>NC_134355.1:584355381-584664699 GCF_048569485.1 Anomaloglossus baeobatrachus
TGGAAGCTGGGGCTAGGTGTAGTCCCAGCAGGAGGAGAAGCTCACGTTGAACGGCGCTAGGGTTGGGGTCCTGGTGCATTGGCTAGGTGGCAGACGGTGGTCTCCGTCAGCAGGAGACGGGAAGACGGCTCGGCAGATCCAAGGTGGACCGGGACAGGGTTGTAGCCCGCCGGTACCGACACGGAGAACTGACCCAGATACCGTAGCACAGAGGGGGTACTCGGACCCTGAACCCAGGACCGAAACCAGCGGCCTAGCTAATTAACCGATTGAGGGCAGGATTATAGGTCCAGTCCCACCCAAAGTCCCTAAAGAAGACAACAGCCCACCAATAGGGATAAGGCCACTGCCAGGGCCCATAGATCCTATGGCCCAGCGTCTGCCTGCGGGCACGGCTCCTTAGGCCACAGTCAGCCGGGAGCAGACTCCTGAGTTCCAGACCAGGCAGTCCAGCATACACAAAACAAGTGCAGAGGAAAAAGGACAGCGACCACCAGCCCGGGTGGGGGACCTGAATGCAACCGGCCGTGGCAGCCGGCCACCAGCACCTTGGTTTACCAAAAGACTCGTGTGATTCATTTACTGTGAATAACCAAACATCCCCCTGCTTGCTCGGGCGTTGCCGGCCCTTGCTATCGCTATACCCTGAACAAAGACACTGGTGGGTCCCGGGGCAACCATCCCTACCTACGGAGGGGTTAACATCCAGCTGCCACTACATCTCCAACGGGTGCCCCACAACAGCAGCGGTGGTGTCCACCTCACCACACACCGTGGGTGGCGTCACGAACTTAATACGGCCTAGCCCGTACATCTACGTTCCCCCTTTTTATTCGGCATGTCCGCGTGACCCCCGGGTCCGGAGGATCCCTTGAGCCACAGACATACACAGTGGGTTCGGACCCGAGCAGCGGCGGCTGCTGGCACAGGGGCGGCACACCCCGAAACTTGGCGTCACAAACAGGATTCAAACCCATCCACCTACCTGGTGGAAGTGCGCCTTGAATTGGACAGTCAGCAGTGATCCGTTGAAAATTTTTCAGAAGTCACCATTTTTGCCGCCATTTTTAGGCGCAAAAACTGCAGCCCAGCGTCTTCTTCCCCGAGAAAGGGCGCAAAGCTGAATCCCCGCCCCCTGGGAACATGGCCAGAAGGTGAACCCCGAGGTCGTAAAATGAAACTAACTAGCCGCTCAAAAGGGTGCTTGCAAAAGACCAAGGGGGAGTAGCGGGAAGATGTCCGCGCCTAACCCCGATGGCGGAGTGGCTCCCGCCGCTGGAGCGTCGGTGCCTGCAGATGTGGCAGATGACAGAAATGTGGCGGCTCCCACTCTGGTCGCAGGAGCGGGGGGAGCTGTGGCTTCGGCGGTCACCCAAGTAATGCCGATCTCCCGGTGCTGCCTGGCTACCCCAGTATGATGGGAAACCCGAGGCCCTGCAGGTATTCAAGTAGAAAATATGTACTATTCTTGATTTGTATTCCATGACTGGCAAGCAGCGCGCATCTGTGGTACTCGAGCAGCTGACCGGCGCCGCTGAGCAGGAGGTGGACACTTGGGCGGACGCTGACCGGGTCTCGGTAACCGCTATTTTTGACAAACTACAGGTTGCTTTTGAAACCCGTACCGAAGCGAAGTTGCGGATGCATTTCTTTAACTGCCGACAGCGCCCGCAGGACAGTATCCGAGACTACGCCTTGAGGCTGCAGACGGCCCTACGCATGCTGAAGCAGGTGGACCCTATTAATGAGGCTGAGAGCAACAAAATGCTGGTAGAGCAGTTCCCTGCAGGGGCTAGGGTCCACTGAAGATCGTAAACAGCTACGGCTGTGGTCTCTAGAACACTCGGACTTGAGCTTTGCAGTTCTAAAAGACAGGGCCATTAAAGCACTACAGAAGGTCGATGCTGGTGCCCCCGACCCGCCATCCTGACCGGCTGACACCGCTCCCGTCTCTGTAGCAGCCCCTTTGTTGGCCCTGCCGGCCTCCGCAGTGGCGGCTGGAACTCCGAAAGACCTGTCATCGCAAGTCCACCGCCTGAGTGATGACATCGCCAGGATACTCGTCGCCTTACAGCTACCATCAAAAGCCAAGCCAGCAGAGAAGATACTGCTCGCCGACAGCCCGGAAGACATCCCTTGGATGCAATGGAGGAGGAACAATGACAGCCGGTATGGACCACCCATCTGCTACAAGTGCAACAAGTCTGGTCACTACTCCCGCCGGTGTCCTTTAAACGAGCAACCCCTGAGGCCAAGGGACAATCCTCAGGAATAGATCCTCAAGGCCCAGCTGATTGGCGTGATTGATACGTTGGAGGTCGCCTCATCATCTTCCTTGCTGTGGACGGTATCCCGACCTTCGCCCTTCTTGACACCGGTTCGCAGGTAACGACTGTACCTTCTGATCTTTGGCCCACAGTAATGGCAGCCAGAGGGGTGATTGATGTCAAGAAAGGAAGAGTGCCCGTGAGAGTGATGAACTGCGGAGAGGAAGAGGTCAGGCTACCCCGTTACGCCACCATTGCTAAATTATTCACTGTAGTTGCAGACGCCATCCACGTAGCCGCCTCAACTATCACCGCATCACAGTCAGGCAGTGATACCCCACCAGAACATTTAGAAAAGTGGTGTCAGGAGTAGAGTTGAGCGGGATGCCAATAATCCGGGGCCGGCGGGTCATTAACAGACTTAAAAAAGAGTCCGATCCGCTCCGGAATCCGGTGCCCATATAAGTCAATGGGGACCGGAATCCGGAGGTTAAAAACGTTTGTGGAGGGGCTAGGGGGCTTGGAGCAAGCGCGGCATACTCACCGAGGCGCTGTCATGGTGGCACACTCCTTCTGGGTCACGCTGTTACCTTCCGGAGCCGACAATTCAATATTCATTGTTTTCCCCGCCCACCGGCTCGCGTTGGTTGCAGCTAGACACGCCCCCACTCTGAGTCGCAGCGTGTCAGCTAACTGCAACCAATCACAGGCGCCAGGACGGCCGGTTGGTGGGGAAAGCAGTACAGTCTGTTGGTCAGTTCACGGTGGTAAATATAAACACTCGGCAGCACAGTTATAGCGCGCAGCTGCAGCCCCAGCTGTCGCGCTGTATCTGTGCTGTGTATACAGTGACCAGAGTCACACGTGCGAGGCTGCCGGGTGCTGCCATGGCAGGCTCGCGTGAGGCCCTCGCACGTGTGATTCCGGTGAAAGTAAAAAAAAAACAACAACGTGTGGTTCCCCCTATTTTTATCCCCAGCCAAGATAACGCCGGCCGGGGGCTGGTATATCCTCAGCCCGCAGCCGTCCGGTACTGCCGCATTTGTTACATGCGACCATACCGGTGTGCGCTACTGGCTCTTCCCGCTGGCGTCATGCGATACCAGTCGGGGTAATAGCAGGGGTTAGAAGCGATGCATGGCTGCTGTTAAACCCTAGGTTTGTGTGATGGCACAGGCGTCTATCAGATACCTGCATCACACAAACCTGTAAATGACAGTAAATAAACACAGACACACAGAAAAATCCTTTATTTGGAATAAAGTACAAAATACCCCCTCCTTCACCACTTTATTAAGCCCAAACAAACCCTGCAGCTCCGACGTAATCCACAGGAGAAGTCCCACGCCGCTTCAGCTCTGCTACATCTGAATATCACAGAGAGCGGCACGACCGACCGCTCTCTGTGAGCTCCAGAGAATGAATGAGCTGCGCATTGAGCGGTGACGTCACTCAGGTCATTTGTGCTCACAGCTGGAAGTTCCCATGATCAACTGTGATCACAGGTAACCTGACCTCAGGTGGAGGTCACTAAGTTCACAGACCTGCATCTCCTAGCAGAAAAATCACATTTTTTTTTTTGCCAAGAGATGCAGATTTTGTGCTGAAATTTTTATACCAAATTCCTGCATCCAATCTACACCTCCTGGCAAAAAACCGCGGTGTTTTGACGCAATTTTTTTGCCGCGTTTTTTGCCGCGGTTATTTTTCCGCAATTTTTGCTGCGTTTTTTGCCTGGAGGTGCACATTTGGTGCTGAAATTGTCTGCACCAGCTTTCAGCACCAAATTTCCACCTGTGGCAGAATTTTTTTTAATTTTTTTATTTTTGGGGGCCAAGGGATGCAAATATCATAGTATCATAGTTTTTAAGGTTGAAGGGAGACTCTAAGGGGCACTTTGCACACTGCGACATCGCAGGTGCGATGTCGGTGGGGTCAAATTGAAAGTGACGCACATCCGGCATCGCATGCGACATCGCAGTGTGTAAAGCCTGGATGATACGATTAACGAGCGCAAAAGCGTCGTAATCGTATCATCGGTACAGCGTCGGCGTAATCCATAATTACGCTGACGCAATGGTCCGATGTTGTTCCTCGCTCCTGCGGCAGCACACATCGCTGTGTGTGAAGTCGCAGGAGCGAGGAACATCTCCTACCGGCCTCACTGCGGCTTCCGTAGGATATGCGGAAGGAAGGAGGTGGGCAGGATGTTTACATCCTGCTCATCTCCGCCCCTCCGCTCTGATTGGCCGCCTACCGTGTGACGTCGCAGTGACGCCGCACAACCGCCCCCTTAACAAGGAGGCGGGTCGCCGGCCACAGGGACGTCGCACGGCAGGTGAGTGTGTGTGTGAAGCTGGCGTAGCGATAACTTTCGCTACGCCAGCTATCACCACATATCGCTGCTGCGACGGGGGCGGGCACTATCGCACTCGGCATTGCAGCATCGGCCTGCGATGTCGTAGTGTGCAAAGCCCGCCTTAGTCCATCTAGTTCAACCTGTAGCCTAACATGTTGATCCAGAGGAAGGCAAAAAAACCCCAATGTGGCAAACAAGTTCCAATGGGGAAAAAATGTCCTTCCTGACTCCACATCCGGCAATCAGACTAGTTCCCTGGATCAATACCCTGTCATAAAATCTAATATACATAACTGGTAATATTAAATTTTTCAAGAAAGGTGTCCAGGCTCTGCTTAAATGTTAGTAGTGAATCACTCATTACAACATCATGCGGCAGAGAGTTCCATAGTCCCACTGCTCGCACAGTAAAGAATCCTGGTCTGTGATTATGATTAAACCTTCTTTCCTCAAGACATAGCGGATGCCCCCGTGTTCCAGTCGCAGGCCTAGGTGTAAAAAGATCTTTGGAAAGGTCTCTGTACTGTCCCCTCATATATTTATACATTGTGATTAGATCCCCCCTAAGCCTTTGTTTTTCCAAACTAAATAACCCCAAGTTTAATAACCTGTCTTGGAATTGCAGCCCACCCATTCCTCTAATAATCTTGGTTGCTCTTCTCTGCACCCTCTCCAGTTCAGCTATGTCCTTCTTATATATCGGTGACCAGAATTGTACACAGTATTCTACGTGCGGTCGCACTAGTGACTTGTACAGAGGTAGAACTATATTTTTTTCATGAACACTTATACCTCTTTTAATACATCCCATTATTTTATTAGCCCTGGCAGCAGTTGCCTGACACTGTCCACTAAAATGAAGTTTACCATCCACCCATACACCCAAGTCTTTTTCTGTGTCTGTTTTACCCAGTGTTCTACAATTAAGTACATAATCATAAATGTTATTTCCTCTACCCAAGTGCATGACCTTACATTTATCTACATTAAACTTCAATTGCCACTTCTCAGCCCAATCCTCCAATTTACATAAATCTCCCTGTAATATAAAATTATCCTCCTCTGTATTGATTACCCTGCAGAGTTTAGTATCATCTGCAAATATTGAAATTCTACTCCGCATGCCCCCAACAAGGTCATTTATAAATATGTTGAAAAGAAGCGGGCCCAATACTGACCCCTGTGGTACCCCACTATGAACTGAGACCCAGTCCGAGTACGTACCATTAATAACCACCCTTTGTTCCCTATCACTGAGCCAGTTTTTAACCCAGTTACACATATTTTCCCCTATCCCCATTATTCTCATTTTATGTACCAACCTTTTGTGTGGCACCGTATCAAAAGCTTTTGAAAAGTCCATATACACAAGATCCACTGCATTTTCCTGGTCCAGGCTTGAACTTACCTCTTCATAGAAGCTGATCAAATTAGTTTGACAGGATCGATCCCTCATAAACCCATGTTGATACTCTGTCATAAGGTTATTTTTCTTGAGATACTCCAGTATAGCATTTCTCAAGAAACCCTCAAGGATTTTACCAACCGTAGAGGTTAAACTTACCGGCCTATAATTTTCCGGCTCAGTTTTTGTCCCCTTTTTGAATATTGGCACCACATTTGCTATGCGCCAGTCCTGCGGTACTGACCCTGTTATTAAGGAATCTGAGAAGATTAAAAATAACGGTCTATCTATCACAGAACTCAATTCCTGTAGTACTCTGGGGTGTATGCCATCCGGGCCCGGAGATTTGTCAACCTTAGTGATTTCGAGGCGGCGGCGTACTTCCTGCTGGGTTAAGCAGGTAATATTCAAGGGTGAATTTATGGCATCACTGGTCATGTCATCTGCCATGGCATTTTCTTGTATAAAAACCGTAGAAAAAAAGTCATTCAGCAGGTTGGCTTTACCCTCATCCCCTTCCACCATTTCACCAAGACTATTTTTAAGGGGGCCAACACTATCGCTTTTCAGTTTTTTACTGTTTATGTAGTTAAAGAATATTTTAGGATTATTTTTACTTTCTCTCGCAATGAGTCTCTCTGTCTCAAACTTAGCTAACTTAATTTGCTTTTTACATATTTTATTTAATTTTCTATAGTTATATAATTATATAATTATATATAATATGATGCTGAGATTTTTACACCATATTCCTGCATCCAATCTAGACCTCCTGGCAAAAAATTGCTGTGTTTTGATGCAATTTTGTGCCACGGTTTTTGCCGCGGTTATTTTTCCGCAATTTTTGCCGTATTTTTTTGCCAGGAGGTGTAGATTGGGTGCCGGAATATGGTGTAAAATTGTAATAATCACACAATTTACATCCCTTGGTCCAAAAATTAAAAAGAAACAAACATTTAGATGCTGTTTTTGTGCGGTCTTGTGCCAGGAGGTGCAAATTTGGTGCAGGATTTTGGTGTATAACTTCACCAACAAATTTGCATCTCGTGGCAGAAAACGGTAATGAAATGGTTTTCATACTGCTGTTTTTTGGCTGTTTTTTGCCAGGAGATGCAGATGTGGGATAAAATTGCACACACATGCACGCTCCTGTCAGAAGCGTGCAGCAGTGGCGGTGATGCGCTGTCAGACTCGTGCGGGTCTGACATCACCCGGCACAGCCTGCTGCTGTCTGAACATGAGCGTGCATGTACCTAGAAACACATGCACGCTCCTGTCAGACTCGTGCAGGTCTGACATCACACAGCTCAGTCTGCCAGTGTCTGAACATGAGCGTGCATGTACCTAGAAACACATGCACGCTCCTGTTAGAAGTGTGTGCGGGTGATGCGCTGTCAGACTCGTGCGGGTCCGACATGACATCATACCGCACAGCCTGCTGCTGTCTGAACATGAGCGTGCATGTACCTAGAAACACATGCACGCTCCTGTCAGAAGTGTGCAGCTGTGCTGCAATGTCAGACTCGTGCGGGTCTGACATGACATCACACGGTACAGCCTGCAACTGTCTGAACATGAGCGTGCATGTACCTAGAAACACATGCACGCTCCTGTCAGAAGTGTGTGCGGGTGATGCGCTGTCAGTCTCATGCAGGTCTGACATGACATCATACCACACAGCCTGCTGCTGTCTGAACATGAGCGTGCATGTACCTAGAAACACATGCATGCTCCTGTCAGATGTGTGTGCAGCTGTGCTGCGATTTCAGACTTGTGGGAGTCCCTCGCAAGTGTGACTGCTGCCTAAGATAAACCGCATGCGTTTTTTTTTTAATTTAAATAAATAATTAATAAAAAAAAAAACGACGTGTAGTCCCCCCCAATTTTCATTCCCAGCCATGATAACGCCGGCTGGGGGCTGGTATATCCTCAGCCCGCAGCCGTCCGGTATAGCCGCATCTGTTAGATGTGACCATTCCGGGGCAATATCGGCTCATCTTGATTGCCTTGGTGCGGTGGCAATCAAGGTAATAGCAGGGGTTAATAACAGCGCATGGCTGCTATTAAACCCCAAGTTTGTGATGGCACGGGTGTCTGTGAGACATACGCATCACAAACCTGTAAATTACAGTAAATAAACAAGACACAGTGAAATCCTTTATTTAGAATAAAATACAAATGCAGCCTCCTCCTTCACCACTTTATTATCCCAACACCCTGCAGCTCCGACGTAATCCACATGAGATCCAGCGAAGACACATCCAGCTCTGCTACATGTCAGAGTGCGCAGCCACAGAGCACGGCTGCCCGCTCTGAGTGGAGCGTAGTACTAACCGCGATAAGCGATGACTGCAAGGCAGAGACTGTCACAGGCTGGGGGGCGCGTCACCCTGCAACCAATCACAGCTGAGAGGATGGCCGGTGGGCGGGGAAAACACGGAAAGCTGTGCGACAGCACAGGAAGTCAAAGCGCAATCCGGAAGCAGTGTGCCGGCATGACAGAGCCTCGGTAAGTATGAAACGCTCATTTATTTATTGTTTTTTTTTCATTTTTTATTAATTGCCGGTTCCGGATTGTGCAGCCAGAATCCCGCGCCCGGATCGGGCCCGGGAATAGTGCTGAAACCGCGCGGATCCGGACATTTATAGTCCGGGCCCGCTCAGCCCTAGTCAGGAGCTACATGTCCGAATCCACACCTGTACATCACAAGGGAAGGGTGTACCGGGTAGTGCAAGAGTATGAGCAGGTATTTAGTAAACACCCGTTAGATTTCAAGAGGATCAAAGGGGTCCAGCATCATATTCCCACTGGCACACATCCAGCTATCAAAGAGAGGTACAGGCCAATTCCACCTGCACATTACCAGTGCGCCAAAGACATGTTGAGGAAAATGAAGGAGGCAGGGGTCATCCGTGATAGTTGTAGTCCCTGGGCAGCTCAGTTGGTCCTGGTGAAGAAGAAGGACGGCACCATGAGAATGTGTGTATTACCGGAAGATTAACCAGATAACGCATAAGGATGTGTATCCCCTTCCTCGCATTGAAGAATTGTTGGCTGCGCTGAAGACAGCTAATTATTTCTCTACCCTTGACCTCACTAGTGGCTACTGGCAGGTGTCGATTGCGGAAGAAGACTGCGAGAACACTGCGTTCGCTACCCCGATGGGTCTCTGCGAGTTCAACAGCATGCCTTTTGGGTTGTGTAATGCCCCAGGAACCTTCCAGAGGCTCATGGAGTGCTGCTTGGGACACCGCAACTTCGAGACAGTAATACTGTACCTGGTTGACGTTATCGTCTACTCTAAGATGTATGAGGCCTATTTGGATCACCTCGCTGAAGTGTTTGAAGCCTTCTCCAACTACGGGATGAAATTAAAACCCTCTTAGTGCCATTGTGGCGCCCTGGACTAGCCAGGTAGCCACAGACAAAACACACCCCCACCCGCACCCCCCAGACAGTTACATTAGTCAGACAAAAACCCTTGTTGCCTCCCTCCAGGGTCTGATGTCCACACCAGGTGGGGCGGAGCCAGGCGGTTGGCCCCACCCACCGAGGAGTTCACAGGCCTGGAGGCGGGAAAAGCAGTCAGTTAGAGTTTGGAGTAGATCAGTTGTGGAGGTGAAAGTGAGAGGTCACGAACTGCGAGTGTCTGGGTTGGAGCCCGGGCACGGACAGCAAGGTTGGCAGACGGTGGTGGCCGTCTGCAGGAGTGACGGATCTCTGCAGAACCATAGGACCAGGGTTGGGTGATGGCCCACCGGTACCGAACCGGGGAGCGGAGTGAAGTTAAGCACACAGGCAGGGCCATCGGACCCTGACCAGGCTTGGAGCCGCCGACAATAGTCAAATCCGAGTGTGACGGAACCCCCGTTGTTCCCTAACAACCAAGTCCCGTCAGAAGGCAACCGTCTGCACCGAGAGGATATACAGCCACCGCCACAGGCTAGAGATCCAAGGGCCAGCGCCTGCGGGCAAAACGGGCTCCTCCGGCACCTATACGCCGGGGAGCGGACTACCGTTGGGAAGCCATCGGAGTCAACACAGTACACAAAGGTGCAGGGAAAGACAGCCACTATCACCTATCCGGGGAGAGACACTGCAGCCGGCTGCGGGACCCGTCCATCCAGCCATTTGGTTTACCGGAGACTTTGTGCATCTGTTGCTGAGTGAGTACACCAGTGCCATCCGGCACCGCGCCGCGCTGACCCTGCAACCCTGCACCTCACCGACCCTGCCTCCCCGTCACAACACCGGGCCCCGGGACCACCAACCCCTACCCACAGAGGGGAAAAACAACATCCCAGCTGCTCCCTACCATCGCTCCCGGGATCCCCGTCACCAGCAGCGGTGGTGCCCATCTTCACCACAACCCGTGGGTGGCGTCACGGACTAAATCCCCAAACAAACCACCCCCTTTTCACTCACAGGCGAGGAGCGCCGCTCGGGTCCCCGGATCCAGCCCACCGCTTGAGCCACCGAGCAGCAGCGCCAGAGCCGAGTGTTAGCTAGTGCAGCGCTCCGCCGCCCGCGACACCATCTGCTGAAGCCCAGAATGCAGTACCTCGGGCATGTGGTGAGTGTCGAAGGTGTGGCCCTGGATCCCGAGAAGATCACAGCTATCCAGAGTTGGCGGCAGCCTTCCACAGTTACAGAAGTTAGCAGTTCCTTGGCTTGGTGGGTTACTACCGTCGCTTCATCAAGGGTTACACCAAGATGGCAGCCCCCGTGCAAGACTTCCTAGTGGGGCAGACTAAAGGCTGCTTTACACCAGAAGATCTATCGTGCGATAGATCGTCGGGGTCACGGTTTTTGTGACGCACATCCGGCATCGCTTGAGATGCCGGCCTGTGTGACACCTCCTAGCGACGCAGTATCGCTCACAAATCGTGAGTCGAGTACTGGTCGCTAGGTTTCATAATATCGTTTAATTTAATTGTTCATCGTTCCCGGGGTAGCACACGCCACTCCATGTGACACCCCGGGAACGATGAACATCGCTTACCTGCGACCCGCGGCTCTCGCCGGCTATGTGGAAGGAAGGAGGTGGGCGGGATGTTTACATCCCGCTCATCTCCGCCCCTCCACTTCTATTGGCCAGCAGCCGTGTGAAATCGCTGTGACGCCGAACGTCCCTCCCACTCCAGGAAGTGACGTTCGCCGCCCACAGCGAGGTAGGACGGGAGGTAAGTACGTGTGACGGGGGGTTACCGACTTTGTGCGCTACGGGCAGCGATTTGCCCGTGACGCAAAAAGGACGGGGGCGGGTACGATCGATTGTGAAATTGCACAATCGGTCGTACTGTGTAAAGCAGCCTTAAGACTGACAGAACTCCCGGGCCCCCATTCGCCTGGGGTGAAAAGCACGAAGAATCCTTTCAGCAATTGAAGTCGGCCCTTACCGGAGAAGAAATTCTGGCCTACCCCGACTATGGCCTCCCGTTCATCCTCTATACCAACTCCAGCAATGTGGGCCTGGGTGCTGTCCTGTCCCAGATGCAGGGAAAAGGTATTTGCTTATGCAAGCAGGAAGCTCTGGCCGACGGAAAGGAATCCCGAACATTACAGCTCCTTCAAATTGGAGTTCTTGGCACTTGTCTGGGCGATAACGGAGAGGTTTAAGCATTACCTGGCATCAGCGAAGTTCAAAGCCTATAAGGACAACAACCCTCTGACACACCTGGACACGGCAAAGCTTGGGGCCCTGGAACAACGCTGGGTAGCCCGGCTAGCCAACTATGACTTCACTATCAAGTACAGAGCCGGCCGCAAGAATACCAATGCAGATGCCTTGTCCCGGATGCCACACCTACCTGATGGAGGGTTGGATGAAGATGAGCTGGAAGAAATTGAGCTACCCGCATTCCATCAACCAAAGGACGAAAAACCTTATGTTGGCCAGCAGCAGGCAAACTTTGACCCGTTACCCCACCATGGGTGGCGAGAAGCTCAAGATCAGGAGCCCGCGGTCCGGCTAGTCAAGATGATGATTTCCCAAGATGCTTCCAGGTTAGAGCCTACTGCCCCCTCAGAAGCGCAGCGGCTATGGAAAGAAGGGACCGCTTATATTTGCAGCAGGGCAAGTTGTACAGGGGGCTAATCAACCCGAAGACGCATGAGAAGATCTGCCAGCTTGTGGTGTCGCAGGCATATGTACCTGTGGTCCTGAAGGCTTATCACGACGGGGCTGGACATTTCGGCTGGAAGAAGTTGGAGATGCTGTTGAGAGAGCGCTTCTACTGGAGCGGGATGAGAGAGTCCATAGAGGCTTGGTGCAAAGAGTGTGGTCCCTGTGCACTGAGAAGACGGGACGAAACCAGTCAAAAGGCCCCGTTACAGCCGATTGTCACCCACCAGCTGTTGGAGCTGGTCACCTTGGACCATGTCAAGCTCATGTGACGCCCTGGCCGGGCCAGGTAGTCACAGATAGGGCCCCGCATTACACCTGTCCCTCATAGGTAACATGCAGCCAAACATTTAAACCCTAGTCACCCCCCTCAGGGCTTGATGGACACACCAGGGGGCGGAACCAGGCGGTTGGAAGACGCCCAATGAGGAGTTCAGAGAGCCTGGGGCGGGAAAGTAGCCAGATAAGGTTGAGAGTTCAAGTTGGAGAGGTGTGTGGGCTGGAGCTGTGTGCAGCTCCAGCAGAGGAGAAAAACCCAATTTGAGCAGGTGCCAGGGTAGGAGCCCTGGTACCTTTGGCTAGGAGGCAGATGGCGGTCTCTGTCTGCAGGAGCTGGGAAGACGGCTCGGTGGAACCGAGGTGGACCGGGACAGGCCCGCCGGTACCGACCCGGGGAACCGACTTAGAAACCGAAGCACAAAGACCCTTCAGACCCTGAAGCTAGGTCCAGAAGCTACTGGGGGCTAGCTAATTAAGTGATTGCGGCCAGGACTAGAGGTTCTGTCCCACCCAAAGTCCTGACTGAAGGCAACAGTCCAACGAGGGGGATAAGCGGCCACCGCCAAGGCTCAGAGATCCCACGGGCCAGCGTCTGCGGGCAAAGGGCTCCTTAGGCAACAACAAGCCGGGAGCGGACTCCTGAAGTTGCAAGCACAGGCAGTCCACCATCCAACACAGGTGCGGGAGAAAGACAGAGACCACCAGCCGGGTGGGGGACCAGACTTCAGCCGGCTGCGGTCACCGACCACCATCACCTTGGTTTACCAGAGACTCGTGTGTTTACTAATCATGAGTACAACAGCACCCTCCGGTCGCCAATATCCCTGCACCGCCAAACACCCCCAACGGGCCCTGGGGCCACCATCCCTGCCCACAGAGGGGTTAACAACTGCAGCGGTGGTGTCCACCTTCACCACATCCCGTGGGTGGTGTCACAAACTTAACATGGCTCCGACTGTACATCTACGTCCCCAAACCACAACCCCCCTTTCAGTTGAAGTGACCGCAAGACCCCCGGGTCCGGAGATCCTCGAGCCATCCACTGAAGGTCCAGATCCGAGCGGCTCGGCTGCCGAGCACGGGGCGGTAGACTCACGCCTAGCCAGAGCGGCTACACGTATGCCCTGACCATCGTAGACCATTATTCCAAGTTCATAGTGGTGGTTCCCGTCAAAGATTTAACAGCCCACACTGCAGCAAGGGTCTTCCAGGCATACTTCTGCCGGCCGCATGGTTACTCAGAAAAGGTGCTTACAGACCGGGGCCCGGCCTTCGAAGCAGAGATTTTCCAAGAGTTCTGCAACTTGTATGGGTTCAAGAAGATCCGGACCACGCCCTATAATGCTCAGAGTAACGGAATATGCGAGAAAATGAATCACTTGGTCCTCAATCTCCCCAAAACTTTACCCCTGGAAGAAAGAAACTTGTGGCCCAAGAAGCTGCCCGACCTGGTGGACATGTACAATAATATCCCCTGTAGCTCCACTAAGTGCACGCCTGCATACCTGATGAGGGCCCGGCCCGGGAAGTTGCCGGTGGATCTGGAATTGGACGTTGAAGTACCTGAAACCATTTCCCCCACGGTCAATTGGGACGCCAAGCGCCAGAAGCAGTACCGGCAGATCCAGGAATATGTAGAGAGGAACCTGCGCCAGAGTAGAGAGAAACAGGAGCAGCGTTTTAACAGACGAGCCCGGGCTGCCCCCTTTGGACCCGGAGATGTGGTACTGAAGAGGAAAAGGACGCACAAGCTAGATGACCAGTGGGAGAGGACCCCTTATGTTATCTAACCCACTGGATGGGAAGACCAGAAAACATACCTTGTCAGTCGTGATCAGGGAAAGACTATGGCCACTGTTTCCAGGGACCACCTGAAGAAAAGTGCCTCCCGTAAGGGAAGAATTAGAATATACTTCGATGTAAATATGTTATTATACTTGTAATTGTGTTTTACCTTTTTTCTACAGTTCCTGTTCAATAAATGTTGGTGGTCGGACAGCCCGCGAACGGTCTGTATTAAACCAAGCGGGAATGTGACGCCCGGGCAAAACCAGGTAGTCACAAATAGGCCCCCGCATAACACCATCCCTCACCTAGGTAACACACAGCTAACCTGAAACCCTAGTCACCCCCACTTAGGGAAAGATAGGCACACCAGTGGGCGGGACCAGGTAGTTGGACACGCCCTCCCAGGGGTGTAGACAGCCTGGGGCGGGAAAACAAGGGAGTTAAGCTTGGTAGTTCAAGTGGAGAGGAGTGGAAGCTGGGGCTAGGTGTAGTCCCAGCAGGAGGAGAAGCTCACGTTGAACAGCGCCAGAGTTGGAACCCTGGTGCCTTTGGCTAGGTGGCAGACGGTGGTCTCCGTCAGCAAGAGACGGGAAGACGGCTCGGCAGATCCGAGGTTGACCGGGACAGGGTTGTAGCCCGCCGATACCGACACAGAGAACTGACCCGGAAACCGTAGCACAGAGGGGGTACTCGGACCCTGAAGCCAGGACCGAAACCAGCGGCCTAGCTAATTAACTGATTGAGGGCAGGATTATAGGTCCTGTCCCACCCAAAGTCCCTAAAGAAGACAACAGCCCACCGATAGGGATAAGGCCACCGCCAAGGCCCATAGATCCCATGGGCCAGCGTCTGCGGGAACGGCTCCTTAGGCCACAGCCAGCCAGGAGCCGACTCCTGAGTTCCATACCAGGCAGTCCAGCATACACAAAACAAGTGCAGAGGAAAAAGGACAGTGACCAGCAGCCTGGGTTGGGGACCTGAATGCAACCGGCCGTGGCGGCCGGCTACCAGCATCTTGGTTTACCAAAAGACTCGTGTGATTCATTTACTGTGAGTAACCAAACAGCCCCCTGCTTGCTCGGGCGCACCGGCCCTTGCCATCGCTGTACCCTGCACAAAGACAGTGGGTCCCGGGGCAACCATCCCTACCCACGGAGGGGTTAACATTCAGCTGCCACTACATCTCCAACGGGTGCCCTACAACAGCAGCGGTGATGTCCCAGCTCACCACACACCGTGGGTGGCGTCACGAACTTAATACGGCCTAGCCCGTACATCTACGCCCCCCCTTTTTATTCGGCGTGTCCGCGTGACCCCCCGGGTCCGGAGGATCCCTCGAGCCACAAACACACACAGCGGGTCCGGACCCGAGCAGCGGCGGCTGCTGGCACAGGGGCGACACATATACACTAGCATAGATAAAGAGAGCTTTGACTAATCATAAGAGCGTTACTTCCTGCGCTCATTCCGCCCTCTTGGCATAATAGCACGCCCACAGGGGCTGATCAGAATGCCCGACACTTCTGATCATGTGCACTATGAAGCTGGGTGTATGTGTCCCGGCTTCAGAGGGGTCTACTGCGCATGACCGGAAGTGCCAGGACTTTTGATCATGTGCACTAACTTTAAGCCCAGTGTTCTGAAGCGTTGACAGCGGACACATGTGTGTGCATCCCCGCTGATGATGCTCGGCAATGGGCATTGGATAACATGATAGCACTCCCCTGTGGGCGTACTACCATGCTAAGAGGGCGGAATGAGAGCAGTAACTAACGCCCTTGCAACTAGTCCCTGGACTCATTAGCATATCATAAAGGATCTTTAGAAATACTTTTTCTAAAGATCGCTTCAGCTATGCTAGTGTATACAGGGACAGTTAGGAAGGCATTAGCAATATACACCCAGAACTGCTCATGGTTCTGGGTGCATATTGCACCTGACAGGTTCCCTTTAAAGGTATTTTATGTGATATATCAAAACAAAATAATAAGTATTTGTGAAGTGTAAAAGAAATTATACATGTTCTTCTAATATGTTAGACATATGAATCTGAATATTGGGATTTACATTTGTATTCAGCCCCCCCCCCCCCCCCCCCGAGTCAATACTTTGTAGGACCTCCTTTTTCTGCAATTACTGCTGCAAGTCTTTGGGGTTTGTCTCTACCAGCTTTTCACATATAGAGGATGAAATTTGTGCTGCAAAATGGCTCTAGCTCAGTGATATTGGATGGAGGTGTCTGTGAAAAACAATTTTTAAGTCTTCTCAATTCTCAATGGGATTTAGGTCTGGACTGTGACTGGGCCATTCACACACCTGAATATGCTTTGATCTAAACCATCCAGTGTAGATCAGGCAGTACGCTTAGGATCGTCGATCTACTGGAAGATTAACCTATGTCCCAGTCTCAAGTCTTTTGCAACCTCTAATACGTTTTCCTCCAGGAATAGCTCCATTCATTTTCCAATCAACTCTGACACTCTCCATCCAATACCAGAGCTATTTTACAAAAAATAGGCAAAAATGTTAGCCTCTAGATGTGCAAAGCTGGTAGAGATGTGGCGCCCTGGACAAGCCAGGGGTCACAGGTAACAACACACACACACCCCCACCCCCAGCAGTTCACAGCAGTCATCCCCAGTGAGACCTGATTTCTTCCTCGGGTTCAGACAGACACACCAGGTGGGCGGAGTTAGGCAGATGGGCACGCCCACCGAGGAGTTTAGCTGGCCTGAGGCAGGAAACAAGTTCAGACACGTCCAGGCAGAGGAAGAGAGAGGAGGTCTGCAGAGAGGCAGACGCAGACTGGGGCCTAGGTTGGAGCCTAGGGCCCTCATGCAGCAGTCAGGCAGACGGTAGTGACCGTCTGTGAGAGCCAGGAAGACAGTCTGGTGGAACCGTAGGTAGCCGGGGCTGGGCGGTGGCCCACCGGTACCGAACCGGGGAGCCAGCTGGAAACCGGAGCGCAGGAGGAGCGTACGGAAGGTGCAGGAAAGGACTTACCTTACCAACCTGGGTCAGGGGAAAACACCGCAGCCGTCTGCGGGACCCGTCCATCCAGCCGTTTGTTTCATCAGAGACTCCGTGTGTGTTACTGGCTGAGTGAGTACCACCGTGCCGTGCGGCACAGCGCTGCCCCCGCGACCCTGCACCTCGCCAGGCCATGTAACCCGCCTGCCATCCATCCCTACCCCATCACCGGGCCCCGGGACAATCAACCCCCTACCCACGGAGGGGAGAACTAACATCCAGGCTGCTCCCTGTCATCGCTCCCGGGATCCCCGTCCAGAGCAGCGGTGGTGTCACCAATCTCACCACAACCGTGGGTGTCGTCACGGACAATATCAAATCCCCACAATCAATTCCCCCTTTTCACTCACGGGCGAGGAACGCCGCTCGAGTCCCCGGGATCCGGCCCACCGCTCGCGCCACCACCAAGCAGCAGCAGCGGCCGGACCCGAGCAGTGGGAGAGCGCAGCGTCCCCTCCTCCGCCCGCAACAGAGACATCGCCCTAAAGATTTGCTGCACTAACTGTAACGAAAGGTGCTCCTTACAAAGAATGGACTTGGGGCGCTGAATACAAGTGCATATTATAATTTTGATATTTAAATTTGTAAAATATTTAGAAAAAAACCTTCACAAACACTTACTACTTAGTGTTGGTACATCAGTCACATAAAAGCCCAATAAAATGCATTTAAGTGTGTGGTTATAACAGGAAAAAATGTGGAAAAGTTCATGGGGTATGAATACTTTTTCAAGGCACTGTAAATGGAAACCATCCAATACACTTATAATCTCTTTGACAATTGCTACAAATGCCCAAACATAGGACCGTTCCATCAGGATAAATAAATATACGTATGATCTCTTTAAAACATTGCTCTTCTTTATACACCGGTCTTCACTTTCCAAGTTGTCATCTTACTTAAGGCACTTAAGCCAGACACTGTGCATCGCACGCACCTGTGTGACTGGCGTCCTATGCAAACCCCATCTGTGTGTATGTCTAAGGCTGGAGTCACACTTGTGAGAGACTCCCACGAGTCTCACATCGCATCACCCGGCTTGGCCGCACACTCTCCTGACAGGAGCGGGTCAGGTGCATGTATTTCTATGCAGGTCAGACGCCGAAGAGTATGCGGCCGTGCCGGGTGATGCGATGCGAGACTCGCGCAAGTGTGACTCCAACCTAATACTCGCAGCCACCCACTCCATGACTTAGTAGGCCATGAGTTATTCTCTCATCAGTATTTTGCACTTGTTATGCCCCCACCTGTATCATAGGGGTCTGCTGCATCCTGCTAGCGCATTGGTAATCGGGTCCTGTGTTGATAATGGCTGCTTCTTTTCTGTGATGTTTTTTGAATCTAAGTCCTATGTGAGCTGTTTTTTTTTAACCATACAAGGCATGCTGGCCACGTATACCTTAATAATGATTCTGTCATGTATAGGCCCCAGATGTCCAATATAACGAACGTTCGGCATTTGGATTATCAATTTTAGGTTTCTGAGAACATTTCCTCAGTTTCCTAAATCTTTATCACAAGTTATTGTTGAATCACAGTTCAGGGGCTTTGATGTTTGGCTGGAAAAAACAATGTGCGCAGGATGGATTTGGAAGCGAGAAGGTTTATTTTAAACTGTAGACAGTATAGACGAGAAATGATGTTCTTCTCAGAAGATGGTCAAAAATAGAAAGACTACATTTCCTAGAAGAGAATATGACCTAAAGAAGTGTGAAGCTGGGTATGGTGTCTTAATCTGTAAATACTCGCAACTCGAATCTCAATGTGTTCAAATATGCGGGGAAATCAGGAAATTCAACTCAAACTCGAGTCTCCATGAATCAAAGCCTCCATATTTTTTGAGACTTTTTTTGGACACAGATCAACACTGAAGTGGCATGTCAACACAACTTGAAGACGAAGGCCCTGACTTATCAAAGCGACTATGACAGAAATCTGGCATGAATGGCTTTGAAAAGTTGCAATATTTTTGCGCAACTTTGAGCTGTGACAAAATGTTGCCTCTTTGGGCAGTTTCGGCCAGCTTTGTTAAAATAGGCAGAATTGGAGCAGAAGAGAGGCGAGACACCGCAGCTCATCTAATTCACAAAGAGCTGTGGTGTCACAAATTGTACTCCTGTCCCTGACTGGAGAAAAAATGCTTGAGGCCTCCTGCACATGTCTGTGCAAAAAATGCACATGCTGCACAGTCCGTTTTGGATATCCGTATGGTCATCCGTGTGTCACCCATTTTTCAGCAAGTGATAATCATAAAACATAACAAAATAATAAATAATATTATAATAAATATAAATCACAGCTCAGGCTGCCACTGACTTCACTCATTCTGAACTGTTCAGACATTCATTTTCTGTAAGTGGACATATAGCAGTAGACTTGGGCTTCTTCTAGGGCCAGCCTCCAATACAAGTGGTCTACAGGAATTATCATGTATAGTCTGGAAACTGGACCTCCTTTAGCCTTCAGAACTGCAGCAATTAGTAATGGCATGGATTTCACGGTGTAGTAATAATTCTATAGGACAGGAACGGATATAACATTGGTGCAACCTGTGCAAACACACAGATGCCCAAGAGGTAAAAGGACCTATTTCTGCCTCCAAACCAGGTGGAAGTGTGTATTATTATGAGCTATTGGACTGCAAAGGGCCCATATACTATTTTTGCACACAAGACTCTTCTGGCTGTGGCCGCCAATGCAACAGGAATATTGGCCAATGTGGACAGGACAGCTCCATGCAGTTGTCATAAATTAGATGGAGGCAATGGTAGGCTCTGAACAGCCTGTTGTACCTTGTCCAAGAGATGCTACAAGTGCTTCTCAATAAATTAGAATATCACCAAAACATTAATTTTTTTTAGTAATTCAATACAAAAAGGGAAACACATATTATATAAAGTCATTACACACAGAGGGATCTATTTCAAGTGTTTATTTCTGTTAATATTGATGATTATGGCTTACAGCCAATGAAAACCCAAAAGTCATTATCTCAGAAAATTAGAATAATTACCACAATACACCTGTAAAGGCTTCCTAAGCGTTTAAAATGATCCCTTAGTCTGGTTTAGTATACTACACAGTTATGGGGAAGACTGCTGACTTGACAGATGTCCAGAACGCAGTCATTGACACACTCCATAAGGAGGGTAAGGCACAAAAGGTCATTGCTAAAGAAGTTGGTTGTTCACAGAATGCTGTATCCAAGCATATTAATGGAAAGTTGGGTGGAAGAAGAAAGTGTGGTAGAAAAAGGTGCACAAGCAACCGGGATAACCGCAACCTTGATAGGATTGTTAAGAAAAGGCCATTCAAAAATTTGGGGGAGATTCACAAGCAGTGGACTGCTGCTGGAGTCAGTGCTTCAAGAGCCACCACACATAGATGTATCCAGGACATGGGCTACAACTGTCGTATTCCTTATGTCAAGCCACTCCTGACCAATAGACAACGCCAGAAGCGTCTTACCTGGGCCAAGGAGAAAAATAACTGGACTGTTGCTCAGAGGTCCAAGGTGTTGTTTTCAAACGGAAGTAAGTTTTGCATTTCATTTGGAAATCAAGGTCCTGGAGTCTGGAGGAAGAGTGGAAAGGCCACAATCTAAGCTGTTGAGGTCTAGTGTGAAGTTTTCACAATCAGTGATGGTTTTGGGAGCTGTTAAGGTTTGGGGTTCTGTTGTGCCTTGAACTGGTCAAGTCCTGTCATTGACTCCCACCTTGGGGTTGGTTAACTCTGCAGCGCCACCTGGCCGTCACTTGAGGCATCAGGTGGCTAGAGTTTTGTACCATCCTGAGCCTAAGTGCTCATGCAGCCACACTGAGCATGTGCGTGATGTCATTGATGACAAGGCGGCCACTAATTGGTCATCAGTAACATCAGCGATGAAGTGGCAGCCGTTGATTGGTCATCATGACTTCAGCAATGACGTAGCAGCCCCTGTATGGCTGCAGCCGACGCCATTACCACGTGCCATGTGGCCTGGGCCAGGGTGGTGGCTATAAGAGGTCTGTAGCTCTGCCCATCAGAGCGTGAGCGTCATTCTGCATGCTGACAGCAAAGGCTGCTTTCTTGGCTGTCAAGAGTGAGTGGGTTCCAGCGCCATTTTAGTCTGCAGTGCCTGTGGCAGACTTGTGTATATGTACCAGTGTGAATCTGAATTTAGGGCAGGCGCCGGTACCCGGTATTCGTATCTGGGTACAAGCTGTGTCTCGGCACGGTAAGGGATTAGGGTCCTTTTGGACAGGTGTGCCCCCTACGCACGTGACCAGTCTGCAGTGTCAGTGGCAGATGTGTGTGTGTGTGTGCCAGCCCTGGGTACCCAGTGACGCTAACTGGGTGGCCTTTACGGTCTGATGTGCCCCTGTACGAATGTGATCGGCTCAGTGGTTATGTTCTAGGTTTCCCAGTGACGCTAACTGGGTAGCCTTCACGGTCTGACGTGCCCCGTACACATGTGACTGGCTCAGTGGTTATGTTCCAGGTTCCCAGTGATGCTAACTGGATAGCCATCATGGTCTGACGTTCCTCGTATGCATGTGACCGGCTCAGTGGTTACGTCCCAGGTTTCCCAGTGACGCTAATTGGGTTACCTTTTGGTTTGTCGTGTCCCTACACACGTGACCGTTATCTGTTGCTTTTCCTTTAGTTTTGACTTGTCCCTACACACGTGACCATTGCTTGTGCACCTGTGAGGTTAACAGGGACACACTACACGTAGGAGTGTGCCCTTACAACATCTCCTTCATTTCCTTTGTGGTCTCCTGAGTTGCTGTATTTCGTCCTCCTTTCCTTAGTGGCTTTAACCCCTTCAGCCCCCGGGCACTTTCCGTTTTTGCGTTTGTTTTTTGCTCTCCTTCTTCCGAGAGGCGTAACTTTTTTATTTTTCCATCAATCTTGCCATATGAGGGCTTGTTTTTTGCGGGTCGAGTTGTACTTTTTAAAGAAACCATAAGTTTTACCATATAGTGTACTGGAAAACGGCAAAAAAATTCCAAGTGCGGAAAAATTGCAAAAAAAGTGTGATCATACAATAATTTTATTCACTGTGTTCACTATATGGTAAAACCTGAGGTATCTATGTGATGCCTCAGGTCAGTGCGAGTTTGTAGACACCAAACATGTATAGGTTTACTTGTATCTAAGGGGTTAAAAAAATTCACAAGCTTGTCCAAAAAAAGTGACGCATGTTTTGCGCCATTTTCCAAAACCCGTAGCGTTCTCATTTTTCGGGATCTGAGGCTCAGTGATGGCTTATTTTTTGCGTCTCGACCTGATGTTTTTAATGGTACCATTTTTGCGCAGATGCTACATTTTGATCGCCTGTTATTGCATTTTGTGCAAAATTTGCGGCGACCAAAAAACGTAATTTTGGCGTTTGGAATTTTTTTTTGCTGCTACGCCATTTACTGATCAGATTCATTGATTTTATATTTTGATAGATCGGGCATTTCTGAACGCGGCGATACCAAATATGTGTATTTTTTATTTTTTTTAACCCTTTAATTTTCAATGGGGTGAAAGGGTGGTGATTTGAACTTTTAGGTTTTTATTTTTTTTTTATTTTTATTTTTTATTTTACTAGTCCCCCTAGGGGGCTATAGTGCAGAGCTGAGAACTGCAGATTTGCTGCTTTACTTTCAATGCCGGCTGTATTCCGGCATTGAGAGGAAGTGAGTCATGTTAGCTACAGGTGTCATCACATGACCCTGTGCTACCATGGCAACCACCGAAAGTCACGTGATCATGTCACGTGACTTCCGATAGGGGCGGGGTAAGTGACTGTCATGGCGGCGCCCATATTCATATCGCTGCCAGATTTTGGCAGCGAAATGTAAGGGGTTAATGGCCGTGGGTGGAAGCGATTCCACCCGCAGCTAGCAGTCACACATGTCAGCTGTTGATAACAGCTGATATGTGCGCGGATCGCCGCTGGCGGCAGGGGGCGGGGCTTACCGGCACACGATCCATGACGTACCCAGTACGTCATGGGTCGTTAAGGGGTTAATACCTGCCCAGCGGACTTGCAGCAATGATTGATATCATATTATTTTAAATTCAATCGTCCCCTCCGTAACAGTAAGCTCACGCCAACAGTTCTCCCGGACATGGCGGACGTTCAGCAACTACAGCGATATATCAAACAGCTGGAAACACGTCTCAGAGCTGTGGAACAGTCTTCTCCAGCTGTGGATATTGCACCTCTGATTAAACAGACTGCAGTTCATACTACGTCACTGACCTCATCTAAGCCCATGCCCCACTTGTCCCTTCCCAATAAATTCACAGGGGACAGTAAGGCTTGTCGGAGTTTCATAAATCAGTGTTGGATACACCTGGAGCTCTTGTCCTCACAATACCCCACAGAGAGCCAAGGTGGGGTTTGTGATATTGCTCCTTGCCGATCGAGCACTGACATGGGCCACTCCGCTCTGGGAGCGAGAGGATCCAGTGACTAACCGGGCTACTGATTTCTTGGAGGCGTTAAGGGCTGTGTTCTTGGGTCCCCAAGTGGTCAATGACTTGGGGCAACGATTGATATCATATTATTTTATATTCAATCGTCCCCTCCGTAACAGAGCCATGTCATCTGCTGGTGTAGGTCTGACACGTCCGCAACGGGGCCATGGGGCACTCATTACCGGGCCGCGATTCTGTTTCTGGGAAGCTGCGGTGGCAAGGCCCAGTTCCGTGACCCAGGTGGTGTCAGTTAAAAGGGAGATAATAGTGGGGATAATAGTTTGTGACGCCACCTGAATTATGCGGCAAGTTAGGTGCCGCCGCTGCGGGATGGAGACCTCTGGGGCAGAGGGTGGTGCAGCTTGATTGGTCTCGCTCTCCACGGGCAGAGCTAGGCCCCAGGGCGTATGGGAGTAGTAGTAGGTGATGGCGGGGGTGCAAGGCCGGAGGCGCAAGCAAATAACAGAGCGACACAGGGATGCAGTCACAAGGTTTTTACTCATTGTAGCAGGTTCCAAGGTAACATGACTAGTCAGTGACTGCCTTTGAAGTGCTGTGTTCTACTGTGATGGGCTCCAGTCAATCCCGGGTAGTTCGGAGGTCAAGAACGGTGCACCCTTCTAGTGTTCCTTCCCTGGTTGTCTTCCTGCGCTGACTTCTCTACCGCATATCCTGCGCCTACGCACACAGTGCCCTGAGCTGGTGTCCACGAGACCTGTTGGGTGGCTTGAGGCTCTATGCCTTGGCCCTATGTGGTCACCTTCCAGCGGATTCGTGTGCAGAGTTGGATTTGGTACTAGATCTGTCCTCATTCAGCGGCCAAGTCCTTCCACTCCAATATGTCGTATGTGGAATGAAGCCAAGGGAGTATGGCACATATACCGTGGGCTGAAGGACCCTTTCTTGTGCCTGGGTGGAGATGCACCAGCTCCAGACCACACATCTTTGCTCCTCCACTGCGCCTTCTCGACTCCCTAACTTTCTGTCACAGACTGCTCCTATTAACTAGACTCCACCCCCAGGTGTCAGATGAGAGGGAGGGAGATGCCATCACCAGTGGTGGCTATACATAGCATTAATGGCACCAAATCCCAACCCTGACCTGGTGGTGAGCTGCTAACTAAGAGTGTTGTGTGTTTTGTGTGCATACCGGTGGATGACCTCTTCCGTACCCAGGATGGGATACCACACCTCTGGCTGAGGTGCAGTATCTCTGTGGCGACTGAAGCCTCAGGGGCGCCACAGGTCCACTGCATTTTATGAAGACCAAAGTCAGCGCAGCCGTCTAACAGGAAATTTTAGAGCACTTCATGCTTCCCTCTGCCGACAAGCTTTTTGGAAATGGAAATTTCATTTTCCAGCAGGACTTGGCACCTGTCCACACTGCCAAAAGTACCAATACCAGTACCAATAATAATGGTTTAATAACCACAGTATCACTGTGGTTGATTGGATAGCAAAGTCGCCTGACCTAAACCCCATAGAGAATCTATGGGATATTGTCAAGAGGAAGATGAGACCCAGACCCAACAATGCAGACGAGTTGATGCTGTAATTAATGCAAAAGGAGTCCCGACCAAGTATTGAGGGCATTTACTGTACAGACTTTTCAGTAGGTTCCAAGATTTCTGAGTGTAAAATCATTTTTTCAGTTGGTCTTATATAGTACTAGAAGGTGGCCCGATTCTAACGTATCGGGTAGTCTAGAATGTGTATGTAGGTTAGTAGATTGAATAATAATGTAATGGCTGGTGTCATAATGTAATGGCGGGGGGCGGAGCAGAGCGGAGCCATGTTTGTGGGTGGGGCAGAGCCGAGTGGGGCCATGGCGCTGGGGATGTCAGTGCCGGGGACTGCATGGCTGGGGACAGGTGACTATCCAGATGTGTGTGTGTGTGTTCAGTGTATACATGCGGAGGGCGGAGTGCAGGGGGAATGGAGCCGAGCAGGGTAATGTGTGCGGGTGGGGCGGAGCTGAGCGGGGCCATGGCGCTGAGGATATCAGTGCTGGGGACTGCATGGCTGGGAACACGTGACTATTCGTGTGTGTGTGTTCAGTGTATACATGTGGAGGGCAGAGTGCGGGTGGGTGGAGCCGAGTGGGGTAATGTGTGCGGGGGGCGGAGGCGAGTGGTGGGTATGTTTCGGCTGGGTTCCCGGTGTGGGATCCCGGGGGTGCAGCATCACAGGGTAGTCGGGGCTCCGTGTGGGTGCGGGAAAAAGTGTCAGGCGTCGTCCTGTCAGCCCGTAGTTCGGGCTGTTCAGTTAGCTGAGCCATTGGTCGTAGGCTCTTTAGCGCGCGCGGTGTGGCGACGGTTTTCACTGTAATGACGTCATTTTGGAGCAAGACAGACAGACAGACAGAATAAGACAATTATATATATATAGATTCTAATTTTCTGAGATAATGACTTTTGGGTTTTCATTGGCTGTAAGCCATAATCATCAACATTAACAGAAATAAACACTTGAAATAGAGCTCTCTGTGTGTAATGACTCAATATAATATGTGCATTTCCCTTTTTGTATTGAATTATTGAAATCAATTAACTTTTTGATATTCTAATTGAGATGCTCTTGTATATGGGGATTGAGAGATCCAGGGACTGTGAAGACCAGTGAAGCATTTTGCTGGAATAATCCATGATTATTGTGCGTTATTCTGTTGAAAGTGACTCTATCTTAGGGAAAACAGATGCCATAAGTGGATGAACCTGGTTGCCCAGAATGCTTCTATAAACCATACAGTTCATTCCTAGGCAAAGGTGGAACCAGGCTGTGCCCCCCAAAAATATTTCCCTCACTACTACTCCACCTCCACCAACTTAAACTGTGGACATAGGAAGGTTTCATTCATTCCTGCTGCTTACACCAAATTATTAACCCTCCCACCAGGGTGGGAAATAGTCATCCACAAATTCGAGTATGAGTACAGTAGACCCACACAGATGCTCTCACAATAGTGTATCTACACGTCATACTATCAAAGCAGAGTGATAGCCATTACTTCACAATACTTTACCTTGCTGTATCTCATATAACTGATCAAGTAAATATAGTTTGTCTTATTGCTATGTAGCTTGCACTTTTGCTGACCGTGACCCCCTGTGTGGTCCTTGTCGCCCGGTTGTAGGCGGGGGACATGATCTCCCAATATGACTCACTGCTTGCTGCCTTCTATATTCACTCATCCCTCCAAAATGTATTCCAACAGGAGCCCTGGTGGAGCCATTCATCACTGTGGACACTGTCTGGCCTCAGTATTCGTCTTTATCAGACATGTACAAAACATGGCAAACTGACTCCACCAATGTTATCCAAGTGAATAGTTTCTGTGCTGCTGTCAGGTTACCATTGGAACACAGTTTTTTAAGGATTCTGATGGAATCCCTCGACATACAGTAGTGCTTGATGGAAAGGACTGTATTAAAGGGGTGGTTCTCTACTCTGTAGTAGTGGCCACATCTCTGTAAAACTAATAGGGAAGGCTTTTTCTAAATACCTTGTTCAGCCAATTCTGCCTGTGAGCGGCGCTATTGCGGTCCATTCATCTCCATGAAGTGACCCTCGGGCTCCGTGACCTCTGGGATCTGGTGATGTTCCTTCAATGTCCAGTTGACGTGACACCATCGAGGCCAGCCCCAGTCTTCCTGAGTGACTAGGCTTTGGACAGAGTTTCACCGCTCGTCACAGCCCAGCATCTCGCGTGCTCTCTCCTTCGCTGCAGAGCGCATAAGCAGGAGCGATGCTGGGCTGTGAAGAGCAATGAAACTCCACCCACAGCCCGGTCACTCAGGAAGACTGGTGCTGGCCTCGGTGATATCAGGTGAACTAGACGTTGAGGTGACATCACCGGATCCCAGCGGTCACGGAGCCTGGGGGTCACTTGATGGGGATGAGCGGCCCGCGATAGCGCCACTCACAGGCAGAATTGGCTAATCAAGGTATTTAGAAAAAGCCTTTCCTATCAGTCTTCTAGAAATGTGATCACTACTGCAGAGTATGGAACTGTCGCGGGCGGGGAGGAGGGTGTCAGCACACCGCGCTCACCCCTTCTGCTCGGGTCCGGCAGCTGCTCCTGGTGGCTCGAGCTGTGGGCCGGATCCCGGGGTTTCTCGAGCGACACTCCTCGCCCGTGAGTGAAAGGGGGGTTTTGTGGTTGGGGATTGTTATAGTTCGTGACGCCACCCACGGTTGTGGTGATTGCACCACCGCTGCTCAGTGTGCGGGTCCCAGGGATGGTGATGCGGAGCAGTCAGGTGTTGTGTTGCCCCTCCGTGGGTAGGGGTTGGTGATCCCGGGGCCCGGTGATGAGATGTGAAGTGTAGGGCCCGGAGGGCGCAGGGACGCGGGGGCAGCGCTGTGCCTTGCGGCACTATGGTACTCACTCAGCCTGACACACGGACACAGTCTGTACGGTAAACCAACGGCTGGTAGGACGGTCCCACAGACGGCTGCACCTGCACTCCCGGTAGGTGACGGTGATGTCCCTCTTCCTTGCACCTGTGTTGTCTGATGGTAGCGGTGGATTCCCTCCGGTTACCCGCTCCCCGACTGCAATCTGGGCCGGAGGAGCTCTACACTTTGCCCGCAGGCGCTGGCCCTGGGGAAACTTGTGCCCTGGCGGTGGCGGTGTCTCCCCGGTAATGGTCGGGCTGTTGCCGTCAATCGGGACTTGGTTGTTGGGGAATCTGCGTCCCCGTCACTGACGGATTTGGCAAATTTGGCGACTCCTAGCCTTGCCGGGGTCCGAGAGGCCCCTGCCCTGGTGCTGACTGTCCTTCGGAACACTGCTCCAGACCACCGGGCACACAGCCAACGGGGTCCTTCCAGGAACTTCCGAACGGTCCCCCTCCAGACAGTCACCGCCGTTGCTGACCTTGCTGTTCTGGCCCTCACAAAGCTGGACCCTTCAGGCTGTCCTTCTCTTCTGTCACTTTACTTGCTTTTTCCTCCTTTTCTACTTTCCTTCCTTAACTCCTCCACTTCCTCCTCCTGGACTCCTCTCTCAAGCTCTCCCTGAGCTCTTCTCTGTTGTTTACTCTTGCCCTGCCTGGGCTAATCTGCTGTTCACTCAAGCTCGTCCCTGAGCTGACTGCCTGGTTACTTCCTGCCTCCAGTGTTGTGAGCTCCTCGGTGGGCGGAGCCAACCGCCTGGCCCACCCCC
This sequence comes from Anomaloglossus baeobatrachus, assembly GCF_048569485.1. Classification (NCBI taxonomy): domain Eukaryota; kingdom Metazoa; phylum Chordata; class Amphibia; order Anura; family Aromobatidae; genus Anomaloglossus; species Anomaloglossus baeobatrachus. The sequence goes on from NC_134355.1 coordinate 584,384,258, forward strand.
TGGTGTGCATCATCAACCTCTGGAGGAAGGCAACAAGGATTTGTGGTTAGCTGTGATGTGCCTACCTGGAGTGTGGGGTGTGGTGGTGTGTGACCCGTGTCCCCTGGCTTGCCCAGGGCGACACATTCCCCCTTAGCAAAATGCAGACCGTCCGCGGGCTGCCGTCCTACACCGGTTTTATTTTTCTGTAAAAAGGGGATAACAGGGTTAAGCAAAAACATAATAACATTTTTAATCAAAACTCTTCCCAAGACGGGAGGCACATTTACTTAAACGTTGCAACGGTATACGGTCACGGTTTCCGCTCTCTCCCACCCAAGCAACCTGGCCCTGATGCTGCCCCTAAAACCCAGGCAGCACCCCTTGACCCACAGTCCAGCACAAGTTACCCGAGCGGGATCTGTCCTTCCCCTCCAGAGGGTGGCCACCGGTTCCTTTGGTGGCTGGGCCCCAGCCTGCTCTGCTGAGGGCCCTCCCTCCAACCTGCCTCTCCGGAGGCGGTATGGCGGAAACGGTAACGGTACCCAACATATTTACAAGCCACTTAACGTTTGTGGTGCCCTGCAAGTTCACGGGCTTGTCCATGGATAGTTCCCATGCAAAACTTAAACGGTCCCCACGGGGACAACGGTGCCGGCCCCTGCCGGTTGCTAATCACACGGTGAATCAGGTGAACTTCGGATCATTTTCACTTATCATTTACAGAACTTTTTCAAACAAACAGCAACACTCTTACATTTGCGGACCCTTTTCATTCATAGAACGGTCTCCCTGTACCTAAGTGGGGGTCTACCTAGGTTGGAACGGGTGGACCTTCGGGGCCCGGTGTCAGTGGTACTAGACAGTGGGGTAGAGGGAACGATCGGTTCCTCCTCCCTGCTACAGTGTGGGGCAGGCGGAGGTGCAGGGGAGCTGGGTACAGGTTCATCCCTGGGCACTGGCACTAGTTCTGGCTCACGGTTGACCGCTTCCACTACTTCTTCATCCACGGGTTGTGGGAACAGTATCACTGGAAGAATCACCGCGCCGTCCTGTGTAGGCCAGTCTGCTGGGAAGTCACCCATTACAGTGTGGATTACCTCTGCTGCCTTCTCCACTGGTGGAGGAACCGGTACTTCGGCCTCTGCCTTCAGCGCTGGGGGGCATTTCTTTAGATGGTCCCGGGAAACTGTGGCTAGGGTGTCCCCTTGGTCACGACTGATCTGGTAAGTCTTCCCGTCTCCCCATTCCGTGGGTTGTATGACATAAGGGACTTGCTCCCACTGATCATCCAGCTTGTGGGTTTTCCTCTTCCGTTTCAGCACCACATCCCCTGGCTGGAAAGGACCTGCGGGCGCCTTCTGGTTGAACCGGTGCTCCTGCTGCTCTCGGCTCCGACTGAGGTTCTTCTCCACATACTCCTGGATTTGCCGGTACTGTGCCCTCCTCCGGCTTTCCCACTCTGCCGTTGAAGGGAGTGCTTCTGGGGCTTCCAACCCCATCTCCAGATCCACCGGCAGGCGGCCAGGCCGAGCCCTCATCAGATACGCTGGGGTGCACTTCGTCGAGCTGGACGGGATATTATTATACATGTCGACCAAGTCAGGTAGCTTTTCCGGCCACATGTTCCGTTCTTCCAGCGGTAGCGTCTTGAGGAGCCCCAGGACCAAGTGATTCATTTTCTCGCACATGCCGTTGGTTTGGGCGTGGTACGGAGTGGTCCGGATCTTCTTGCAGCCGTACAACTGGCAGAATTCGTGAAACACCTCTGCTTCAAAAGCCGGACCTTGGTCAGTCAGCACCTTCTCGGGGTACCCATGGGGTCGGCAGAAATAAGCCTGGAACGCTCGAGCAGCGGTTCGACCAGTTAGGTCCTTAACGGGGACTACCACCATAAATCTTGAGTAGTGGTCTACCATGGTCAATGCGTAGGTGTACCCACTTCGGCTAGGGGTGAGCTTGACATGGTCCAGGGCGACCAGCTCCAGCGGCTGATGGGTGACTATGGGATGTAACGGTGCCCTCTGGCTAGTCTCGTCCTTTCTCCTCAGTGTACAAGGACCACATTCTCGACACCAGGCTTCCACCGATTCACGCATCCCACTCCAATAGAACCGCTCCCTCAACAGCATCTCCAGCTTCTTCCACCCGAAGTGGCCAGCACCATCATGGTATGCCCGCAGGACAGTAGCGACCTCAGCTTGAGGAACGATCAACTGGCATATCTTCTCATGGGTCTTCGGGTTGATCAGCTCACGGTACAGCCTCCCTTGGTTTAGGTAAAGTCGTTTTCGTTCTTTCCACAAGCGTTGAGCTTCGGCTGGAGCGGCAGGGTCTATTCCCATAGCACCTTGTTCCACCAGAGTCTTGACAAGGCGGACAGCCGGCGCTTGGTCCTGGGCGTCCTGCCACTCTTGACTGGGCCGCGGGTCCAGATCCACCCTTTGCTGACAGACTTGTACCCTCTCAGTAGGCAGCTGGTGAAACGCAGGCAACTCGATCTCCTCGAGGTCGTCATCCTCGCACCCCTCTTCTGACAGATGGGGCATCCGGGAGAGTGCATCAGCATTTATGTTGACACGACCAGCTCGGTACTTTATGGTGAAATCATAGTTGGCTAGCCGGGCTACCCACCGCTGCTCCAGCGCGCCCAACTTGGCCGTGTTCAGGTGAGTCAGCGGGTTGTTGTCCGTAAACGCTGTGAATTTGGCTGCCTCCAAGTAGTGGCGGAACCGCTCCGTGATAGCCCACACCAACGCCAATAGCTCAAGCTTGAAGGAGCTATAGTTCTCAGGGTTCCTTTCGGTCGGCCGGAGTTTTCGGCTAGCGTAGGCAATCACCTTCTCCTTTCCATCCTGGACCTGGGATAAGACCGCTCCTAGCCCCACATTACTGGCGTCCGTGTGGAGGATGAACGGGCTCCCATAGTCAGGGTACGCCAGGACCTCTTCTCCGGTCAAGGCCGCCTTCAACTGGCAAAAGGACTCCTCATGCTTGTCCTCCCACGACAGTGGGGCTCCAATGGGTCTACCACCTTTGGTCTGTCCCACGAGGAGATCTTGCATGGGGGCAGCCATCTTCGTGTATCCCTTTATAAAGCGCCGATAGTACCCCACCAGACCCAGGAACTGCCTTACTTCCCTCACTGTAGTTGGTCTCGGCCAGCTCTGGATGGCAGTAATCTTCTCAGGGTCGGGGGCGACACCATCCGCACTCACCACATGCCCTAGATACTGCACTCTGGGTTTCAGCAGGTGGCATTTTGAGGGCTTCAACTTCATCCCGTACTGGGCAAGGGACGCGAACACCTCGGCCAGGTGCTCCAGATGGGCTTCATACGTCTGGGAATAAACAATCACATCATCCAAATACAGCAGGACGGTCTCGAAGTTTAAATGTCCCAGACAGCACTCCATCAACCGTTGGAAGGTCCCAGGGGCATTGCACAGCCCAAGCGGCATGCTATTGAATTCGCAGAGTCCCATCGGGGTGGTGAAGGCGGTCTTCTCCCGGTCCTCTGGGGCCACGGCCACTTGCCAGTATCCGCTGGTGAGGTCAAGGGTCGAGAAGTAGTTTGCGGTTCTCAGTGCAGCCAAAGACTCTTCAATTCGAGGTAAGGGATAGGCATCTTTATGGGTTATCTGGTTGATCTTCCGGTAGTCCACACACATCCGCATGGTACCATCCTTCTTCTTGACCAGTACCAACGGAGCGGCCCAGGGACTACAGCTGTCCCGAATAACCCCTGCCTCCTTCATATTCCTCAACATATCTTTGGCACACTGGTAATGTGCAGGGGGAATAGGTCTATACCTCTCTTTGATAGGGGGATGTTCACCTGTGGGAATGTGGTGTTGAACCCCCTTGATCCGCCCAAAGTCTAGGGGGTGCTTACTGAAAACCTGTTCGTACTCCTGCACCACCCTGTGTACCCCGGCCCTGTGATGTGTAGGGGTATCATCAGTGCCTACATGTAGCTGTTGGTGCCACTCCTTTGTGTCCCCCTGGGATGGGGAAGTGCTGGGGGTAGGTGGGAGTGTGGATGGACTGGCTTCATGGATAGTGTGAGGGTCCAGGGTGAGCAGCTTGGCAATGGTGGCATACCGGGGGAGCCTGACTTCTTCCTCCCCACAATTCAACACTCTCACGGGCACTCTCCCTTTCTTCACATCTACCACCCCTCGGGCGGCCACTACAGTGGGCCAGTGTTCGGAGGGCATGGGCTCCATCATCGCAGGGTAGTCACGCCCCTGAGGCCCTACTGCTGCCCTACACCAGATCATCATCTCACTCCTAGGGGGCACAGTCAACGGAGCAACATCCATCACTCTCACTCCACCAATCTCCCCTCCTGTTGAGCTTACATGCTGGCGGTACATCAGGGCGCGGATCTCACGCTGCACAGCCCTCTGCCGGCTCCCCGCCGCTGTGGCGGCTAGCTGTTGCAATAGGTTCAACACATCAGCCATGCAGTGTTCCATCACATTGGTTCCCAGCACTATTTTCGGGTTATGATCACTGGGTTCATTCATGATCACAATCATACCCTGCTGTTGCAGTTCAGCTTGCCCCACTGTCATAGCCACTTGTTTATACCCCACCTGGGTCAATGGAAGTCCATTAGCGGCAATCAAATTTATACTATTGTCTGGAGGCGCCAGCTCGTCTGTGGCCCAATACTGCCGATACAACGTGTACGGTATGGTGGTTACCTGTGATCCAGTGTCCAAGAGAGCCATCACCGGTATGCCGTCCACAGCCACGGGGATGATAGGGCGGGCCCCGACATATCGGTCTCGCCAGTCCGGGGGGCCACGGTGTTCTACTCCTGAGGATTGGCCCGGGGCCCCAGGGGTTGCTCGTTTAACGGGCACTGTCGGTAAATATGGCCCGGCTTACGGCACTTGTAGCAGATTGGGGGTCTGCTCCGCGGGTTGTTAGCGCTTCTCCGCTGCATCCAGGGAACATCTTCGGGACTGTCAGCAAGCTGTATCTGCGCTGGAGGCTGAGATCTGGTCAGAGGTTGTAGCGCAGCAAGGATCTTGGCAAGGTCTCTGTCCAGGCGACGGACCTGGGCTGCCAGTTCTTCCACGGTGCTGCTCGGGGCTGCAGGTATTAAGGAGGTTGGTTTGGCGGAGGCCGCCGCAACGGGAGCTGTCTCGACGGGCCACGGGACAGGTTCCAGGACTTCAGCAGCTGGGGGCTGTAGTGCCTTGATAGCCCGCTCCTTTAACACAGCAAAGTCCACATCAGGGTGTTCCAGGGCCCACAGCCGGAGTTGTTTACGATCCTCAGGGGACCTCATCCCCTGCGCAAATTGCTCCACTAACATCTTGTTGCTATCCGCCTCATTAATAGAGTTCACCCGCTTCAGCGTGCGGAGGGCGGTCTGCAGACGTAGAGCATAGTCCCGAATGCTATCTCCAGCTCGTTGCCGGCACTGGTAAAACTGCATCCTCAGCTCAGCTTCAGTCCGGGTCTCGAAGGCAGTCTGTAGCTTTTCGAAGATGGTGGCTACAGAGAGCCGGTCCCCCTCGGTCCAGGTCTCCGCTTCCTGCTCCGCCGCGCCAGTTAGCTGGCCTAGCACTATCGCTGCTCGTTGCTTATCGGTCAGGGGGTACAGCTCTAGCAACGGGTTAAGCTTTTTCCGGAAGGCCTGTAGGGCATCCGGTTTCCCTTCATACTGCGGTAGCCAGGCAGCTCCGGGCGCATAGGGCAAGGAAAACGGCATGACCGGAGCAAGCGCGGGGGCCGCGGCACCTCCCGCCGGTACGACCGGGACCTGGGCAGGCCCATTCCCATCCGCGGGTGCCGCTGCGGCTGCGACCACCGCTCCTCCAGCGGCTCCGTCGGGCGCAGACATCTTGTTTCCGTCCCCCTTAGCTCTTTCCGGCCCCTCCTCTCTCGGGGCAGGGTTTTGGCCTTCGCGCCTCTACTGCTCGAGAAGACGCTCGAGCGGGAACTTTTCGCGCCAAAGATGGCGGCTTCTGAAATTTTTCTGCCGGATGCCTCCGGCGGTAACAAGGCGCACCTCTACCTGACGGCAGAGCGGTAAGATCCTGTTCGTGACGCCAAGTTGTCGCGGGCGGGGAGGAGGGTGTCAGCACACCGCGCTCACCCCTTCTGCTCGGGTCCGGCAGCTGCTCCTGGTGGCTCGAGCTGTGGGCCGGATCCCGGGGTTTCTCGAGCGACACTCCTCGCCCGTGAGTGAAAGGGGGGTTTTGTGGTTGGGGATTGTTATAGTTCGTGACGCCACCCACGGTTGTGGTGATTGCACCACCGCTGCTCAGTGTGGGGGTCCCGGGGATGGTGATGCGGAGCAGCCAGGTGTTGTGTTGCCCCTCCGTGGGTAGGGGTTGGTGATCCCGGGGCCCGGTGATGAGATGTGAAGTGTAGGGCCCGGAGGGCGCAGGGACGCGGGGGCAGCGCTGTGCCTTGCGGCACTATGGTACTCACTCAGCCTGACACACGGACACAGTCTGTACGGTAAACCAACGGCTGGTAGGACGGTCCCACAGACGGCTGCACCTGCACTCCCGGTAGGTGACGGTGATGTCCCTCTTCCTTGCACCTGTGTTGTCTGATGGTAGCGGTTGATTCCCTCCGGTTACCCGCTCCCCGACTGCAATCTGGGCCGGAGGAGCTCTACACTTTGCCCGCAGGCGCTGGCCCTGGGGAAACTTGTGCCCTGGCGGTGGCGGTGTCTCCCCGGTAATGGTCGGGCTGTTGCCGTCAATCGGGACTTGGTTGTTGGGGGATCTGCGTCCCCGTCACTGACGGATTTGGCAAATTTGGCGACTCCTAGCCTTGCCGGGGTCCGAGAGGCCCCTGCCCTGGTGCTGACTGTCCTTCGGAACACTGCTCCAGACCACCGGGCACACAGCCAACGGGGTCCTTCCAGGAACTTCCGAACGGTCCCCCTCCAGACAGTCACCGCCGTTGCTGACCTTGCTGTTCTGGCCCTCACAAAGCTGGACCCTTCAGGCTGTCCTTCTCTTCTGTCACTTTACTTGCTTTTTCCTCCTTTTCTACTTTCCTTCCTTAACTCCTCCACTTCCTCCTCCTGGACTCCTCTCTCAAGCTCTCCCTGAGCTCTTCTCTGTTGTTTACTCTTGCCCTGCCTGGGCTAATCTGCTGTTCACTCAAGCTCGTCCCTGAGCTGACTGCCTGGTTACTTCCTGCCTCCAGTGTTGTGAGCTCCTCGGTGGGCGGAGCCAACCGCCTGGCCCACCCCCTGGTGTGCATCATCAACCTCTGGAGGAAGGCAACAAGGATTTGTGGTTAGCTGTGATGTGCCTACCTGGAGTGTGGGGTGTGGTGGTGTGTGACCCGTGTCCCCTGGCTTGCCCAGGGCGACACATTACCACCTCTTTAATGTAATGGGTCCATTATGACTGATGTTCTTTGCCCAGGTTGAGAAGCAATGATGACACTTAGTCCACTAGTGGCTTTATCCTAAATGTAGGTTGATATTTTTAGAGTGACGTGAAAGTTTTCGTCTCCCTCACAAACATTCCAGACGTACATGACACATTTCTCTATTTGTCCTGGTAATTCAGCACTTTGCCTAAACTTTTTGTTGCAGTGAGCACTTTCTGCCACTAGATGGCAGTATGTGGCCAGTAGAAGGCAGGGGATTTGTTCCTACAGGTCAATGTAAGTAATTTTCTTTCAACAATAGCAGGGAAAGGAGGGGCTCCTATTGATTGGAGAAGGGGGGTGCGTGTTCCTTGTGCTCTTTGATTGGCTGGGAGGTGTGAGGGGTGTGTAGAATTCAGACAGGATGAAAAAGGAGGGGGATTTGGAAGAGGGGAGTTGTGTGAGTGGGGGGTGAGCTCTCCCCCCCCTCTCAGTCTCAGTGCCTGTGCTCCTTCAGTGAACACTTTACTACTGCTTGCAATGTGAACCTGGGACAGGCTGATTACAATCCCCACACCCCACACCAACATGCACACACACATGCACTCACATCCATGCACACATCCCCTGGCTGGTGCACCCTGATCACACTCCGGCTGTCATGCATGCACACACATCTCTCCAGACAGTGCAGCAAAAAGCATCTCCAACCTGGGACGTAAAAGATGCTCATCAGCGAGAAAACTGGACCAATCTATGCCAAATACGGATTTAATACTGCCATCAGGGGGGCGCCCTGAAGATTTTGGGCTGCAGCTTCCTATTGTTATACTATGTTTCTTTACTTGTGAACATTTATGTTGATTATTTTTGGTATAAAGTAACCTCTTCACATCCCACCATGGAACTAAACTGGATGCTGCTCTTATCTCTGGTTTGGCAAGTTCAAGCTGTGGAAGGTAAGGCTGGCTGATTTTTTTTTTGGGGAGGGGGGGACCAAATATGAACAGAAAGGGTTAAGCAGTGTCAGATTTGGGGGGGGGCGGTGTTCGTGATCCGTCGGCCTTTCTTTGTATCGTGGAATCACAATATTTTGATAGGAAGGCAACAGCAGGTGAAGCTGCCTGCTCAGACCGCAGGCGTAGAGTGCAAGCTCTTCAGCCCAGGGAGGCTCAGCGCATCGCGGAGTGTTGACACAAATACTAAGTTATGTTGTCTCGTACCGGGTTGCAGGCAGCGGAGGTGTTTACATGCATCTCAATGGGAAGCACCTGTTATATGGATGCAACAAGGTACTTAAGTTTTGTTGTGGAGGAGACAATGCAGATTACTAATCAGTGTGCGCTAATTACGGGATTATTATTAGTTTCCTGATCGATGCTCGGATGGAGCAGATGGAGGCTGCACACACCGGCTGCTTTCCTTTAATAAAAATAAATGTTCTGTTTCACAGCTGCATATAACGGAATATAATCAGGAGACGGGGGGCAACTCTCCGGGGTGGTCTACGACTCTTCTTCCATTATCCGGCTGCTGACGCCGCTTTTCAAAGCCAATTCATTTGTTTATTAGATGGGGTGCAAAAATGAGGTGCAAATGTGCCATTTCTGTCTGTGTGCGGGAAGATGGATGGCCCCTTCTGTTACTGCTAAATCAATGTGTTCTTTCTGGCCGGTGCAGACCGTATTGACTGATAGATTTTGTTGTGTGTCCTACAGATGGTTATAGATTCTCACTTTCCATCCAAGGCGCCTCTCTCGGTACAAAGCTGGTAACTCCCCCCGCCCGTCCTCCCACCCAAAGCATAGCTTTCTCGCTATACACATTGCTTTGCCAGAAGAACGGAGCTGCATTGCAGTGCTGATTTTGTTTAAAAGGGTGATGGTGAGACGGCAGGAGACACCGGGGGGTGGAGGAGGGTCCTGAGGATACTTGTTCTGTGTCTAGTATGGTCAGGGTGTACCAGCAGCTACCCCAGAGTGTGCCGGCAGCTACCTCAGAGTGTGCCGGCAGCTACCTCAGAGTGTGCCGGCAGCTACGCCAGAGTGTGCCAGCAGCTACCCAAGAGTGTGCCAGCAGCTACCCCAGAGTGTACATGTAGCTACCCTACAGTGTGCCGGCAGCTACCCCAGAGTGTGCCGGCAGCTACCCCAGAGTGTGCCGTCAGCTACCCCAGAGTGTGCCGTCAGCTACCCCAGAGTGTGCCGGCAGCTACCCCAGAGTGTGCCGTCAGCTACCCCAGAGTGTGCCGTCAGCTACCCCAGAGTGTGCCGTCAGCTACCCCAGAGTGTGCCGGCAGCTACCCCAGAGTGTGCCGGCAGCTACCCCAGAGTGTGCCGTCAGCTACCCCAGAGTGTGCCGGCACCTACCCCAGAGTGTGCCGTCAGCTACCCCAGAGTGTGCCGGCAGCTACCCCAGAGTGTGCCGGCAGCTACCCCAGAGAGTGCCGTCAGCTACCCCAGAGTGTGCCGGCACCTACCCCAGAGTGTGCCGTCAGCTACCCCAGAGTGTGCCAGCAGCTACCCCAGAGTGTGCCAGCAGCTACCCCATAGTGTACATGTAGCTACCCTACAGTGGGCCAGCAGCTACCCCAGAGTGTGCCAGCAGCTACCCCAGAGTGTGCCAGCAGCTACCCCAGAGTGTGCCAGCAGCTACCCCAGAGTGTACATGTAGCTACCCTACAGTGGGCCAGCAGCTACCCTAGAGTGTGCCGTCAGCTACCCCAGAGTGTGCCGTCAGCTACCCCAGAGTGTGCCGTCAGCTACCCCAGAGTGTGCCGTCAGCTACCCCAGAGTGTGCCGTCAGCTACCCCAGAGTGTGACAGCAGCTACCCCAGAGTGTACATGTAGCTACCCTACAGTGGGCCAGCAGCTACCCCAGAGTGTGCCAGCAGCTACCCCAGAGTGTACATGTAGCTACCCTACAGTGGGCCAGCAGCTACCCTAGAGTGTGCCGGCAGCTACCCCAGAGTGTACATGTAGCTACCCTACAGTGTGCCGGCAGCTACCCCAGAGTGTGCCGGCAGCTACCCCAGAGTATGCCGGCAGTTACCCCAGAGCGTGCCTGCAGTTACCCCAGAGCGTGCCTGCAACTACCCCAGAATGTGCCGTCAGCTACCCCAGAGTGTGCCGTCAGCTACCCCAGAGTGTGCCGTCAGCTACCCCAGAGTGTGACAGCAGCTACCCCAGAGTGTACATGTAGCTACCCTACAGTGGGCCAGCAGCTACCCCAGAGTGTGCCAGCAGCTACCCCAGAGTGTACATGTAGCTACCCTACAGTGGGCCAGCAGCTACCCTAGAGTGTGCCGGCAGCTACCCCAGAGTGTACATGTAGCTACCCTACAGTGTGCCGGCAGCTACCCCAGAGTGTGCCGGCAGCTACCCCAGAGTATGCCGGCAGTTACCCCAGAGCGTGCCTGCAGTTACCCCAGAGCGTGCCTGCAACTACCCCAGAATGTGCCGGCAGCTACCCCAGAGTGTACCTGCAGCTACCCCAGAATGTGCCGCCACCTACCTCAAGGAGTACCGACAGCTGCCCCAGGGTGTCCCATCAGCTACCCCAGGGTGTGCCGGTAGCTGCCGCAGGGTGTGTCGGCTGCTACCCCATGGTGTGCCGGCTGCTACCCCATGGTGTGCAGGCTGCAAGCGCAGGATGTGCCGGTTGCTACCCCAAGGTGTGCCGGTTGCTACCCCAGGGTGTGCCAGCAGCTACCCCAGGGTATGCCGGCAGCTACCTTAGGGTGTGCCAACAGCTACCCCAAGGTGTACTGGCTGAAACCCCAGGGTGTACTGGAAGCTACCCTATGGTGTTGCACCAGCTACCCCAGAGCCAGAGTGTACCGGCTGATACACCATGGTGAACTGGCTGCTACCCCAGAGAGTACCAGCAGCTACCCCAACTGGTTTTAGGTGTCTACCTACAACATATTATTCTCTTTTCTCCTTTAAAACTCAGTCCTATTAAATTTAACCCTATCCTCGTAGCATCTCCATCCATACCTCCCCTCCCTCCACACTATTTGTTTCCTATACCGCAGCTGAATTTCTAAATTTCCTTGCTGTCCATCACTCTGTCTAGCAGTCTACCACTTGCTCACATATAGTCCTTGGCACGTTCTACACTATGTGTTACCATCTCTTTTCGTACATTTTCATCCATTTTTTTTCTGCCAGTTTTGATTTTCACCTTGTTTGACCCAGTATCTTCTCTTCAGATCTCTTTGCCCATCTTTTGCAAGCTGTTGGCACCTGTTTTTCGATGAGGTCCTGGAGTTTTTCTCTCTGCCTCCCTTCATGTACAATTGGTCTGGACATGTATATTTTATAGGTGAGAGCAGATCTAGCCCTGCACCATGTAGCGTTACCGTAAGCAGAGCCCGGAGCCAGGCATTGCTTTTCGAGACACAATAAACATGCAAGAATAATGAATACGAACAGATCTGCACCATTGTGGGATTTAATTCAAGCTGTGAATTCTTTCCCATTCGGTTATAGTTTTCATTTATAGAGATTTTCATATACGGTACATATGACATGCCTTCCAGGGATTTTACTTATATTATGAAAAACAGTCCGCTCCATGCATGCCCCTGGGTAATACAGCACTGAACCGTGCTTTACTTAACAGCTGGAGTGTGCTGGCAGGTTATTAATTATGCCCGACCCATAAACATTGAGAGGCAAAACCTATGGGGATGGACCTTATCTGACAACTGGGGTAATGCTACTACATTGCAATCTTCACTGCATTAGAAAATATCTATATTACTACAGACAAGGGGCAAAGCTAATAGATAGCAGAAGCTCCCAATAAATAAAAATGGGACATACAGTATATCGTATGTCTTAGACTAGTATGAAGGACCAACATTCCGTTAACCTTTTTCTGCCTGTACAACATAATGGGAAAATTGATTCTTTGTTGAATGGCAAACACATCCTTCTGAGTCACTAGGTGAAATTCTAGTTATTGAATTTTGTCATGTCTACTGGCAAATGGGTCGTAAAGGATAGGAGCATCATTATTGGGACATAACATAGGTGGGGTCTATGAGCAGGGAATGATCGGGGTTGTGGTTTGGTACAAAGAAGAGCATTATATTACCATTAAGTATAAGGAGACAGCTTGGCCCATGTACCAAAAGTCCTAATCCATTGCTCACCATTTTGTGCAAATTGTCTTTTCAGGGAGGAAGTGGACAATATCTAGTGCCCCCATTGGAGGTAGCAATCCTAAGGCCAGCTTCTCACTTGCGATTTTCTCGCAGTAGTGCAATGCGAGAAAATCTCGCATTGCACTCGGACACATGTTATTCAATGATTCAGCTCTCATCAGCGATTTTTTTTTCTCAGCCCAAATCGGACTGAGAAAAAAATCGCAGCATGCTGCGATTTGGAGAGTTTCTCACACGAGTCTCTCCAATGGAAGTCTATGGGTGCATACGGACCATCCTAGTGTCATGCGTTTTTCACAATAGATTTCACGCATGTAGCAGAGAAAAATGTAAATGCTTCTGTACATAACATTACATGAGTAGCAGCTGCTGAGGGTAAAAACTGATTGCACACTGACAGCACACTGACAGCACACTGATGACTAGTGAACTAAAATCGGCCGACTTTTTTTCCTGCTACTCGGACCGATTTTACACGCATAAATGTGATTCCAGCCTAAAAGTCAAGCGACCCTTTAACAAGCCTTGTTCTGGGACACCTTCCAATATTTTTCTGTTTTGTTACTAAGATGGCCTATTAAGAATAGTTAGATACTTAAACAGCGCCGATGGCTGACCGGTCAGGCCCGTCATGGCCACTATGCAGGTAGCACGCCCCATTCTCTGTGTTAGTCAACATTTGGCTTGACGGTGTTACCGGTTCACTTTGTATAAATACATCCATTATATGGACCATACAACAAAATTATCTCACAGGATGAACCAGACCGGTAAAGTTTACCTAAGTCATTAAATGTGTTATCCAGATAGCCCTAAAGACAGCTGATCAGATTTTGACCACGTCCATCTGATTTGTGAGATCCAGCAACGTTGTCTCTGCCTGCGCCTTCTCGCTTTCTGTGCCTTCATCCAAATCTGAACAGCTGCGCAGGCACAGAACTGTCTCCGCACACAGGAGCGCGGCGCGCACAACGGAAGAGCTGAATCTCCCAGCAGAATGCACGGACAGATTGCACAGAGCGGGGAGGCTGAGAGGCACAGAGTGAGAGGGAGCGGAGAGTGGATGTGATAAATGATGGAGCTATCTATCTAGCTGCTGAAATACTCTCTGGGCTTACAGCGTATTCCAAACCGTTCAATGCCAGCTGAGTGGAAGGGTTGGGCAGGGGCAGGCGGCTTACAGCCAGGCCTGTAGCATTAGAATTAGGATTCCTAGGTTTCTACAAGGAGATCATTAATCCTTCCGGCTTTCTTGTTTGTTTTAATAAAGTATGAGAAAATTGGGCAGCCCCGATCCATTTTTATTAAATGCAGTTGTTGGCCAGTTTAGATGGCGCAGATTTGTCAATACTTTGGGGTCTGTACGTTATGTTGACTCCATGGGTTTAAAAGTTTGTATATAAGAAAAAAGATATATAAACTAATAAAAAAAAAATTCCAGTATACTTAACATAAACTTTTCCTTTCCATTACTGCCCCTTGTTTACTTACACGATGATGTCATATTCCCAGGAACCAAACCCACGATGTCCACAATGACATCAGCGACTCGTGCCATATGGCGATCTGATCTTTGCTACATACATCTCATATCTGATGTTCCCTGTAGATCTAGGGATAGTTTCTCTTTCTGACCACATTAGGTTTTTTTCCTAAAATGTCCCAGTAATAGGTCATTAGCTGAAATCAACCCGGCCCATACATTTAGCTGCTGATTTGTGCTGGTTTGTAAGGAAAGGAGATACCAGGATTTATATAAAACTTTCCTTGTTTGGGGGAAATTTAGTCAAAACCTGAAAGCTGGATATCTGTATGATGCTCAATATTATATTGATCTTATCATAGATCCATGGTTGTCCTTCTGACATATGCTATCCTACCCTAATGCCATCTGTAAAAGATGGTAGAATCGATTTGCCAGAGCTCAGATTCACAACAAATGTGTTTGGTGTGTATTTTGGAAAATCAATGGGAAGAGAACATTTAATTTTATATTGTATGTGATGTGTAGTTATATATATATTAATCATATATATATATTGGAACGGATTGTCTATTCCACATGAAGAATCAATATGACAAGGGACCAATTGTGGTGGTTAGACGTATGGGTCAGAGCATCTCCAACATATGGGGATCGTGGGCGCCCAAGGCTCACTCATGTCAGTGAAGGATAGCAGCCTGTCTGATCTGATATCACTATTGTGACCCAAATTGCAACATCGCTACTGCGATATCGTCGGGGTCAAATCGAAAGTGCCGCACATCCGGCGCCCGGTAACGATGTCGCAATGTGTAAAGCCTAGATGCGCCGATAAACGATCGCAAAAGCGTCGGAAATTGGCGATCTGTGTAGTGTCAGTCAATTCCATAATGTCGGTACAATGTTGTTCCTCATTCCTGCGACAGCACACATCGCTGTGTGTGAAGCCGCAGGAGCGAGGAACATCTCCTACCTGCATCCACCGGCTATGTGGAAGGAAGGAGGTGGGCGGGATGTTTACGTCCCGCTCATCTCCACCCCTCCTCTTCTATTGGCCGCCTGCCGTGTGACGTCACTATGACGCCGCACGACCCACACCCTTAGGAAGGAGGCAGGTCGCCGTCCAGAGCGATGTCGCAGGGCAGATAATTGCGTGTGAAGCTGCCGTAGCGATAATGTTCGCTATGGCAGCTATCACAAAACATCGCATGTGCGTCGGAAGTGGGTACTATCGTGCTCGGCATCGCTAGCATCGGCTAGCGATGTCGCAGCGTGCAAAGTACCCCTTAGTGTCACAGCTTGCAATGTAGCCACAGACCGGTCAGAATACCCATTCTGACCCCTGTCCACTGCCACAAGCTCCTACAATGGGGACATGAGCATCATAATTGTACTGAAGAATAATGGAAGGAGGAGGCCACTCTGCATTACAATTCCAGCTGTTGGACTAAATACTACACCGAGAGTCCATTTGTTTTTGGTGGCACAAAGGCGATCTACATAATTTAAGGCAGCTGTGTCTGATGTACTGGCTGATTGGTGTGTGTATGTATGTGTGTGTGTATATATATATATATGTATATATATATATGTATATATATATATATATATATATATATATATATATATATAAATCCCTCACCAATAAACCTTCATATTTCTTGGATAAATGTGATCTTCGAATACCATATGGAAAGACAAGTGAACATTGACCCTTCCTCCCACACTATGTATGATCAGCGACATGGTGTTGTTGTCCATATCCTCATTTTGTTTGTAGGTGGAGAGCAATTAAGTCACCGTTGGTTGCTGTTAAGTATATACATTTTATTTCAGTGATTACATACAGAATTTCCCTTTTCTTGTAGTTAGGTAGTTAGGAATACTAAGATATGTTACTCATAAAATCAAAGAACTTGGACAACCATATACTGTTTCCTGCCAGTCTATATTGAATACTGATTTAAAAGGGGATTATCAATCCCTATGGTCTACTTATCCTTTAGAATTGATTATTTAAAGGGCGTCTGTCAGTACAGCACCCACAAGTCGTGGCCATACAGTTCAGTGCACCTTCCCATCTGCTTCTTTTTCTTGTGTCTCTGCTCTCATCTGGTTCTGGTAAACCCATGGACATCACTTAAGGAAGAGGAGGCATAGATAAGATGGAGAACAAGTAGGTGGGAAGGTTTACAGAGCTGTTTGGCCACGACTAGTGTGCACCTACAAATGTGCTTGGTTTGAACAGTCATTTTGTGTCTCCAGACTTCTTATTATAGTAATATGACTTAGAAGCTCTTGTTCTTGTTTGGTCAATGTGTTCCCATTTTCAGTATTCAATGTCCTCTATATGACAAGCATCAGATGCCAGCTGCCATTTTTTTTCGAATATAGCATGGTGAGAATACATTATTATGCCTCATTTTAAATTCTGTCTAAAACTAATAGGTGTGGGGATTTTTTTTTCACCCAGGGCCCATTTATTATAGAACCTGCCCTGTCCGAGAAGATGAAATATGGGGAGCTTTGTGACAAGGCCTTCTCACCTCATGGTGGGTCAAGAGTAATTTTCTTTCTCTAACAAATCGGCAGCTCCACAGGGTCAAAATCTATTTTAGTTTCTGAACCCTGCAAAGCCATTATTTTATACAAGGCCTCGAGTGTTAAGGCCATGTCAAATAAATCCCCATATAAAAGCTAAATGGACCCCTGCGGATGTGACATGTGGGGTTGCGGGGAGAGATTGGGGCTAAGTGTAGTCACACCTGAATATTCAGGTTCTGGAAAAATAAATGCGGCACATTCAGTGCGATATAATCTAATATATAAAGGAATTGTGGGAAATAGTGAGAAGTTACTAGGGCAGTAAATGTAAAAATGAATGGATTTCTTTAAGAATGAACTGAAATAGATCAACTTATCAAGTGCAAGTGTTTTACTGAGGTGGTGAGACAGATTTTTCTATGAAATTAGATAAGAATGAGTTAGTCCCCGTTGCCATGTGCACTGGCCGTGCGACTAACGTAGATCTTTATTGATTTGGACATCTGGACTTTATATTACTTCCCTTACCATCTGCTGAGTGCAAAATTATCATGCTAAGAAAATCAAGGGTTTTTCGTGTTCAAAAAACTCAACAATTATTCTTTACATTATTTCTAGCACTTGTAATGAGTAATTGCGGGGGGTTAGATAATCTTTATATATCCCATCCATCCATCCATCCATCCATCCATCCATCCATCCATCCATCCATCCATCCAGTGTGGACATAGACAGAAGAGGGCCCTGTGCCAAAACAGCAAATGGGCCCTTAAAGTAAAGTGCCTCATCATAATGCACAATTCCCCTTGCTTTAGAGGTAGAAATAGGCCCCCTTACCCCTGGGGCCCATGTGCGGCTGCACCAATGATATGTCTGCCCTTACATCCATCCATTCCTCCATCCATCCAGTGGCAAATATAGACAGAAGAGGCCCCTGTGCAAAAGCAGTAAATGGTGCAGCTGCACCAATGATATGTTCGCCCTTGTATCCATCCATCTATACAATGGCAGACATAGATGAAGAGGCCCCTGTGCCAAAACAGTAAATGGGCCCTTTAAATTGCCTCATCATAATGCACAATTCCGAATGTTTTGGAGGTAGAAATGGGCAATCTAGGTAGAAATAGGCGACCCTTATCTCTGGGGCACATGTGTGGCTGCACCAATGGTATGTTCGCCCTTGTATCCATCCATCTATCCAAAGGCAGACATAGACGGAAGAGGCAAGAACAGTATATGGGCTCTTTGTTCCAATAGCTCATCAAAATGCATAATTCCACACACTTTATAGTTGTTGGTGGGCCCCCTTATCTTATGGGCCTTTGTGAAGCGGCACAGGTTGCACCAATTATATGTCCACCCCTCCTATCTATCTATCTATCTATCTATCTATCTATCTATCTATCTATCTATCTATCTGTCTTTTCTTCTGATTGCTCCACTCCTGGTTTTGACTACAAACTCACCGTATACTCTATGTGTGCACATGGCCTTACTCTGTAATGGGCCAGCCATGCTACTCAGTCGCTTCTGAACAATTGTACCAAACTAACTTCTTGGTGTGGTAATCATTAACTTTACGCCAGCTTCATTACAATACAGGTGACATATTTTGCCAATCCAGTCATAAGAATTGGCGAACTTAGTTTGCAAATCAGACTAATGTAGGACATGTACATGTCTATTTTTTTCTTTTTTGTGAATTTTTGAGCTGCAAAATAAATTAATAAGTTAAAAGACTTTTTTACTACAAGGTGTCCATTTAAAACAGAAAGATGAAAAATACGGACTTGGGATTAAAGTCAAATGCTGGTCATACTCATTAGATGGCTGTCGGCCAAACGATGTTTCGACTGACAGCAATCTCATCCCACACACCGGAGCGTTTGCTTGGTCGAGCGCTCCTGTGTTCTCTGAGTAAGCTGCAGGTTGGCGGCTTATGTCAGGAAGAACAATGCGACAGTCCAAAATCAGACAAGCGAGATCAATAGAACATGTCTCCTGACCATCAGTCAGTAGGCACCACCACACACATTAGACCATCTATATCGATGGGATCAGTCAATTTTGGCCTAATGCGGCACGTGTGCCACGGTGGCTCAGTAGTCATCACTGGGGTCCTGGGTTCAAATCCCACCAAGGACAACATCTGCAAGGAGTTTGTATATTCTCCCCGTGTTTGCGTGGGTTTCCTCCAGGTTCTCCAGTTTCCTCCCACACTCCAAAGACACTCTGATAGGGAATTTAGATTGTGAGCCCCAGTGTTGACTGTGTTGCTGATGTTTGTAAAGCGCTTTGGAGTTAATAGCGTTAAATAAGTGAATAAAGACTGCCATACACAAGACTACTTGGCTTGGCCCAGCATTCTTGTGTTTTTTTACAAGAGATCTTCTGCCAAACTCCTCTGGCAGTGGGTTATCTACAAGGAGCGCAAACGGCCTTTTGTAAATCCAATGTGCCAGATCCTTCTCTCCCTGGACACCATCTGTCAGTAAGCCCCAATACATCATCACTTTCTCCTGACCCCTCCAATATCATGGGGCCATTAGAGGTTACACATTTTCTGGATGACTAGTGTCTTTTGAAACTTGCTCAACCTTCCTCTATCGCTCTACTGTATAACTTTTAGTTTCCTTGTGAGTCTTTCCTCTCCAGCCTAGACCTTTCTCTACATTCCTCATCCCCCCTCTCCCTATCCTTCATTCTTCTACTCCTCGGGGTTTCTTTCAGTGAATGTAGAGGCTTCTCCTGAAGCATATGTTAAGACTCTGACGGCAACCTTGCGTAGAGCGGTGGGGATGTGAGAGGCACACACCTTTTTTAAAGCTGATATAAATATGCCTATTTATAAAACGAAACGTACTTAGGAACCCTACAACCTCTCACACAAAGCGCGACTATGTACCAGGTCACAAAATAATCTCTTTATTTCTTTTTTGTTTCTAAATTGCATTGACATTGTTATTATTTCAATCCAGCTCTATAAGCAAAACTATCAAATAGAAGTAAAAGATTTGTTTATGAGATTAAATCAAAGCCAAGAGCATTTTCCGTGGGCTTGGTTAATGCGGCCTTTTGTTACAGTTTCATGTAGGTGGGTCCCATACGATGAGGAATTAGTATACGTTCTCTAGTTATGAAACGGATGAACGTTGGGTACAGGACGTTACTTTTCTGCCGGGTGTAAAATAGGGATAAGGATTAAATAATGAATAAGACTAAGTGCACATTGTATCTGCAGTTAAATAGATGGTAGACAGTAGACCAGCGGGAGGCGAAATAGACTCGTTTTGGCCTCGTTCTGGTGGATAAAGGGCCTATGGGAACATTAAAGTATACGCAGCTGTTCCCAGGGTAAGTGTACAGACACAATGTGCACTTAGACTTCGCTTATTTCGCTGTTAGTCTTGATGCACAGATGACACATGAGGTTCTCTGTGGTCCTGCTATGTATCTGTGTTCTGAACGACTTAGGAAGGATTTACTACTTCTGGAGCTTTCATCTATACCAATAGTTTAGGAGAGAAAAAAGCGGCTTGTCTGGATTGACTTCTATGGGGGTAAATTGCAGCATACGGAGGTGCGGAAAACTCCATAAGGCCTCTTTCACATGCCAGTTCAAAAACACACGTTTTGTACTGTGCATGATGTGGGTGTGTATGTGTGTGCGTGTGTGTTCAGCATGTACTGTCAGTGTGCTATCTGTATGACATCTGCATAGCACACAGACAGCATGAACTTCTATACTAACCTGTCCATGGTGCTGATGTCTCCGGCGCTGCTGCTGCTTCAGGTCTTCGGAGCAGTGCATATGCAATGAGCATAATGAGCGGGGGTCGGAAGCAAGTGACACCATTGATGGAGACATCAGTGGTGGAGACAGGTGAGTATAGAAAAGCATTTTAGTTCAGACACATGATTTTCTCCGGTATGTGTCACACTGATGTCACACGGATAACATCCGTGCAATCCATGACACCCGTGTTGCCGGAGAACGGACATGTCAACGTGTTGAGTACATGCACGTGCACGCAAACCTATTTATTATAATGGGTCTACGTGTGCCCGTGTCTCTGGTACGTGTGAAAATGACCTCAAAGACATGTGAAAGAGGCCTAATGCCGTGTTATAGAGCCATACAATATCTAGTGCGCCTACTGTCTTTAAAGAAGACTAATCATAGAAAATGATGAAAACAATATTGCTCCACGCTCCTCTTCTCATGTTTCCTATTAAAATTAGAGCCATATAACTAAACCTTATGTGTGTCAGGAGATCATGTTCTCCATTCTCCTCCTCTCTATCCTGAGTATTTATGAAAGCCTCTGTGCTGTGCCTGTCTGCTATAGGACAAAAGATTGAGAAGCCCCACCCCTTCACTTAAGCTCCGCCCAATTGACCTATAGCCAGGTCTAAGTGGATGTGATCAGCTGATTTAGGGTTTGTTCACATCTGCATATAATAAATTGGTCTGACTTTTTTATTCAGAAAGGTTGGACAAGTGAAATCTATTTGGTATTCCATATGTGATGGGAGAGCTATGTGAGTGTGCCATTTTTTTCTCATGTAGCATCAGTATGACACCCATATTACATGCGTTTTATTTTCACCAGCTATTATTCTACAATCATTTACAGTGTTTGATGCTACAGAATGTTAATGCATCCATAAAAATACGCAGCATGCTGAGATTTTTTCCTTAGGCCAAATACAGCTGAGAAAAAACTCGCAAATCAGTATTGTCTTATTGAATAACATTGGTGCAATTGCAATCCGATTTTTCCTACCGCATTTATACACAGCTGTGAGCAAACCCTGATCTGCAATATTTTTACAAGACCAGGCCTAATATTTCTTGTTTTCATAGTCATTCATTTCTAGGCTTTTTGTTACCCATTTTTTATGAGCTTTTACATGAGTTTTTAATGCTTTTTCCCCCCATTAATTTGAATGAGTAAAAAAATCTAAACAAGCTGAAACAATGGGCAGCAACTAATAGAATGGCTTTTAACACTGAGAAATGCATTCATACATCTTGGCTAGAATAATGAAAAGAGCATGCAGCACAGACCAAAAGTTTGGACACACCTTCTCATCTCTAGAACAACTGTTAAGAGGAGACTTGGTGCAGCAGGCCTTCATGGTAAAATAACTGCTAGGAAACCACTGCTAAGGACATTCAACAAGCAGAAGAGACTTGTTTGGGCTAAAGAACGCAAGGAATGGACATTAGACCAGTGGAAATCTGTACTTTGGTCTGATGAGTCCAAATTTGAGATCTTTGGATCCAACCACCGTGTTTTTGTAGAAGAGGTGAACGGATGGACTCTACATGACTGGTTCCCACCGTGAAGCATGGAGGAGGAGGTGTGACGGTGTAGGGGTGCTTTGCTGGTTACACTGTTGGGGATTTATTCAAAATTGAAGGCATACAGAACCAGCATGCCTACCACAGCATCTTGCAGCGGCGTGCTATTCCATCCGGTTTGCGTTTAGTTGGACCATCATTTATTTTTCAACAGGACAATGACCCCAAATACACCTCCAGGCTGTGTAAGGGCTATTTGACTAAAAAGGAGAGTGATGTGATGCTATGCCAGATGACCAGGTCTCCACAGTCACCAGACCTGAACCCAATCGAGATGGTTAGGGGTGATCTGGACCGCAGAGTGAAGGCAAAAGGGCCAACAAGTGCTAAGCATCTCTGGCAACTCCTTCAAGACTGTTTGAAAACCATTTCCGGTGACTACCTCTTGAAGCTCATCAAGAGAATGCCAAGAGTGTGCCAAGTAGTAATGAAAACAAAAGGTGTCTACTTTGAAGAACCTAGAATATAAGACATATTTTCAGTTGTTTCAAACTTTTTTAAATATTTCATTCCACATGTTTTAATTTATAGTTTTGATGCCTTCAATGTGAATCTACAATTTTCAGAGTCATGAAAATAAAGAAAACTCACTGAATGAGAAGGTGTGTCCAAACTTTTGGTCTGTACTGTATACAGCATGGGAGGAATAGAGCTATCCAACAGCATGTGTGAAAAATTCATAGGTATACTAGTAGATCACAGACTGATTATGAGTCAACAGTGTGATGCAGCAGCAAAAAAGGCAAACACCATTCTAGGGTGTATTAACAGAAGCATACAGTCTAGATCACGTGAAGTGATTATCCCCCTTTACTCCTCTTTGGTCAGACCTCATCTGGAATATTGTATCCAGTTTTGGGCACCACATTTTAAAAAAGACATCAACAAACTGCAACAAGTTCAGAGAAGAGTGACCAGAATGGTGGCTGGTCTGCAAACCATGTCCTATGAGGAACGGTTAGAGGATTTAGGATTGTTTCGCTTGCAAAAGAGAAGACTGAGAGGAGACTTAATAGCTATCTACAAATATCTTAAAGGCTGTCACACTGTAGAGGGATCAGTTTTATTCTCATTTTCACAAGGAAAGGCTAGAAGCAATGGGAGGAAACTGATGGGGAGGAGACACAGATTAGATATTAGAAAAAACTTTTTGACAGTGAGGGTGATTAACGAGTGGAACAGGCTGCCACGAGAGGTGGTGAGTTCTCCTTCAATGGAAATCTTTAAAAAGAGGTTGGACGGACATCTGTCTGGGATGATTTAGTGAATCCTGCTTTGAGTAGGGGGTTGGACTAGATGACCCAGGAGGTCCATTCCAACTGTAATATTCTATGAAAAATGTTGCAAAAACGCAGAATAAATTTGAGATGCTTCAGATTGGAAAAATCGCTTTGATGTGAACCATCAATCTGCAAGGAAAAGATAAGCAGCGTGAGATTTCAGGAATCTCATTCACTTTGCTGGTAATGTAAAATGTTTTTTCCTGCATCAACAACGCGCAACAAACAAAAACACAACAAAATTGCAGCTTGTGAATCGGGCCTTAAGGGGGTTTTACACGCTACGATATCGTTAATGTTTTATCGTCGGGGTCACGTTGTTAGTGACACACATCCGGCGTCATTAACGATATCGCAGCGTGTGACACTGACCAGCGACCTTAAGCAACCTCAAAAATGGTGAAAATCGTTCACCATGGAGAGGTCGTCCCAAACTCAAAAATTGGTAAGGGTTGTTTATCCAGGTGGTTCATCGCTCATGCGGCAGCACACATCGCTATGTGTGACACCGCAGGAGCGAGGAAGGTCTCCTTACCTGCCGCCGGCCACAATGCGGAAGGAAGTAGGTGGGCGGGATGTTACGTCCCGCTCATCTCCGCCCCTCTGCTTTGATTGGCCAGCCGCTTAGTGACGTTGCAGTGATGTCGCTGTGATGCCGAACGCCCCTCCCCCTTGAAGGAGGGATTGTTCGGCAGTCACAGCGACGCCGCCGACCAGGTAAGTATGTGTGACGCTGCCGTAGCGATAATGTTCGCTATGGCAGCGATCACAAACAATCGCATGCACGAGGGGGGCGGGTACTTACACGCTCGCTATCGCTACAAATTGCTAGCGATATCGCTACCATGTAAAGCCCCCTTTACAGTTCCTTAAAGGCTGGGTTCACGTGTCCTGTAATAATTTGTTAGAATGGATTCTGCATAGACCTGTTAGCAAAATGATTTCTGACGGATCCGTTTTTTAACATGGGAGTCTAATGAGAACGGACCTGTTAACAGATTGCTATTTATCTTCCATTTGAAACGGATCCTGTAAGAAAAAAACGGATCCATTACAAGTTTAAAAAAATGGATGGCTAAATAGTTACCCGTTAGCGGATCCGTTCTCCAGAGACTCCCATGTTAAAAAAATGGATCCGGCAGAAATCAGTAATTAAACAATGGACAAAAAATTGTGTTTGCACAACCTTTTTCCAATGGATCTCTGCAGGATCCGCTCTAACAGATGATTACATAATAATAAAATTGTATCAGTTAGAGATCGGGTTAAACATTAATTTTCATTGTATTTTGTTATAGTCTTTGGGGAGCAACACATCATAATTTTGGGGTTATATCAGGTGAATGAGTGCTCAGCTGGTATGTGGGTCTATACATCAGATATTCCTCACATTTGCAAGACAAAATTTCTTGTGTTATTTTCCATCTCAGTAGACCGTATACCAATCATACTGATATGCACCTGTCTCGTATCAAATATAACACCAAGGAGAGACAAATCAAGTTCTCATCCTTTAAAATGGAAATATATGGAAATATGGCTTATTCTGATTTGTTTTACCCACAGTACATTACAAAAGAAGCAAAACTGATAAGAATACAGGTTGAGTACAAGCAAGTCTGCAGTTTGTAGCATCATGAGTTCCCATTCAGTTTAGCCCTGGTGGTCCCATCTCTGAAGGGGTTAGTCTCAATCTGCTGATTTCTGCATTAGCTTAAGGGTGGCAGGTAGATGTCTGTTGCTTGTCTACTGATACCTGCCGGGGCACATGCAAAGTGGTTGGCAGATAGCCACATCCCAGCAGGTCTCAATAGACGTAATGTTAATTGCAAAGTTCTGTTCCCCTGATGTTTTAGCAAATAGAGCAGGAATAAGCCTTTATAGGAAATGTTTCAGCAGGTTTTTGCTACTTCATCTGACAGCAACATGATGTCGAGAAAGAGACTCTGATTCCAGTGATGTGTAACTTAGTTTACTGGGTGCAGCAGTTGTGACACAATCAGAGTTCTTAGATGTAGACGGTAGTAGAGATCAGAAAGCTAACCACACCCATACCACAGTCTTCTGTGTGCATTGTATATTGACAGTGAGCTGCTTATCAGAGGAGGGAGCACGGTTGGAATTGCAGGACTTGTTGCTGTAGTCCTGGCAGTGATAATCTTTTAGTAATAAAATGCTCATTATATGTAAACAACAGGACAGTCATGTGATGTTGGTTCCCAACTCAATAGGTGCAATGTTAGCATCAGACTCTGTTCACACTGCAGAGTATGACAAGCAACCTGATGTCTCCTAGTTGTTCAGCCAGAGCTGGGCGTCAGCTATTTTATGTCCGCTATTTCTCAGTCTTGCAGGAGTTAATTCCTGCTGACCTGGGGAACTCAGCTAGGAGCTCAGTTTGTTAATTACCATTCACAGTCGTCTCCCTCTTATATAAGATTTTGATTCTGCTACTCAGAGCTGATAATAGCTACAGCTTGTGCAGCGATTCCGGTCTTAGTGGTGAACCGATCTTTGGTGATCTGTGGTGTGCTATACTGTGTGGTGCGGAAGTTTCCTGGTTGTTAGTTTACTTCCTCCGATTTACGATGTTTTTCCCTCTTCATGAATTGTTGCTGTGTGTATGAGTATTGATTTTTCCCCTGTCTAAGACAGGAGTTAGGGTCACGCTGGCGACTCAGACCTCGCTACTATCAAACGTACCTCTGAGGTAAGGGACAGCACAGGCTCCCCAGTCTGAGGGCCAGCTTAGGTATCCCTGTCCAGTCATCTCATCCCCATGACAAGGACACAGCTTAATAAGTGACACATGGCTGAAATCAGTGTCTCAAACCAAATCTCCTGTTGTCCTCAGATTACATAGCAAAAACCTGCTGACAGATTCCCTTTAAATTCAGGAAACACAACAGATTGTTCAGAGTTTTACTGTTTTTACCCCAGAAACAGCACATTTGTCCTCTCCTGTGTCTGGTGTTTCACATCAAACGTTTTTTTCTTTAATGCAGATACAAAATATGAGTGTGATGTGGGCTGACAGCCTTATCATGCATAACTACTTGATAGGTGTCAAGGATTTTATATCTACTGGTAATTTTGTTATAATGGATATTGTTCAGTCATGGTTTTGCACATTTACCATTATTAGGGATGTCCTTTTGGATTTGACTTGACTTGAATAATCTTAATGTGTTTAGTAGCACAGAATGGACAGACTTAAAGAATGATTAGAATGACTTGTGAATAAGTGTTTCACTTAAAGGGGTTGTCCACTACTATTTTTTTTAATGGTCAAAATTACTACTAATTAACTGCCAATCTGCTGGTACCTCTGCAAAGGTCTCTACCCCCTACTTGTCTTTTGGCTTCCTCTTCCCGTTTGTACAACCCATAACTACTGCAGCCAATCAGTGACCACATCTGTGACCAACCCATCATTGCTCTGGTCAGTGATTGGCTTGAGCAGTCACATGTCTGTACAATGAAAACAGGATCTAAAGACATTAGCGTTCATTGAGAAATGGGAATACATCAGTTTTTAAGCACATTTACCCATATTTTGGCTTGGCTTCAGATAATTCGTGTGATTGTTTTTAGCGAGTCCATCAGTATCATTAATAAAAGACAAATGTGCCTGGAATCATCTGATGTTCCCCACGAGACCATCTCATCATAGGCTACATACTATACTAATGTTAATTACTGCAGAAGGAAAGACTTTGGGAATGATTCACTATTGCATTACAAGGGTTAATCCCATCTTGGAGGAGCGTTATATATTTAATAATGATGAGGAGGAGGAAGGGCATAGAGGAAATCATTTAAAGGCTTCTTAGCAGATTTGGACTAGAATCAAGTTCTGCTCATTAAACATTTGCTGTCAGAGATGTCATGCTTGTTTTATGGGCCCCTGTGGCTAGGATCGGGTTTGAAGATTACCAGAAAATAAAGATGAATGTTGCTTGAAATAAAAGGAAAGCAAATAGCCATGACATTGAACGTTTTATTTTCTTTGTGCTCTAAAATGTCCCTTTTTTCCCCTGCGTTAGACCAGCAATGGGGCAACGTAAGACACAGAGAACACACTTGCCCGTATTTTCCCGAGAAAATTTCAGGTCCTCTTTTTGCAAAAATGATCAAAGATGAGGAAACCAAAAGTCTTTGTGTCAATGTTGCGATCATATTATTGGCTTGTGCTTCAAAAATGTAACGATTTATGGCTAAAAGCAATAATTGTTTATCGAGTTGTCTGGAATAATTTGCTCTTTATTAGCAGTTTTATAATAATTATAATAAATAATAATAATATCAGTTTTAGTATTTGCACGTTCTTCTATAAATTTTGCAAGTTTTTTTTTTTTTATTTTTTTCCTCTACAACTTTGCTTATGTGAATTTATTATGATTTTTTTTTTAAATGTCACATTTTTTGACACTTATTGCTCCACTCCCTGCCAGGTGTAAGGGTTTTCTGACGGATTTTATTATTTTGGTGCAAGTTGAAGACTAACGTCCGGTGTTTTAAAGAAAGTCTGAATTTTTGAGCTTAAAGGTTGAAGACAAAAATTAAAAGCAGTTTTGGATTGGAGCCAAATTCAATTTGATTAATTTGGTGCAAAAAAAGGCCAGAAAATACCACACAGCAAAAAAAAAAGAAAATGACTTACAATAAAAAAAAATTGTAAATGATGAATTGAACACTGTCCTAGTAGTGACTATGAGAAGTATAGCGCACAACGCGACATACGACAACACAAGGGGTACACCGGGCACACTTTAACAACAAGGGGCCCTAGCGCTAGTGAGGGGGAAGATGGTACACCTCCTTCACTTACCTGCAACTGTACCCTACACTTCTAGCCAGTCCCTATACATGTTTCGCACCTGTCACTGGGTAGGATACCTGAGACCCTTGCAGACCCTGTAATACCCCTGACTAGTGAGCTGGTAGGTAAAGGATGCTAGCTCCACTGCTGCACTAATAAAACACCAAGCAAAGGAAAGACAGACAGCTGCAGTCAGCAACAAGACTGCAGCTCACTCAGTAACTTTCAGAGAGGCCTCCACCAGCTCCTTCCACCTTCAGGCCAAGCATCCAAATGAAAGTGAATACCCGGCACCCTCTAAAAGGAGCAAAGGGTATATATAAGGACTGGGCGCGGTCCAAACCAGAAACATCTGGGAAGGTAATTTGTATGCTTGCTAGCAAGGAATACTGACATTAACCCTTAGAACTCTGAAAGAAAGCAAACTATGTTTAAATACAGGGGTGAACATTAGAAATTGGTGCAGGAAGGAAGGGTTCGGGTTCATGGAGAACTGGGCCGACTTCTCAGTCCGCTACAGGCTGTACGGTAGGGACGGGCTGCACCTCAATGGGGAAGGTGCAGCTGTGCTGGGGGAGAAAATGGTCAGACGGATGGAGGAGCTTTTAAACTAGGATCGGGGGGGAGGGAGGGTAGTGGAGCAAATAAGGGGATAGATAGAGCAGATAGAGACAGGGAGACGGTAGGGGTCAATGAAGGATTAGGGGGGGATGGGACATACAAGGAACGTAGGGAGGCTAGGAGTAATAAAGGTGTTAATAGGATTAAATGTCTACTGGCAAATGCAAGAAGTCTTGCAAACAAAATGAATGAATTGGAGACTCTTATGTCAACCATGGATTATGATGTGGTGGGCATTACGGAAACCTGGCTGGATGAAAGCCATGACTGGGTGACAAACATACAGGGTTATAGTACATTTAGGAAGGACAGGAAAGGCCAAAAAGGTGGTGGGGTGTGTATATTTATCAAATCTAACCTAAAACCTGTGTTGTATGATGACATTGAAGGGAAAAGCAACAATGTAGAGTCAGTATGGGTAAATGTACATGGGGAGGGGAATAATGGAAAAATGCTAATTGGAGTTTGCTATAAGCCTCCAAACATACCTGAACAAGTAGAGGGTGAAATGCTGGAACAAATTGAAAAGGCAGCTAATAATAATAATTGGGTTCTTATTATGGGGGATTTCAACTATCCAGACATACAGTGGGACATAGAATCTTCTGGTTCTGCTAAAAGCTGTAAGTTCTTATCTACCATTCAAGACCATTTCCTCTCTCAGATGGTAGGTGAACCGACCAGGGGAGATAATTTGCTAGATCTGGTCCTGTCAAATAGACCGGATACAATTTCAGATCTAAAGGTCCGGGAGCACTTGGGCACCAGCGATCATAATATGGTAAGCTTCAACATAATATTCAATAGAACATTTCAAAGGGGGAATGCTAAAACCTGGAATTTTAGGAAAGCTGATTTCAACAAATTAAGGGAAGAGCTTAAATGTGTAGATTGGGACAGAGTCATGGTAACTGGGGATACCGAACATAAATGGGGTAAGTTTAAGGATATACTGCTAGAGTCCTGTAAAAAACTTATACCCTCTGGTAATAAAATGTCCAGGAATAAAAAGAAACCACTATGGATAAATAAGACTGTACAAAGTATATTAAAACAAAAACAAAGGGCGTTTAAAATCTTAAAGGCTGAGAATACAGAAATAGCATTGCAGGAGTATAAAGATATCAATAGGCAATGCAAAAAAGAAATCAAACAAGCAAAACTAGCTACTGAGACAAAAATCGCCAATGACATTAAAATAAATCCCAAAATCTTTTATAAATACATTAATGCCAAAAGGAAAACAAAGGATAATATCGGACCCTTAAAATATAATAACAAGTTAGTTATAGAGGACAAACAAAAGACTGAGATATTAAATAGGCATTTCTCATCTGTATTCACCAAGGAACTGACTGTACCAGGGATCATTCAACAAGTGAAAAATCAAAGTCCACCACCCGATATAATTAATTTAACACAAGATGAAGTACGCCTACGTCTGAGTAAATTAAACATTGACAAATCCCCAGGGCCAGATGGCATTCATCCACGAATATTGAGGGAATTGAGCTCCGTAATCGACAGACCGCTGTATCTCATCTTTTTAGACTCACTTGTAACAGGGTTGGTTCCTCAGGATTGGAGGATTGCTGATGTGGTACCGATATTTAAGAAAGGTAAGAGGGTAGATCCAGGCAACTACCGTCCAGTAAGCCTGACATCAGTAGTATGCAAAGTTTTTGAGGGCATTTTAAGGGATGACATGCAAAAATATATTGCAGAAAATAATATGATAACTGACAAACAGCATGGATTCATGAAAGATAAGTCATGTCTAACCAACCTGTTGGGGTTCTATGAGGGGGTAAGTGCAAACCTGGATATTGGTAATGCAGCTGATGTGATTTATTTGGACTTTGCAAAGGCATTTGATACTGTACCACATAATAGCCTTATACTAAAGCTCCAGAAGCAAGGACTAGGGGACACAATATGCAACTGGGTAAGGAATTGGCTAAAAGATAGGAAACAAAGAGTAGTCATAAATGGTACATTCTCTAAATGGGCTATAGTCAGCAGTGGGGTGCCGCAGGGATCTGTGCTTGGACCGATTCTTTTTACTCTCTTTATTAATGACCTTGTGGATGGGATTGATAGTACAGTGTCAGTCTTTGCCGATGACACCAAACTATGTAGGATATTAAAAACTGACCTGGATAGTACAATATTACAAAAAGATCTGGATAAGATGTCAGAATGGGCAGATACTTGGCAAATGAGATTTAATGTTGATAAATGTAAAGTAATGCACCTAGGACGGAGTAATCCTATAGCTGCGTATACATTAAATGGAAGTAAACTCGGGACTACAGAACAGGAGAAGGACTTGGGTATTCTCATTACAAATAAGCTGAGCAGCAGCACTCAATGCCAAGCAGCAGCTGCTAAAGCAAACAAGATTCTAGGGTGTATAAAAAGAGACATTAGATCCCGTGATCCCAACGTATTGTTACCCCTCTATAAATCACTTGTAAGGCCACATCTGGAATACGGGATCCAGTTTTGGGCTCCACATTTTAAAAAGGACATTCAGAAGTTAGAGTCAGTTCAAAGGCGGGCAACTAGACTATTACAAGGAATGGAAGGCCTCCCATATGATGGCAGATTGAAAAAGTTAGATATGTTTAGCTTAGAAAAAAGACGTCTCAGAGGAGATCTCATTTATATGTATAAATACATGTGTGGTCAATATAAAGGACTGGCACATGACTTATTTCTTCCGAAAACAATACTAAGGACCAGGGGGCACTCACTGCGAGTGGAAGAAAAGCGATTCCGACACCTAAATAGGAAAGGGTTCTTTACAGTTAGAGCAGTCAGACTGTGGAATGCCCTACCACAAGAGGTAGTAATGGCAGATACTATAACAGCTTTTAAAAAAGGGCGGGATGATTTCCTCAGTACACAAAACATTGTTGGTTATAAATGACTTAGTGACTAAATGTAGAACTGGTGGAGGAAGGTTGAACTAGATGGACCTAGGTCTTTTTTCAACCTAAGTAACTATGTAACTATGTAACTATGTAACATGGCAAGGGCTTTCTAGCCCTGAATCTGTCACCAGTCTTTATTCTTCAATACATATAAAACATGCGGGTGGGTGGATGTGGGTCACGTATGGATTACGGTCGTAATCGTGCTTCTACAGGTCCTGACGTGCAGACGTTATCTGCCTCCACCCACCTGCATGTTTAATATGGATTGAAGAATAAAGGACATTTTTTAACAAATTGGTGAGTGCCAGCATTTTCTTTCTTCAATGCAATATATATTTATATAAATTTCATACAGAAAATGTTACAAAAAAAAATAAAACCTACTACCCTATCCATTTCCAAAAAGTTCAAACATTTCACCACATTGCTCACAAATGATTGAATTTGTATCTCCATAGTCAATGTTGTATGTGAAGTTTCGACTATAGTAATGGGAGTAGGGACTGTACAGAAGACCACAATCCCGACATTTAGAAATACTCAGTTCAGTGCCCCCTCCAATGTCATTTTCTGTAAATTCATAGGACACGTCTGAAGATAAATTTAGATTAAATTCCCCTTTAAGTAACGCGGTCACTGCAGTTTTCTGGTGCAGTCAGTGCCTCGTCTTGCAATAGGCAATTATTCCTGTGTGAATCTAAGAAAGTATACGGAGAAATCTAGCAGCAGCCAATTTTTCGCTGAAGCAGCATCAATCTTTAAAATTACTATTTTCTGTACCGGTTAGAGTCCAAGATTGGGGACATCAGAGGCCTTAGAAAGCAAAGGAAAGGATTGGTGACAGGTTATGTTTAAATAGCGCTATGCCTCAGTGGGCTTAAGAAATATTTGGCTAAGATTTCTTAGTGATTTAGAAAAAAAAAAGAAATGTCAAGTAAGCATTTCAGCCCTGCACAATGTAGACATCCAGGTCAGAGAGTTTTAAAGATTTCCTGTGAACTGTTCAAACAAAGCATGTTTATCTTAATGGTTTGTAGGTGTCGGACGATCCCCCGGCTTGTGCCGTGCAGGAAATATCAAAAATGTCTCTAATAACAGCTCGGAGATTTGTGGATAGCGGATAATGCTGTGTGTTGGCTTTGATAGCTTTATGAAGCCTCTAGTTATCATGTATGTGCACCTTTTTGGCTGAGTTTTCTTTAATGCGGTTTTTACCTGCCGTGTCACATATTTGTGCCAGGATTTAGGGTCATTTGCGTCATTGCCGTCAGTAAAGATTGGCTGTGACTTACTGCTTCCCCAGATTATGACACAATTATGACATTTTTCCAAAACGTTGCAAATGATAAAAAAAAACCTTGAGCTTCTAGTCCACACGGACCCTCAGCTATCAGCCTTTTATTTGTGGGGAAACTGGTAGGATTTAGTTTGCCTGCAGCGCCACCACAGGAGATATTAAACATTACACAGTGATTATTCCAATCAGTGGGTTGTCTACGTAATGTGGGTCCTCCAGTGAGTTGGGGCTCTTTGTAACTGATCTTCACAGTAGTGAGAAGACAAGGGTCCTCAACAGCAGACCTGCATATTACTTTTTGTCCTTCCGTGTGCACAGTCTTCAATTTTAATGTGGTCAGGCTTCGGGGAATCACTGTTACTTCACAGTGCAGGGGAGAGACAGCAGGCGGAATACGCAGGCGCTGGGATTCCGGCAACACTCCTTACATCACAGGTGCATACTAAAGAAAAGAGGAGGAGAAAATAGGGATAATGAAAACCAGAGGCAGGCTTATCCTCTGTGCAGCACACGCCCCATAGCCCGGAAGACAGAAGATATAAAAAAGGATTTTTCGAAAACTGTCCATCATCTATAAGGCATACATTTCACCTCTATGTATGTAAGTAATAACTAAAAAAACACTAAAGGGTGACAGATTTCCTTTAAAGTAAATTTTTAATATACTAATTTCCTTTTGACTAGACTTATTTCGTTGTTGCTCCTCTGAAGGTGGGTGTACTCTTCCTGGCTTCAGAGGTACACTGTCAATGTCCGGAAACGAAGATCTGTTCCGGCTCTTTCGTGGACGTCAGCTATCTTCTTTGCTTCTGGGCATGCTCTTCACGCCTTTGAAGCGGGGAAGCGTACACCCAGCTTCAGAGGTGCACTGTCAATGTCTGGAAACTAAGAAGATCTGTTCCAGCTCCTTCGTGGATGTCATCCATCTTTTTCGCTTGCGGACATGCTTAGCACGCCTTTGAAGCCAGGAAGCGTGCACCCAGCTTCAGAGACGCAATGACGTGAGTGAATAAAGGTTTGCATAGAACTGGTGATGACATTGGCTCTTGTAAATTATGTTATCATGTCCTCAAAAGGGAGATAATATGGGTGCTGGAACGAGGACTAGTCTGGGTAAACAAACACCTCATCGACTAGTTAAAAGGAAATTAGCATATTAAAAAACAGACTTTAAAAATACTGTTTATAAACCTGTGTTTATGTGTCAGACAGTATAAAGGGCCTGTTAGGCCGGGTATTTAGAAAGAGATATACAAAAGCTGGTGGTTGGGGGCATGGGGGACATGCCAAGTTCCCTTTAAGCCCAGCAATGTGTTGGTGCCTCAGATTACATTTTCCCCATTGCAGGCATTTTCTGCTGATCCGTCGGCATGATTACTGTTTTCCGCGGTCTCTTTCTGCATTTTTTTGTGGGGCACTTTAAGCTTTCACTTCTTATTCATAGATATAAGCAGTGAATTATGGTGATGCATATTTGTGGTGTATATCCCCAGGAGAGGGAGGGTTATTGGTGAATTGGTGTAGTATTACATGGCGTTGTTGTGGTATTCCTGTGGTTTGGCATCGTCCTGGAGATGTGGTCCATGCATTCTTCATCGTGATATGTTTATGATTACCCATAGGCCTTTGCAATCATTTTCTATCTCTGGGATATCTGTGGAAATCGCCATGGTAATGTAATAAATCACTCTCCTTATATTTGTACTCGCAAAAAAACGATCCAGCTGTGCGGAGGTAGCAGAGCCAACTTTGTCATTTGGCACTGGTTCGTTGGGATTTCATGGGATGTTATGTGTGGTTTTATATAAGATTGCAGGTAAATCTACTGAGTCATCGAACTATAAAAAATGACAAATTGAGCTTGGCTGGTGGAGGAGTCGCAGAGAAGGCCATGTTCTGTACTCTTGTGCAGGAAGAGCTGCTTGTTTTTCTTTTCCTCCACTTCTTCCTGGATATCTGGTTATCTGGATGCAGCTGGGGTGCCTTTCCCGGGAAGAGTTATCTGACAGAAATGGACCCTTTGAACTCTGCTAATTGTCCGCCTCCGGAACGTGCCAGGAAAATGGATTTGGTTCTGGGTGTGTTGAAATGTCGCTTTGTTTTCTTAACATCTCTCACCTTCCACCAACACGACAGTCTGCAGACGCTCATCCTGGGCTGAGCGGGTACCACAGACCGATCCGCTACAAGCCATTGTCTGGCCGCTTTCCTTTCTGTACGCCTGTAATAATGTATGGCCCCCTGTGGGCGCTGGGCACGGCGCACTAATTAGTACTGTCACATGTACTACACTTCTCCCTTTCATCAATGGCATTCTCACTTTTCACCCTGCAGCTCGCTGACATTTGTCCTCCTCTGATCTGCAATGTTCTACACAAAGAATCCTCGCTTCACTTGTCATGACGGCTCGCGGGTATCGATTACTCCATACATGTGTATATGGTCTATATACCTTAGAAAAATTCCTTGAAACTTAGTGTAGATGTTGCAAAGCCATCTCAGATACAATAATATCTAAACAACTAGACAAACACTCTTGAAAAACTTTTCAAAACTACAGAAAACGAAAAACCTCATAAAAAATCTCTGTAGAAAAAGCATTTCCTAAAGTGGTTTCCACTAAAAAAATAATTTTTTACTGACTTGAATAAAAATTCAGTGTGCAGATACCCTTATGCGGGCTTCACACGAGACGATCTATCGTGCGATATGTCGTTGGGGTCACGGTTTTCGTGGCGCACATCCGGCATCGTTCACGACATCGTCCCGTGTGACACCTACAAGCGACTCAGAACGTTCGCAAATCGTGTATCGTTGACACGTCGTTCATTTTTAAAAAGTCGTTTATTTTTCTTTGCGCCGGTTGTTGTCCTACCCGGGGCAGCACACATAGCTCCGTGTGACACCCCGGGAACGATGAACATAGCTTAACTGTGTCCAGCGGCTCCCACCGGCTATGCGGAAGGAAGGAGGTGGGCGGGATGTTTATGTCCCGCTCATCTCCGCCCCTCCGCTTCTATTGGCCGGCCGCTGTATGACGTTGCTGTGACGCCGAATGTCCCACCCCCTTCAAGAAGTGGATGTTCGCCGCCCACAGCGACGTTGCTCAGCAGGTAAGTACATGTGACGGCGGTTTAACAACTTTGTGCGCCACGGGCAGCGATTTGGCCGTGACGCACAAACGACAGGGGCGTTACGATAGATCGTACCATGTGATGCCCACATTAGTCGACAAAGAACTGTAAAATAAGAAAAGAGCATGTGGTACCGCTTGTTTGAGCCACGTGTGGTCAGTTTTAGTGTCTATTCTTTTTTTCCATTAGTCAATAAAAAAGTCTGCCACAAAAATATCAACACATTAGATATAAAATATGATATTTATAGACCTATGAAAATTGTTAGTAGCTTTACGTCTGCAACATTTTGACCCTGATAGGTCTCTGAAGCGCACAAGCTTTCATACCAGTGACTTCAATGACTGCATGTCGTAGTCTATCTATAAGGCCAGAGTCACATTTGCGAGTGAATCATGTGTAATGCACGGGTGTTTCGCATCGCAGCAGCTAGCACGGCTGCGCACTCTCCTGACAGGTGTGGGTCGGCTGCATGTATTTCTATGCAGCTGAGATGCTCCTGTCCCGAGAGCAGCAGGCCATGCCAGGTGATGCGATACAAAACCCGCACGTGAGCCACTCGCAAATGTGACTCCGGCCCAAGTCAGAGATTGATCAGAGCTAAATGCCTACTGGACATGTTGGATCAGAATGTTTCAGAAGATATTGAAACTTCAGGACCCCTTTAAACATGTGGATGATGCCAAGCTGATGTAGGAAGACCTATTGGTCAATGAAAAGGATATGCTCTCCTCCAAGAAGCAGAAAACATGCTCTTATGCCACCTATTCCTACAAAAGGAAAAGATGGCCTTGCTGGAGCACATCACACAAGCAGCACATCACACAAAATCTGAATGCAAGGATGCAGTCTATTGCAAGCCTAAAGAAAAGCCCTAAACAAACATTTACAATACCTCCAGAGCAGAAAGCCACAATAAGAGTGAGTGTTAATTGACCCAGATCTAAGGGAAAGTCCAATTCACATAAAACTTTTTGGGGTTCTTGCCCTTTTTCAGTGCAGGGTTGGGTACAGGTTGGCTGGTTGAGATGTTTTTTATGGAGGTACCAGCTAGGGAAGGAACACATAAGCCTGGCAATACTTCCTAGGAAGAGGTATGCAAATTGACTCTCTTCCAAGAGGAAGAAAGTTGGGTATCTAGTGCCACCCATTGGGCATAGCTACTTCAAGAGTCAGCATCCATACACGCTATGCCACGTGCGGAGGACCTGGTTTTATTTCCATGTTCAAACTTTGGAAAGCTTCTTATTTCAGATTTATAATACTAAAGTAAAGAAGAAGTCATTGACATGTTGAAGGAGACTCGTATATACTGTTATCACTCCAACTACTTTCTAATAAATGGACACACATCAATAGCCTGTGAGTGAATAAATCTATGGTCAGGAACTGAGGACATCTGTCTAAGCTCACAGCCAATGTCAGAACAGGAAGATGAGGCCATTGTCCATTGGGATAGGGTAATCCCAGCTACAAAAACACAATGCATGTGGTTCATAAAGAGGTTAGGAAGTGAGTATGGAAATCACGTAGAGAAGGAACAATAAAATGTAACTTAGGCTTCCAGAGGGTCCGTCTGTAACGACACCTGGCCAATCTCTCCAGATGTGTTTTTATATTTAAGGAAGTATTGTAATCCAGCTAGGGATTTAAGCATGCCGTGAAGTACATAATGTGTTAAAGAAAGCTTCTTACACTTTTGCAACCATTATTTTGTGGTTTGGATGCATCTAAAGTGAAAAAAATGAAGCAAATAGTAAACAAAAAATCTATAGGATTTTGTGTATACACTCCTGTGCAGATCTATGCATCTTCATTGTTTAGTATGGAGCAGGTGAAAAGGAGTTTAGTTTTTACATCTTAGACTTAAGAAGAAATATGGATTCGGAACAATCAATCAAATGGTTCTTGTAAAAATGGAAGACATGATGAGATGTGAAAAGAATCAAAGATCTAAAATTATTCTTCTCATGTTACCCAAAGTTTTGATTTGGAGGGAGAGCCTGGATACAGATCAGTCAAGACCATAGCCAAGCCTATAAAGCCTATAAGTACCAAACTCAAACTGCAAAGCTCATTAGTAATAGTTCTATCAGACCTGCCGACAATGTATGTCTTCCACCATTTGGAGGTACCCAATAAAGGGCCTCGTATACACAAGGTCTATCAGTTCTGGTGGAGGTGGCTCACATGCTTCATGATAGGGAGATCACAGATGTCCATGCAAGTACTGTGTTATGCACTTTACACAAGTCTGGAATGGTGGCCTGACAAAAGGTGAAGACGTCCAACATCAACATTGTCATAAGAAGCGTCGGCTCAACTTTGCCAAAAAGTAAAAAAAGTGGACAATAGAAGATTGGAAACGGGTGATTTGGAGCTATGAGATGAAAGTCAATAGATTAGGATCTGATGGGTGTAAATGAGTCTAGAGGAAACATTGGAAAATAGGGCTAACAGATCGAGAAATTGAAAGAATTGTCAAGTTTGGTGGAGGAAGCCTGATGACATGAGGCTGTTTCACAGACCAAGGCGTTGGATACTTGACCAGTATGGATGGTGGTCTCAATGCTGAGCTATATGTGAGTATCTTACAATACAAGCTACTTTGTACACTCGAATACTATGGGTATGAAGAGGACGACATAGTCTTGAAGCAGGACAACGACCAGATGCATACATCAACATTGGTGAAGAAATGGTTCAGTGACAATGAAGTACAAGTGATGGATTGGCCCCCACAGTCCCCCCTGTCTCAACTCAATCAAACACTTGTAGGTAGAGTTGAAGAAAAGCTGTATACATACCCAAGTGAGTTGACCAGTATACACCAACATTGGGACCATGTAGAAGAGCCCTGAGATCTGACTTAGGTCGAGACATGTTTGAATCTGATCGAGAGCATACCCAGAAGGATTCCGGCAGTGCTGAAAGCCAAAGGCGGATTTATAAAATATTAGCAAAGTAATAAAACTTAATATTCAGATTTTTAGGAGCAAAACGATAACAATGCAGTGACATGATAAAAATCTGTATAACTAATCATGTGCTAAATAGCTGCAAGTCAAATTTATGTATTATGATAGCCAAGATGGTTGTCTATAACATGAAAGTAGTCTCACGCTCAAAGCTGTAGTGGATGGTGAGATATAGAGAGTGAAAGTCAACTGGTCAAAATATTGTTACCCTTTCACATGTCAGTGTGTGTGTGTGTGTGTGTGTGTGTGTGTGTGTGTGTGTGTGTGTGTGTGTGTGTATATATATATATACATGTATAAATCTTAATTTTTACTTACTACATTATCAGATTATTAAAATTATGAATATCAATGTGCTAATAGTAAAAGACTGCACTTTTTCATCTGGATTGCAAGGTTGTCGGTACTTGTCACTTCCCTATTGGCAGGGAGATGACGGAGAAGCTCATTGCTGTCTTGCATCAGTCATAACGAGAGGAAGACTATAATCCCTCTTAATGAACACAGATTCCCTCTGAAGACAGGTACAAAAGATCAGAAGGAGATTAAGTTGCATTTGGATGGATTACACAGAGCTAATGTCTCCTTGTTTTTTTCCCTACTGGGCTAATCCTTGCTTACTTTCTCCTGTTAACAAACAGGTGGCTTTCATTGCCCGGGAGAACTCCCAACTCTTATCAGGCCCTCAGCATTGCCCCCTACAAGACATTATAGCACATGAGAGATTAGTGTCTATCGGGGAGTAGTGCACCCGCTATTATCACCAGACCATGCGCACATGGCTTATCCATTAAAAGATGACTGTGTCACCGGCAGACTATGAGCCTCTAAGTGGTAACATTTATAGTTCGGGAAGCTCAGTGGAGTAATACCATGATTTCACACGGTATAAATTAGAAAAGAGCATATGAAAAGAAAAAATTGTGTAGGAGTCTTCACAGGGATGACATTATAGAAAATTCCACAGTATATATAGTATTAGACAATATTGTGCTGCTGGCCACAATTACCAAGCTTTATCTTGTATGGCTTTGGGGAAAAGTCTCATCGGCATCCATTAAACCCTAGATATGATTTCCAGATGCTCAAAGGTTATTTACTTTAGTAGTTAAACACGACCTCCTGCAACCAACGTACTATTGATTGATTTATATCTTTGACCTATGTCTTTGCTCTTCAGACTTGTACTTGTATCATCACAAAGAGTTGATCTTGTTGTGAATTGTGTAAGTCTACTGTCTTCGTTGCGCTGGAGGTAAAATACAGTGCAATTCTAGAGTTGGTGCTAATGAATTTGCAGGACCAAGTCCCTTGTCCACGTCAGTAATCTGTGGCCCCTAGATGTGAGCCATAAGAAGCTCTTACCTGACTACATCCGCGACACCTCTTTTAATTAGCCTGTGTGGCCCAATGTCATCGGCATAACACATGTGACAATTGCTAGTCAAAAGAAGAGTCGGTGATGGTGTCAGGTAAAAGTTGATTCTCAAGGCTCCAGTCCAACGGCTACAAATTGAGATAACATCATGGTGGGTTAATGTTCTTAGATGACGCATTATTGGGAGCCATTGAAATAGGCCGCACTTCCAAAGATGAGTTACCGGAATCTCCGACCAGTGCCAGGAACATTCGGAATAAGGACCAGGTTCTCTTTTTTTTTTATGGTCTTAATTAAACCACTCTCTATATATAGATGGTGTTCTCATATGTCAACATTGGAAGAATTCAATGCCTTTATACCACTTTATGGAGTAAAAAAGTTGAAAAATTTGGCCCATGTAAGTTTTTGTACAAATTGTAAACATTTTGTAGCCGACTTACCAATTTTCAAAAGTGACTACAATAGGCAATGGGGTTTAGCAAGAAGGAACTAGGGCAACTTTGATCTGTCAGATTTATTATACTGTAATTTATCCCTGGAATTGTGATAAATTACCACTTACAGTATATCACAAAAGTGAGTACACCCTTTACATTTTTGTAAATATTTTATTATAGATTTTCACGGAATAGCACTAAGATATGACACTTTGATACAATGTACAGTAGTCAGTGTACAGCTTGTATGACAGTGTATATTTGGTGCCCTCACAATAACTCAACACACAACCATTAATGTCTAGACTGCTGGCAACAAACGTGAGTGCACCCCTAAGTGAAAATAACTAAACTGTGCCCAATGTCTCAATGTTTTCTGTGGCCACAATTATTTTCAAGCACTGCCTTATTCCTCTTGGCATGGAGGTTACTAGAGCTTCACAGGAGCCACTGAATCCTCTTCCATCTTACATGACAATATCACGGAGCTGGTGGATGTTAGAGACTTTATGCTCTCCCACCTTCCATTTGAGGAGCCCCCCACAGATGCTCAATAGGGTTAAGCTCTGGAGACATGCTTGGCCAGTCCAGCACCTTTATCCCCAGTTCTTGAAGGTGTGTCTTGATAAACCGCTGTATGGTTTTGGCCACATTGTAGCAGCTCAGTTTCATGGTGTTGGCAATCTTCTTATAGCCTAGGCCATCTTTATGTATAGCAAGAATTCTTTTTTTTTTTTTTCAGATCATCAGAATTCTTTGCCATGAGGAGTCATGTTGATCTTCCAGTGACCAGTAGGAGAGAGTGTGTGAGAGATAACACCAAATGTAACACACCTCCCCATTCACACCTGAGACCTTATAACACTAGTGAGTCACATGACACTAGGGAGGGAAAATGGCTGATTGGGCACAATTAGTCCATTTTCACTTTGCATTGTATTCACTTTTGTTGCCAACGGTTTAGACATTAGTGGCTGTGTTAGGGGTACTTTGCACACTACGACATCGCAGGTGCGATGTCAGTGGGGTCAAATTGAAAGTGATGCACATCCGCTATCGCAGGCGACATCGTAGTGTGTAAAGCCTAGATGATACGATTAACGAGCGCAAAAACATCGTAATCGTATCATCGGTGTAGCGTCGGCGTAATCCATAATTACGCTGATGCGATGGTCCGATGTTGTTCCTCGCTCCAGCAGCAGCACACATCGCTGTGTGTGAAGCCGCAGGAGCGAGGAACATCTCCTACCGGCGTCACTGCGGCTCCCGTAGGATATGCGGAAGGGAGAAGGTAAACATCCCGCCCATCTCTGCCCCTCCGCTCCTATTGGTCGCCTGCCGTGTGACGTCGCAGTGATGCCGTACGACCCGCCCCCGTAATAAGGAGGCGGGTCGCCGGCCAGAGCGACGTCCCAAGACAGGTGAGTCCATGTGAAGCTGCCGTAGCGATAATGTTCGCTACGGCAGCTATCACAAGGATATCGCAGCTGCGACGGGGGCGGGGACTATCGCACTCGGCATCACGATGTCACAGCGTGCAAAGTACCCCTTAAAGTTTTTTAGAAGACACCAAATTTACACTGTTAGGGGCACTTTGCACACTGCGACATCGCAGGTGCGATGTCGGTGGGGTCAAATTGAAAATGACGCACTTCCGGCATTGCATGCGACATCGCAGTGTGTAAAGGCTGGATGATACGATTAACGAGCGCAAAAGCGTCGTAATCGTATCATCGGTGCAGCGTCGGCGTAATCCATGATTACGCTGACGCGACGGTCCGATGTTGTTCCTCGCTCCTGCGGCTGCACACATCGCTGTGTGTGAAGTCGCAGGAGCGAGGAACGTCTCCTACCGGC
This sequence comes from Anomaloglossus baeobatrachus, assembly GCF_048569485.1. Taxonomy (NCBI): domain Eukaryota; kingdom Metazoa; phylum Chordata; class Amphibia; order Anura; family Aromobatidae; genus Anomaloglossus; species Anomaloglossus baeobatrachus. Next base: position 584,426,910 of record NC_134355.1, read on the forward strand.
CTCACTGTGGCTTCCGTAGGATATGCGGAAGGAAGGAGGTGGGCAGGATGTTGACATCCTGCTCATCTCCGCCCCTCCGCTCTGATTGGCCGCCTGCCGTGTGACGTCGCAGTGACGCCGCACGACCCGCCCCCTTAACAAGGAGGCGGGTCGCCGGCCACAGGGACGTCGCACGGCAGGTGAGTGTGTGTGTGAAGCTGGCGTAGCGATAACTTTCGCTACGCCAGCTATCACCACATATCGCTGCTGCGACGGGGGCGGGCACTATCGCACTCGGCATCGCAGCATCGGCCTGCGATGTCGCAGTGTGCAAAGTGCCCCTTAGACAAGCTGTACACTGACTAGTTTACATTGTATCAAAGAGTCATATCTTCAGTGTTGTCCCTGGAAAAGATATACTCAAATATTAATAATAATGTGAGGGGTGTACTCACATTTGTGATGTACTGTATATAGTATTTAAAATATATTTAATATTCTGAGGAATTGACAACCAAAGATGTGACAAATGTGTTCCATCTTATTCTACCTCACACTTCCCCTTATGTTTTTGACTGACAAGGGTTGCTTAAAGGGTCATTCTCAAGTTATTAAATTGCTTTAATTTGTTAGGCAGCATGAATGAAGAGAAAGTCTGCAATTGGCTTGCTTTTGCTATGTGCTGTCATTCTCCTGCAATTACAGCTCTTATCTTTCATACTGTACAGCTGGTTTCTATGGAGCTCGGCCACTAATTCCTACCCAGATCCTAACCAAGAGTACACATTAGTTACGATTCAGGAGAGGGGTTAACTGCTCACATACCACCGAACTCGCTCCAGCCCATTGATTTCGATACAACACTCACCTCTTACCCCTCCCTCTCAGATTCTGTCAAGCTGCTGTCATAAATCTTGCAAAATTACCAGCCCACAGCATGGACCTCCTAAAATATATGTCCTAATCATGGCTCTCACTGTCTGCAGCTGTGGGCATGTTGAAATGCTTTGATATAGTGAAATATAGGTATACCAGTCTAGACTCAGAACAAACCACTGATAGATAAATGTGTTACAGCAGAACCAGTGTTGGGCTTTATAGCTTTAACTCATACTACAGCTGTCCTGCTCACCAGAACTGTCACTCAAAGAGGAGAGCCCGTCCTCCCAGATACCGGGAAGTGAAGAGGCTGTAAGGAAACTGCATACTTCTGAGCTGCTCAAGAGAGAATTTGAGAATACTCCTTTCTACTATGAGACGGATCTCACTGCTACCGCCCCCCCCCACACTCTCTAGTTGTTGGTAAGGTGCAGCTGGGTAGGCACTTTTGATAAATGCAACCATATTGTACATAGGTGTTTTATGTGGTTGCATCAACCTCTAGTTTTACAACTGTGTTATGTTTTACTAAGATATTGCCAAAGGCTATGACCAATGCTGAAAAGAAGGCATGACCATTCAGTATTCTGTCTGGTAAGGCCCATGGAGGAAATTATAAAGCTTTTCTCTATTGGTCATTTGTGTTTCACTTGCACAATAATGGAAGGATAATAAAATATGGTAAAGACAATGGTAAACACTTGGTATCAATAGTACGTCCCATTAGTGAAGGCATTAGGACAAAACAATCAATTTGAGAAAGTGTAGATTCCAATTTTCCCATTTCCTTTCACTTGATTTACAGGCGTAATATTAGTGTGTATTCCGCCCCATGGAATCAAGTCTACATGGGAATCTCAGGCCATGCACAATGCATCTATTGTATGTGCAAGTGTTTGCACAGTCTGTGCCCATTTTCACAAGCCTGTATTTATTACTGTTGCTTCTTCATTAAACATCGTCACTTCTTTGACTAGGGACATAAAATACTTAGGAGTCACTAAAGTTAAACAGCAAAGGTTGCAGTTGAGGCTTATTGTCTCCGGCCTTGTTATATGGCGGTTGTCTGCATTTGTTTGATGTACAGAAATAAGCAACTCACCTCTACAAGCAATAGACTTCAGGCTAGAAAAATATCATTATTCTCGATTTCTTGTAGGACATGAGACAATAGAAAGATATTGTTAGTTCTAATGGAAAGTTAGACTTGCCATCTTTCTCTGTGTCATGAGCAGCTTGAGGCCTGGGTGAGGTGGTGCCATGATCCTGCCTATCCACTGTATAAATGAATCTCTCATTATCTCTGGTAGCAGACCACTTAGGGGTACTTTGCACACTACGACATCGCAGGTGCGATGTCGGGGGGGTCATGTCGAAAATGACGCACTTCCTGCATCACTCTCGACATCGTAGTGTGTAAATCCTAGATGATACGAATAACGAGCACAAAATCGTCGTAATCGTATCATCGGTGTAGTGTCGGCGAATTCCATAATTACGCTGACGCGACGGTCCGATGTTGTTCCTAGCTCCTGCGGCAGCACACATCGCTGTGTCTGAAGTCGCAGGAGCGAGGAACATCTCCTACCTGCGTCCTGCGGCTCACACTGGCAATGCTGAAGGAAGGAGGTTGGTGGGATGTGTTTACATCCTGTTCATCTCCGCCCCTCCGCTCCTATTGGCCGCCTGCCGTGTGACGTCACAGTAACGCCGCACGACCCGCCCCCTTAGTAAGGAGGTGGTTCGCCGGCCAGAGCGACGTCGCATGGCAGGTGAGTACATGTGAAGCTGCCGTAGCGATAATATTCGCTACGGCAGCTATCACAATGATATTGCATCTGCGACGGGGGCGGGGACTATCGCGCTCGGCATTGCAGCATCGGCTTGCGATGTCGTAGTGTGCAAAGTACCCCTTAATGCAAGGTTATCATGATGCAGATGAAGCAGAGCAGACAAAACCTTGACTTTTTTGTATTGCAAACCTCTAGGAAAGTAAGATAATTAAAAGTGTTTCTAGGACTGGGGGATTGATAACCTATCCTAAAGGGTGCTTTACACGCTGCAACATCGCTACATATCGTCGGGGTCACGTCGTTAGTGACGCACATCCGACGCCGTTAGCGACATCGCAGCGTGTGACACCAAGGGGCGACGATCGCAAAATCGTCCAAAAATGGTGATCGTTGACACATCGCTCCTTTCCTTAATATCGTTGCTGCTTCAGGTACGATGTTGTTTGTCATTCCTGCGGCAGCACACATCGCTATGTGTGACACCGCAGGAACGACAAAAATCTCCTTACCTGTGTCCACCGGCAATGCAGAAGGAAGGAGGTGGGCGGGATGTTACGTCTCACTCATCTCCGCCCCTCCGCTTCTATTGGACGGCCGCTTAGTGACGTCGCGGTGACATCGCTGTGACGCCGAACGCACCTCCCCTTGAAGGGGGGATTGTTCGGCAGTCAGAGCGACGTCGCTGCACAGGTATGTGCGTATGTGACGCTGCCGTAGCAATAATGTTCGCTACGGCAGCGATCACCAAATGTCGCATATACGATAGGGGCGGGTGCTATCGCGCTCGACATCGCTAGCGATGTTGCAGCGTGTAAAGTACCCTTTACCAGAGATCCTTATCAGGTCGCATCGGTTTCGGGATCGCTGGTAAATGTGATGGGGGCTTAAGGCTAGGGTCTGCCGACTGTTTTGTTTTCTCATCCGAGAAAATTGGATCAATTGTGCTCATCACACTCTGATCAGAGTGTGATTGGATTGTGTTCGAAGTGTGATCTGATTTTCTCAGATATGAAAATGATGGGGAAAATTATCTATCTTCCCCATTCTGTCATCCGAGTGCAGTCTGATTTTTTTTCCAAGGACTCATTGAACTGCATTGCCAAGCACAATCAGATTTGCAGATTAAGGGTATGTGCGCACGTTGCTTTTTACCTGCTTTTTACCTGCTTTTTTGCTGCTTTTTCTTCTGCGCTGTTTAATGCCAAAATGGATGTGTTCTTCTATTCAAGCAAAGTCTATGGGAATTTGGGTTTCTTGTTCACACTATGTTGTTCAAAATGCTGCCTTTTTGTGGCAGAACTTTGGTCAAAAACTGAGCTTTGCAGTGCAAAACCCAAATGGCAAAAACAATTGACATGTTGCTTCTTTGAAAAGCTGAGTTTTTGACCAAAGTTCTGCCACAAAAAGGCAGCATTTTGAACAACATAGTGTGAACAAGAAACCCAAATTCCCATAGACTTTGCTTGAATAGAAGAACACATCCATTTTGGCATTAAACAGCGCAGAAGAAAAAGCAGCAAAAAAGCAGGTAAAAAGCAGGTAAAAAGCAACGTGCGCACATACCCTTAAGTTGGACATGCAATTTCTTTCTTGAACAGACTTGGTCCAAGGAAAAAAATCGGACTTGTGTATGGCCTCATAGAATAACATTGTTCTTAGTGCATTAAATTCTTTGGTTGGATTGCACTTGGAGCAAAAGTACAGACGTGAGCCCTAAGGATGCCATCAATATTTGATTGGTAGGGATCTGACACTCGAAACCGCCATTAATGAGCTACTAGTAGATCCCACCACTGGTGGACACAGACAGAAGAAGCCCCCGTGCAAGAACAATATACGTGCCCTTCGCAGCCCAATGGCTCTTCATAATGCACAATTCCATATGTTTTGCAGGTGGGAATGGCCCCCCCTTCCTCTTGGGCCCTGTGTAACTGCACAAGTTGCACCAATGATATGTCCACCCCTGGGTCCCACCTCAACCAGTCTTATACCGTACATAGTGCCAGAACAGCCAAGCGCCTTACACTGTTTAGTATCTGGTCTTATGCCATCGATCACATCACAATGAGCTGCGGTGCTCAAGAACGGCCATTATATACTGTACTGTGCTATGCTGTTCCGATCCTGTACCCTGTGTGCATCTGGTGCTGTGGAACCTACAAACAGCTGATCTGATAAGGACCTCTATAAATCATGAGAAGCAAGGGGATGCAAAGCCAATTCAGCTCTGTGGCCCCTCTATAGCATGACCACTGAGGAAGGATTCTCCGGTCGTGATGGTTACTATACCCCCCAAACTTAACCTAAAAATAACACACCGACTGCATGCGACTTGGTTAAACAAATTGGCCACAGCAGCCTTTATTACCTATTATTAACATATGGAAACTAGAAAAGAGAAGCGCTGATAGGGTTTTACCAGATTACACATACGGTTTAGCATATATCAAAATACACTCACCGATTCAGGTTGTGAGAGGTCACAACCACCATAGATAGCATCAGATAATGGCAGCTGCAGCGGCCCCACGTGTTTGCAGATCAAAGTGGAGAAGGAGAAGGGGTTAAACCCGCGCAATCCGCCAGATAAATTCAGAGGAGATGTTGATAATTCAGAACATTCTTTTATTCCATGGGTCTACGCGTTTCAAGGTCTGTGACCTCTTCTTCAGGACCAGTAAATCAACACCCTTTTGAAAAGAGTGTTGATTTACTGGTCCTGAAGAAGAGGTCACAGACCTTGAAACGCGTAGACCCATGGAATAAAAGAATGTTCTGAATTATCAACATCTCCTCTGAATTTATCTGGCGGATTGCGCGGGTTTAACCCCTTCTCCTTCTCCACTTTGATCTATTATTAACATACTAACACAAAGGGGGCGCCGTCCAACGGGCGACCCCAAACACACAATAATAGGTAACACATAATAATAATAAACGGTACATGAAACCCTATGCAGGCCCGGTCCAGAAACCCTTTCCTACACCAATATCCCTGGCCGCAACACTCCGACCCAGAGATGAGGTATTAATCACCCCACGGATTAATACCCCCCAAACTCTGCAGAACCCCCTGCCTGCAATTTCCCGGAACCCAGAGACACCATATCAAGACAGTGCCTCTCGGTCCAGCTACCAATGCCTTACAACCGCTTCTGGACCAGACCTACCCCCGCTGCTGCGACAAAACATACATCCCTTTCATGATAATTTCTTTCTTTTTTTTTTTTACTTACCCTTTTTTTTTTTTTTGAACATAGTTAAACAAACTCACAAACACCAAAAAGGGAGGGTGGGCGGGAATCTGTCGCCGTCCAGAGTCCAAAAGGGGAGGTAAGACCCTCCCTCATCACTTTTATACTCCCCCCCCTCCCCTACAGGGATCCTTTCTCCACCAATCCCCTATATCTTCCCATAATGCCCCTCATTATAACTTTATTAACCCCTCACTCCCTCCCTTCCCTCTGGTCATGTCGCCCCTCCCCCCTATGGGGTCCATGGCTTTCTTTTCCCTGCACGGCAATGCTCCAGCTACTTCCTGTACAGTAAAACTGCAACACAGGTTTTAGCAATCTACAGTAACTCCATGAGATGAGAATACCCCATTAAAGATTTTTAAAGACCTATAAAGCATAAAAGAATGTCCACCTGCAATGCAAGGAAAGAAGAAGTGGGCTGGAACGGGAAAGCAGAAGGCTCAGCGAAGCAATAAAAACTTAACAATAGAGGAGTAATGAACCTGTGAAGGGAAGCATGTGTGGTGTCAGGATGTGAAGGGATCTGCCCCTAATCTTAGCAAGCACCATATAATAATGCTACATTTCTCCTGTAATGGCTGTGAGCAACTCCAAATTTCAGATCTGCCATGATCTGATTACCTGTTGAGCTTCAGAATAAAAACGGGATGACATTGTGAGAAATACTCCCTAATGTTTAGTAGAGTTGGTGTGATTCCACTCGTAGGACTTGTGGTTGTAGAACGGGAACCCTGAGAAGTGACTCTTACCTGACGTCATCTGCGGCTCTTCTTTGGATTAGCTGCCCTGGCACGATGTGACCTGTTCATCACGGCATGTCGGATAACAAAAGAACAGCCAGGGATGCTGTCAGGTAAGAGTCGGTTCTCATTTCCCTGGCCAGGGTCCACAAACCACTGACATAGCTGCTGGACCAGGTTCTGCAAACCTATTTGCACCAACTCTAATATTGAGTGATCTTCTTATGTACACATTTGTGAACCACAGCTCATGTTGCCCCTTCATCAATCCTCTTCAGTAATCACCGTAACCACTGCAGCTCTAGTAAGTTTTTGGGAATTCGAATATCATATAAATACTCCACTGGAAATAGCTGAGCATCTCGGACTCATCTAGGGAGATTGTCGTGGACCATGAAGGTCTGTGGTCATCAATTCGTAATAAGTGTGAATAAAATGGCCAAATTTCCAGAAGTAGACGGGTACCTGCTTATTTTTGGGGCTTGTAATAAAGTTAAATGAGTGGTCCAGTTAAAACAATGATGGGTGATAATTTGTTGATCAATGAGACCCACACCGATTGGCAACAAAATGGCACCACAGGTTGGATGCAAGTCCGCCACTACATTTATTCTCTATGGGGCTGCCGGAAAAAGCTGAGAATTGCATCAATAAGTTAGATTGGTAATAATTTGTTTTTCCCCCGACAACTCCTTTGACAGTAATTCAGTTTTCCATGTAACCCTACCCTTACCGGAAAATCTATAATATTAGTAACATAGTGGGCAGAAGATTGATAAAGAAATGTATTGGAGATGTTATTGGTCACAGATTCCACATAGCTTACGGGAAATTGCTTCAGAAGTTATTGTTTCATGTGCTGTGAATTTAGTGATGTCTGTTCTCAGGGGAACGACTCCGATGCCGACTTACACAGGTCCCTGCTCTCAACACTGATGACTTCGCTACACAGAAGAAGTATTCAGAGCCCCTGTAGACCATCTACACCTGCGTAGTCATTGTTCAGACACAGCTTTAATGGTGTGAGTAACATAACAGGTTTTCTCATACATTAATTTCAATGGATGCCATCAGCGATGTGTAGAAATCACTAGATGAGTGGTAAGAAAGAAGACGAGCCTCACGCAATGATTTGGTTAAGGCAAATGAGGTGGGTAATATACTAGTGGAGACTTAAGGGCCCGTTACATGCTACGATATATCTAACGATATGTCGTCGGGGTCACGTCGATAGTGACGCACATCCGGCATCGTTTGACATATCGTAGCGTGTGACAGCTACGAGCGACTATGATTGAGCAAAAATACTTACCTTATCGTTGCTCGTTGACACGTCGCTCATTTTCAAAATATTGTTCAATTTCCTGGAAGCAGGTTGTTCGTCACTCCCGAGGCAGCACACATCGCTCCGTGTGGCACCCCGGGAGTGATGAACACAGCTTACCTGCGTCCCGCCGGCAATGCGGAAGGAAGGAGGTGGGCGGGATGTTACGTCCCGCTCATCTCCGCCCCTCCGCTTCTATTGGCCGGCCGCTGTGTGACGTCGTAGTGACGCCGAACGTCCCTCCACCTTCAGGAAGAGGATGTTCACCGCCCACAGCGAGGTCGTTTGGAAGGTAAGTACGTGTGACGGGGGTTATCAACTTTGTGCGACACAGGCAACAAATTGCCCGTGACGCACAAACGATGGGGGCGGGTGCGATCGCACATGCGATCGCACGAGAAATTGTAACATGTAAAGCGGCCTTTAGCTAGACATGATAAGCACAGGAACATAAGGTGTAAAGGCCCAGTCACACCCAATGACTTATCAGCGATCCCGACAACGATACGTCATGATAAGGATCGCTGGTAAGTCGCTGGGAGGTCGCTGGTGTGATGACACACAGTCAGCCCTTACCAACGACGCAGTAACGATGAGCGACCTGTATAACGATCTCGGCGGGTGTTGGGACCGTGTTAGGACTCGGAGGTCGTTGGTAGGTGTCAAACACAGCGATGCGTCCTGCCCAGCAGGACATCGCCTTTGAAGAAAATGTCCGGACCATTCAGCAACGACTAGCGATCTCACAGCAGGGGCCTGATCGCTGGTAGGTGTCACACATAACAAGATCGTTGCTGTGTCATTCAGTAACGATCTCGTTAGCGATCTCGTTGTGTGTGACGGGGCCTTTAGTTTTATTAAACTAAAAATAATTATTTTCACCCAAAAAAATGAGATTTTTCAGGGACATTGAAAATGATGAACTATTTTTAGGATAAATTAGCATAAATAATAGATTAGTGGGGGTTCAACACCTATCACCAACAATCATCTGTTTGTATCTCCACAGTGGCTGGATGTACATAGTGTATAGAGCTGCAACAGCAAAGCGCCATACCTTGCGTAGTGCCATTCTCAGGTACTGCAGCTCCTACCCTTGGACACTGCACAGTGTATGGAGCTTTGCTGTTCCAGCTATGTACACTGTGTACATTCGGCTACTGTGAAACTTGTTGATTGGTGGTGATGCCAATAATCTGCTATTGGTGATCTATTTTAAGATCAGGCCATCGACATCAAACGCCTTTTAAGATATTCAAGATCTGCAGAAAGCCATCCAGTATCTATAAACTGAATTAACATTTTAGATCCAATACACTATAAGAAAGTGTCCCAAACAAATATTTGTGGAAATTATGACCTGCTACCGGTATGTGCGTTATTTTTTCCTTATGGAGGGGGAGGAGGGAAGTGTTAAAACTAAATTGTCACTGGTAAATCTTATCAAATGAATAACGTAATCCCAGCTATGATTGTGGAATCAGAAATTGGCCAGACATTTTTCTGAGATTTTGTATTTTGGGAATTAGAGGTTCAAAAGAATTTATCTAAAATAGACCAAATGTTTATATCAAGTTTTTGTGTTAAATGTATATATTTTTTTAATGTTGACTTTTTTTTATATATATATTTTTTTTAAATATTAAACTAATATCTATATAAACAATATTTAAAATCTTGCAATTTTCACAACGGGCACTAGCATTTATGCTGGAGTCATTCATAGACTGTTGCTGCTAATGTCCAAGAGTTTTTATTAATCAATTGATGATTATATTACCAGATTAAAAAGGAAAAACAACATTTAAAATAAAAACTCTAATTAAGCATTAGAGCATTTTCTGATGACCCATTCCCACCTGTAACCTCTGTATTAATGCATATCCCTTTTGTCCTAGCATCAGTCCTGTTTTATTCCTGAGACTTTTTATGCCGCCATGACTTTGGGATTAATTTTTGATTTTGATTACTCCTTACTCCTTGGCGGGTCTGCCTATTTAAACTCTTGGGTCTTTAACTTCCACTTCCAGTCATTTAGTTTTCTCCTGGCTTCTCCTAGTCCTTGGTTGTGTTGTTTTCTTGATTCCTCAAGTTTTCTGACCTCGGGGTAAATTTTGACCATCTTTTTGTTTTACAATTGTGTCCCTGAGGTGACCTCTTAGCTTTGACCTCGCTTGGTGACCCTTCCTGCTTCTGGTTCTCTCCTCCGGACAGCAGCCTTTCTGTGTAAGCAATCCAGGGGACACCGTTTAAGGGTGAAGGTCGTGTTTCCTATGGAATCTGCCAGATGGAATGGCTTGTGCTGAGGTTGCCCCAGGTAGCCTTTTTGAGCCTGTGGTCTGGGACAGAAGTAACACCAAGATTCTAATTTTTAATGTCAGGAATCTTGCGTAAACACCTTAATAAGTTGCAGACTTTTGTCATTTGCAAGGCAGTCCTAGCCAACTATGCCAATATGGGTGTAGCATGGGTAGGCCATCTGCAAGACAGGGCGACGGTCAAATTCATCATAAACTATGTTACCTAAAGTGACGTAAAAAAACACCAAAAACCAGAGACCCAAGATAGATCTCATAGCACGTACAGGGCAACAACTCCAAACAATGGGATAGAACCTATGAAATGAAGTCTTTAACTTTGCCAATAAACAATAAAGAACAATATCCAAAGAAGCCAGTAAATAAATGGCATATAAATTTATTGTAAAATTAGCTTCAGCACAATAAATATCAAACAATAATAATGTGGATGGGTGAGGTGCAGAGGGGGAAAGAAAAGACCCCACATGCCCCTGGAAGGTTGTTAAGAGTAAGTAGGGTGAGACAAACTAAAGGTAGGCAGCAAAGTAGTAAAAGTGCAAAGAGAAAAAGCATTCAAGCAATCAAATACGCCAATACTACTTTGCTGCCTACATTTAGTTTGGCTCACCCTACTTACTCTAAACAACCTTCCAGGGGCATGTGGGGTCTTTTCTTTCCCCCTCTGCACCTCACCCATCCACATTATTATTGTTTGATATTTATTGTCCTGAAGCTAATTTTACAATAAATTTATATGGTATTTATTTACTGGCTTCTTTGGATATTGTTCTTTATTGTGTATTGGCAAAGTTAAAGACTTCATTTCTAAAGAACCCCTCACACGCTACGATATATCTAACGATATGTCGGCGGGGTCACGGAATTTGTGGCGCACATCCGGCATCGTTAGAGATGTCGTAGCGTGTGACAGCTCCTACCGACTGTGAACGAGCAAAAATACTCATCTTATCGTTGCTCGTTGACACGTCGTTCATTTTCAAAATGTCAGTCCTCCTTCTGTGCTCCGGTTGTTCGTCGTTCCCGAGGCAGCACACATCGCTACGTGTGACACCCCGGGAATGACGAACACAGCTTACCTGCGTCCCGCCGGCAATGCGGAAAGAAGGAGGTTGGCGGGATGTTACGTCCCGCTCATCTCTGCCTCTCCGCTTCTATTGGCCGGCCGCTGTGTGACGTCGCTGTGACGCCATACGTCCCTCCCCCTTCAGGAAGAGGATATTTGCTGCCCACAGCGACGTCGTCCCGGAGGTAAGTACGTGTGACGGGGGTTAACAACTTTGTGTGCCACGGGCAACTAATTGCCCATGACGCACAAACGTCGGGGCGGGTACGATCGCTCGTGCGATCGCACGATAGATCATACCGTGTGCCGCCGCCTTTAGGTTCTATCACTAAAGTGACGTAAAGTAGTCCAAAAATCTACCTGGCTGGTGTATAATTCTGGTGGCGCGTGCTGAGTAACAGATGTGCCTAACTCCTTAAGCTGCACACGGCTCTTAATGAATCAGGTGATTGTACTCCAGCGAACACTTGATTAAGACTGGTGAGTACTATGCTAGTCTTAATGAATCATCCCTATTGGAGCTCTGTAAAAAAAACTGGTCAATCCCTTCACTTTAATGTGGCAAAAACTGAATTCTCATTTCTCGACCTCACATTAAAACTGTTTTTCACTGTTATCTTCTTCTTTTCCTATCGATCAAAAACACAGTCATTGTTGACGTGGCATTATTCATGCCCTTATTTATTGCTCCCTTTAATTCTCTTGTAAATATACAATTCTACATTTCTGCTCCTATGCCGATAGTCGTATATACATGCTTTACTTTGGTCTTCATTTTTCTTCTTACAAATGTTTTATTGCCTGTTTTACGGCTGTATGGAGATTCCGTATGTAAATAGCGGTAGTAAAGATGTGATGTATTGTGCGAAGCAGGGATAAATCCGAGACTAGTGATATATCCTGAGTGTAAGCGCTCATCTACATCTTTCTTTAGCCTTTGTATAGTTTTTGGCAGGTAGGAATGAAAAGTTGATTCTCTCCGATAATGGACTATCACAGTAGCAGACAGGTCACCACGATCTCTTTTGCTTACCGCAGGTTTCCACTCTGCTAAATCACTGGCAAAGTTTTTAGCCCTGGGGCTCGAGCAGCTTCATTATCGTACCTAGTTGTGTCCTGTTGATACAAAGATAATTGCTTTTGCTCAGGAAAACATGAAAAAAAAGCTGTAGAAACCAAGAAACTATTGTGAATTCACTCTTCCTTTGCCTGTCTACTGCCTAAAAATTCAATTATATTCTCTCAGGCTATAATTGACTGATACGTAGCATTTAACTGTGAAAAACTGAATTTCACTTTAACTCGGAAAATTCGGGGATTCAGTGTTAGGTATCTACAATATTTAAAGGGATATTGTATTTTCTCCTTTCCCGTGATGTGTCTGTAGAGGGCTTAATTTGCAAGGACATTTAATTTTGTCCTCTTGGATTCTCAAATGGAATATATTGTTTTATGTTTTTGAATTATAATGAATTTCATATTAGAAATCCTCTATACTCTCAAGAATGGACAGATTATTTAATTGTATCGCTTGTTGTCTAGGTTACTGGCCACCTCAGATTGGTTGGTTTACTAGGTGTGTTTGCAAGCTGTTTGCTTGACAGCTTGCAAGCGCTGCTCTGGATCTTGCTTCATAGCCCCTGCGCTTCTCAAAAGTTGAGACTGCTATCAGCATCAGAAAGCAGACAGTTCAGACCAGCAGGATGCATATGCTACTGGTCTGAATTGTCAATCTTCAGGAGCACACTGTCTCCCAGGAAGTAGGAAGTTGACAGGCAGAGGATCAGTGTGCTCCTGAAGAAGATCAGCACACCATTACTGGTTTGCAAGACACCTGCTCTGTTCTCAGCCAGTGATTATTGGCTGTAATGAGGCGAAAATCTTCAAGGAGTTCTGCAGCTTGTACGGATGCAGGAAGATACGCACTACACCCTACCATGCCCAAACCAATAGGATGTGTGAGAAGATGAACCATTTAGTCATCAACCTGCTCAAGACTCTACCCCTTGAAGAATGGAACCAGTGGCCTGAGAGATTTACCGATCTCGTAGATATGTATAGATTGCTCTTTGTCGTAAATCTTTCTACCAAAGCTGCAATGCCCTACTCATGAGGTAAGAACATGCCTAATCAGGAGAACTATACTACATTTCCAAAAAAGGGTATTTGCTAATATTATTACTATTACACCTACTATATTTTGGGGATAGGCTCTTGGAGATGGAATACCCCTTTAAGCCAGTTGTCCTGCTGAATGAATACTAAACATCAGATCTCGCTATTTAGACATGTTTTCTTGCGGCGTATAATGGACTGTCATGTTTGGTAGTCGCTTAATGCACGTACTAACTAACTGCAGAACATCAGAGCGTGCTTTGCCTTACACTGTTACAGCCTATGTGAATCCAAATTGTAGCTGGTTTGTCACCATTTTGTTGGATTTGCACAAAATCAAATTCTCAAAAATTTGGATTCAGACATATTTTTGAAAAATTCTAAGCACATTCAGTTTACTCAGAATTGATCCACTCATCCTTAATACATACAGCTTTGTACCTTTTTCTTTTTCAATTGCTCACTAGATTCTTAAATGCACAGCTAAGCAACTTATTAAATAGTATTCATTTAATCATTTTCTAACATTTTGTTGCTGCAAAGTGTCTGTAAGGCCTTTATCCAGCAATGGGTGATCTGCAAAAAAATATTACAAATCTGTCAGTGCTTCAGCTCCTTTTTCTGATGGCTCGCTCTTCTCTCTCTTCCCTTCCTTCAGTGTTAGAGATAGCAGCAGGAAGGGGGTTGTACTCAGATCTCAAGAATAGAAAGGTGATAATCATGAGTAGTTTCAGGGAAAGCAAATGAAACTGGCTTTAGAAAAGAAGAGCACATGCAGAGGAAATAAGTACAAGACAGAAGCTGTGCTGATATATGAACTAATGAAGACAGCAGATCTCAAATGTAACACGCAAGAGAAAATACTGAGACTTGGACCAAGTTTCAAATTTCATATCAGAGACCTGAAAAAGCATGGAGGAATGAAAATTAGAGACTGAACCTTGCAATTTTATTAAATGAAAGGTAAAGGTAACATTCACCAGGTTTTTCCCTTATCAGCTGTGGCACCACTAGTAAGCTCTTATATGTAGCATTCTAGAATACTGTATAGAAACAGAACAGAAAAAACACCTATATAAAACTCACCTAGGGGGCGGTCCAGTCCAATAAGTGTCGCTGCTCTCCGGTCTGGCGCCTCCTCTCTGCTGTGATCTCCGTCCTCCTTCTTCCCAGCCTCGTGTTTCTGACGCGTCCAACGTCATCCACACATGCCAGCATTGTGGTCCTGCGCAGGTGCACTTTGATCTGCCCTGCTGAGGGCAGAGCAAAGTACTGTAATGCGCAGACGAAAGGAAAGGTTAAAGAGCGCCTGGACATGTGCACTACAATACTTTCCCTTGTCCTCAGCAGAGCAAATTAAAGTGCGTTTGCACAGGAGGGCAATGGAGGCCTCTGTGTGGATGACGTAGGATGCATCATCTACACAGAGTTGAGAAGAAGGAGGATGGCGATCGCAGTAGAGAGGAGGCACCAGACCCGAGAGCAGTGACACCCATCTGACCAGACCGCCCCCTAGGTGAGTAATATAAAGGTGTTTTTTACTTTATACAGAGCAGCCTGGGCTCTTATATACAGTATTCTAGAAGCCTGTATATAAGGGCTCAGTGGTAGTGGCTGCAGCTCATAAGGGAAAAACCTGGTGACAGGTTCCTTTTAAAGTAACTTGTTAAAGGGGTTGTGCACTACTAGTAAAGGGTTGTCGTATAAGTGGACAACCCCTTTAATATATGTAAAAATGTGTCTATTATCAATAAAATTGGTTGTCTGATATGGATTATCCCTTTTTTTGTTAGCAGGTCTGCCTGCTTAAGCTGGCAACCCTACTGATTTTTCCTATTAGGTTTAGGGATAGAATAAAAATGTTAACGAGTATCACACCAAAGTTCATTAGATTTTTGTAAAAGTGTAAAAAGTTTTGCTGCCTTTTTTTAATGCCATGTGCACCGCTGATGCCCAGGATTAACTATATGTGAATGAGGCCTAAAGGTTAGCAAAGCAGACGCAGGATATCTCACTTTCCCTTCCCCTGCGGCTGTGGCTCTGGCTTTAGTATGTTCTTTAAGCACTGGATAGATCTTTACACTGGCTACAATAATTGAAAAACACAACTTGACCCGGGCTGCACACTGTGTGGGATATCAAAGGGATGTAATTGACATAAGCAGCACAGAGTCGGCTTGTGCATGACCTGGAGGTATACAATAACTCAATATACTCGGAAACTCCCTTTTAACACGGCATCTGGAGCAGAACTTCCTGAGCTCCGAGCCTTGGTCTATTCCCTGAGGTAGGCCGCCGCGAGCCTGCGGAGTGTCTGTCAGCACGGACGGGGCCTGCTATATACTCATGTACAGCTTAGTTGCTATTTTACAAGTGACTGCACCAGTTTTTATATGGTAACGGTTACAAGGTAACTTTTACAGGGCGTGACACCAGTAAAACTTTACGAAGCAGAGAATTCTATGCTCCAAAAAAAACCCATAAAGTCGTTATTGAGGAAAATGAACTTGCAACCCCTAAACTGCTGGAAATATTGGTTGCTTTTGGGTTCATGTGCAGAATCGGCCCAGTGCCACCCAATATAATTTATATAGTTTGTTTTTATTCATCCATTTAATGCTTGTGCAGGGATACGACTTTGTTGCTCTCTCATTTGGAAGGAGGTTGAGGCGTTTAAAGGAAGGTTCACCTTTTAAAAACATAGGGCCCCGTGCACACGTTGAGTATTTAGTGAGTTTTTTACCTCAGTAATTTCTAAGCCAAAACCAGGAATGGAAGAATCAGAGGAAAAGTATAATAGAAAGTGGTTGATTGAACTAAAGGCCCTGTCACACACAGAGATAAATCTGTGGCATATCTGTGGCATATATGTGGCATATCTGTGGTTGCAGTGAAATTGTGAACAATCAGTGCCAGGTTTGTGGCTGTGTACAAATGGAACAATATGCCCATGATTTCACTGCAACCACAGATCTGCCAAAAATGTATCTCTGTGTGGGCCTTTAAAGGGAACCTGTCACCAATTGTTTCCCTTATGAGCTGCGGTCACCACCACTGAGCTCTTATACACAACATTCTAGATTACTGTATATAAGAGCCCAGGCCGCTCTGTATAACGTAAAAAACACCTTAATTGTACTCACCTAGGGACCAATCCGGTCCGATGGGTGTCGCTGCTCTTGGCCTGATGTTTCCTCCATCTTGTGCGATTGCCGTCCTCCTTCTCAGCCCCATGTGCATGTCGCATCTTGCGTCATTCACAGAGAGGCCTCCATTGCGCTTCGACGCATATGCACTTTGATCTGCCCTGATGGGCGCAGAGCAAAGTATTGTAGTGCGCATGTGCGGGCACTCTTTGATCATTTCTCGCGCCTGCACACTACAGCACTTTGCTCTCTGAAGTGCGCATGTGTCGTGGGCGGAGGGGCCGCGCTCGCTACGCTCGGGTCCGGGGCTGCTGCTGCTCGGTGGCTCGAGTGGTGGGCCGGACCCGGGAAACTCGAGCAGCGCTCCTCGCCCACGAGTGAAAAGGGGGTGGTTTGTTTGGGGAGATAGTCCGTGACGCCACCCACGGGTCGTGGTGATAATGGGCACCATCGCTGCTGGTGATGGGGATTCCGGGAGCGATGGCAGGGAGCAGCTAGGATGTTGGTTCCCCCTCCGTGGGTAGGGGTTGGTGATCCCGGGGCCCGGTGGTGGAACGGGGAGGCTGGATGGCCGGGATGCAGGGTTGCAGGGGCAGCGCGGCGCGGTGCCGGATGACACTGTTGTACTCACTCAGGTACAAATTCACAGAGTCTCGGGTAAACTAGAAACTGCCGAAGTCCACAGTCTTCGGTACGGAGGGTGTTTAAGTCCCACACACGGTGCAGCAGCCCCTGTTCTTTCCCTGCAGCCAGGTGCCTTTTTCTCCACTCTTTCTCTTTCTTTCCTCCTCAGCCGGGAACGGGGAGTCCACTCCCCTGCAGTGATCCGGGATCTCTTTCGATACCGGCGGGCCACTACCCTGCCCCGGTCACCTCAAGTCCCTTCCTCACTAACAGCCTGTCCCGGCCCTTTTAGAGCACGCTTCTGTAGCAGCCTGGGAGCTACAACTCTGGACTCCTCTCCTCTCCCTCTCCCCACACACTCTGCTCTCGCCCCTCCCCTCCTGCTCAGTTTAGCTCTTACACTGGGGAGGGGGTGGGCCGGCCTGCTGCACTGGTCTGGGATCAGGTTACCAAGGTGGAGAATGGCCTGCACTTTGCTGGATTTTTGCAGGCTCTGTGACACCCTGGTTTTGCCAGGGTGTCACACATGCGCAGGACCGCAATGGAGGCCTCTCTGTGAATGACGCAGAACATGTCATGTACACCCGGCTGAGAAGGAGGACGGTGATCGCAGAAAATGGAGGATGTGCCGGATCAAGACCAGTGACAGCTATCGGACCTACCCGCCCCCTAGGTTAGTATTATAAAGGTGTTTTTTGTGTTATACAAAGTGGCTTGGGCACTTATATACAGTATTCTAGAACTGTTACGCTGTAGACGGCCTAAAAATAAGATCTGTCTCTCTGGAGGACTCTACATGTCCATCCATTACATGGACAGAACATTACAACTGTGTAATACTTATTTCTGCTCCATTATGGCAGATACCCTTCTGGCCAACTTATGGTCTGAGGCCCTCCAAACCAAAAGGCAAACCAAAAGGTAAAAAACAAACCAAAAACAAAACAAAGCTAAACAGGTTTTAAATGAAAAAGTATAAAACATACTAATGTAATTTAATTAGTCTCAATTCCTGGATCCCCCAGTAGCTGATATGCCTGATCCCAGGTCTGCATGTATTGTCCTGTGTCCCTGGGAAGCATCATAATCAGAGCATTTGTGCCGCCCCTGCAGCGGTCGAACTGCTCGAAACCGCGGGTTACTGTGGCTCGAGGGTCTCCGGACCCGGGGGTTCACGGCCACTTCAAATGTAAAGAGGGGTATTTACAGGGGATAAGAGTTTGTGACACCACCCGTGGTTCGTGGTAAGGGGAGTACCGCCACTGCCGATGGGAATACCCGGGGGAGATGGAGTGGGGCAGCCAGATGACATTCCCTCCACAGGTAAGGGAGGCCCCGGGACTCTAGATGATGGAGGTGTAGGGGAGCGTGGTGCAGATTGGAAGCAGGGGAGGACAGCGTACTCACTCCGGCAATGTTGGTAGTGATACGACAGCAAAGCAGACTCTGACACAGAAGTAAACCAAGTCTCTGGGTGCCGCTGCTACTTCAGGGTAGCTTGTTCGGGAGTCCACTCCCTTTGATATTGCAGATAGTCTGTACCTTGCCTCCATGCACTGTATTTTAGATGGTCTGAGTGACCCCTCTACTTAAAGCTGTCGGGGTCCCACTCCCCACTGTTAAGTAGGGAAGCTGTGCTCTCGATGGCTGACACTTGGGATTTCAGTGGACTGCATGAGCTGGAAAGCCCTATCCCTCTCGTTGTGTTGATGCCTTCGATCTCTGAGCTCTTGGGGAAAGTTCATAAAGAGACTATCCTCCACTGGTTAATTATCAGGTTGCATGAAGCTACTCCCTGATCTAGAGTCCAGTACCCCGCCGTGCTTGGTACCGGTTTGATTACTAGGTACTCTGGTGCCGACCGTTCCCCAAAACTAAGCCTGGCACCTTTCTCCAATACCCTGTGACCGGGTCTCCGACTCCTTCGGTCCCAGACCACCGTCCGCAACCTAGCCCAAAGTTCCCAGGGAGCTCCAACTCCCAGCTCCTCACTCTTTGAGGGCTACCACTCAACTACTCCTCACTTCCTCTCTGACTTCCTCCCTCCCACTAGTCTGCCTGACCCCTAGGCAAGAGGCCGTGCTCCAGCTAGACCACCGACTGGTGTGCCTGACAGGGCGTGGTGTGAGGTGTGACTAGGATTTGAATGCTGATGGAGAAATACCAAAGGTTGGGATCCCAGAACCATGGGGGGTTGAGTCCTGCACCAGAAAAGAAAGGAGTACAGTACCCCATGACACCTTGAATAGTTCAGGGGCATCACACATTGCTGTTTATTTTAATAGCTGACCAAGCCCCCCTTGTCTGTCTATACAGCAGCTGTAACATTTTAGCCAACAGTTATACTGTTGGCTAAATTGCTTTAGAATAAGTGAGTTTTCAGCTGGAAGTTTCACGA
Source organism: Anomaloglossus baeobatrachus (assembly GCF_048569485.1). Lineage (NCBI taxonomy): Eukaryota > Metazoa > Chordata > Amphibia > Anura > Aromobatidae > Anomaloglossus > Anomaloglossus baeobatrachus. Next base: position 584,446,549 of record NC_134355.1, read on the forward strand.
CTAGTTGAAATACATGACAATATGTCCTCTACTAAAGAATCTGTGTCATTACCATGTTTTCCTTAATGGACCCGACAGCCACGCAGATCTCTGTGTGAGAGCTGATCCACCGTCGGCACTTGCAAGCTGTAATTCTTTAAGATCTGGTGAGTGATTTTTTGTGGGCTGTCTGCTTTCTTTTGGGTCTGTCTTCTCTCTTTTGGGGCTGTGTTCTCTCTTTTGGGGCTGTCTTCTCCTTTGGGGCTGACTTGAAACTTCCTTATTGAACCACAACTAGGGCTTTTTTTGGAGTAGGACTTATATTTTAAGCATACTAAAAAAGTCTGAAAATTCATGCTAGGGCTTATTTTTGGGGTAGGTCTTATTTTTGGGGAAACATGGTATTAATTCTATTTTACAGGTCACGCAGCTAAAGATCGCACTATGCCGCTACCACATCACAGCTTAATGTAGGTGAATAGAGACCTGCAAGGTACTACAACTGAAACTAGCAAGTCACAAAAAATCTAAAAGATGATGACTTTTTGTGACTTGCTTGTCATGGTACCTTATGGTTTATAACCCCATTAACCTGTATTAAACTACAATATAGCAGTGAACAGAGTGATTTCTAGAGGTTCTACCTATGTCAAAATCACTGTGTAGCCCCAGTCTAAAGGGAACGACACTGGAAGCAGTGGTATGGCTAAATGGGGGTTTGATAGAATCTGATGTGCTAATTCTGCAAAATCTAGATGAGATGTCACATTCAGATCAGGCTAGAAGTGTACTAGGAAAAAAGAGACCATGTGGATTGACACACTCCCACTGCACTTCCAGATAGATTTGCATATGTGTCGCCCGGGGGATAGGGGTACTCAGATCCGGGCCAAGGGTCACTTCAGTAAGTATCACGGTGGCGCGACCCGGTCTGTGATCCCAGGCTCCACAATAAAAGGGGGAGTAAGTAGGGGAAATTGTCTGTGACGCCACCCGTGGGTTGCGGTGATAAGGTGGTGGCACCGCCGCTGCCTCTGGGGACCGTGCCTGGGACTGATGGTGTGGAGGCAGCAAGGTGGGATCCCCTCCACGGGTAGGGGAGTTGTAGTCTCGGGGCCCAATTGGGAGTGGTGGTTTGGGGAATAACGGGTGCAGTCTACGGCTTGGACCGGGTGGTGCAGGAGTACTCACAGTATAAGCAATAACTGACACGAGTCCAGAATTGAACCAAGTTGCTGGTAACTGGTGCCCACGGCCGGTTGCTGTGAGGACGGGTCCCACACCCGTGTGTGTGATTCAGGTGCTCTTTTCCTGCCTGAGGTCTGTGTCTGCTCTGCACACTGGTCCAGACTGGGTCCCGACAGCTGGCACTGGGGGGGCCACTACCCTCGCCCAGTCCACTCCGGGTCCCCACAAGTGGCTGGCCTGCTCCTGAGGCCCTTACTACAACTTCTCCTCTGCTCCCAACGGAGCTGCTTCCAGAACTCCCTCCTCCTGCAGACTGACTGTAAACTCAACCCTGCTCTGCTCTTTCTAAGCTCCTCCCGCCCCTCGCTTTTCCTGGGGAGGGGGTGAGTGGGACCTCATTGGATGGTGTGTTTATGTGTGTGGGAAACTTCCCAAGGGAGTGTGAGATCTGCAGCAAAAACATGGATGCAGACCTTTGTGACACCCTGGTTTTGCCAGGGCGGGATACATATGTAACGGGGTGCTAGGGGTGCCTCGGGGCTTGTAGTCGTGGCCCCTTTTTCTTTCAGGCCAACCCCCGGCTCCGCCGTCACTATTGGGACAGGGGATTGTTCTGTGGGGCAGAGTGTGGTGGAAAAGAGCATACTGTCAGCCGCAGGAAGACTCTTCAGGCAGGGATCAGATAAACCAAACGACATCTTTATTGCACAGAGTTTCACAGACAGCTCAATGCACGGATTTTGTAGCGCACGGTCACAATTCCTGTCCGGGGAAATCTTTCCTTGTTGTCTCCTCTAGTGGGGATGTGCCCGGCTACTCCACTTCACCTAGGCTCCCACTCCGGCTAACACAGACTGGACCCACACCAATTCTGCTTCACCGTTGAGGAAACTTCTTCTCTTCTTCCCTTCTTTCTTTCTTTCTTTCTGCCCACTCAGCTCCACACTCTGCCCCTGGCTGTTCCTTCTCCCCCGTCCCGGAATCAACTTACTTTTACACACACACACACACTCTCTTTCCCCCTAAGCTGCCAGCTCCTCCTCCCTCCTGCACAGTTTCTATGGGGACAGCCGTCCCACTCGGCCACTAGGGGAAACCCAGCTATACAGTGCAATTACAATAAAACATCAACATAAAACATCAACAGCTTTGTCTACCCCAGCGGGGGTATCTTCAGGGGGAAACACTGCACCTCTTTGTAAGGGGTCTGCCCACCCCTTACACATACACTATGGCTATGCTAGATTTTTCATGACTGGTTCATAGAATCTGTACAAAAAAGGTATATTTTTTTTTTTGACGGACACATGCCTATATAGCCAGGGGCGAAAAGATCTCAGTCGCAGGGGTTGCAACCGGGTCCAGGGTTACAGGGGTCCGCAGATTACAGAGCCTGCTTCAGTTGGATGTGACTGATGGCGCATATCCAACTAAAATGCAGTGCAACACAACTCCTGTGCTGCAAACTGTGATGGCACGGAGTCACAGGAGGCAGCAGCTGCTGCTGAGGCTAAGACATGGGCCTGCTGCTTAAGAAAATACTTATTCACTGCTCACCAAGCCCATAATCTCTCCCACCTCTTTGCACTGAAGCAGAACATGGGTAAGGTGTATACCATAGCATGAGAAAACTGGGTGCTGAGTAAAGATGTATAGCAGAGCATGGGAAAGATGTATTGCAGAGTATGGGAAAGATGTATAGTAGAGCAGGGGAAAGTTGGGTGCTGAGGGAGAGATATATAGTAGAGCATGGGAATGCTGGGTGCTGAGGGATAGATATATAGCAGAGCAATGGAAAGCTAGGTGCTGAGGGAAATGTGTATAGCAGAGCATGGGAAAGCTGGGTGCTGAGGGAAAGATGTGTAGCAGAGCATGGGAAAGCTGGGTGCTGAGGGAAAGATGTGTAGCAGAGCATGGGAAAGCTGGATGGTGAGGGAAAGATGTGTAGCAGAGCATGGGAAAGCTGGGTGCTGAGGGAAAGATGTGTAGCAGAGCATGGGAAAGCTGGGTGCTGAGGGAAAGATATTTAGCAGAGCATGGGAAAGTCAGGTGCTTGGGGGAGGCCTGGCTATAGCATTATATGTAATATGTAATAATGTGCGCACGAGATCTCTCTAAAATCAGAAAACTTTGTCTAGAGTAGCTAACACTAAGAAATTCAGTATCCTCAGCCATCCAGCAAACAGGCAGGACAGTAGCAAATCCTAGATAAACTGCTCCAAGCCAGAAATGAAATGCTTTAATTCAACTGGATAATAAAAGTACATTGTAAAAAGTAAAAAAAAAAAGTTCTGTTTTATTTCTGCATTTTAGATGCGTCAAATAGCGGTCAAATCTTGAGCTTGTAAATAAAATATGAGAAGTTCAGTAAAGACTGACACACAGTCAACGTAATAGAAGAGTTAGGGCTCTTGTCCACTTGCGTACAGCTTCTGATGCGAGAGCATTGGAAGTGATATGCTAAGGACCCTCTCAGGTGCGGAGAAGATGGAGGGAGCACTTTCTCCCCATCTCCTCCGTTGTCTGTCTCTGTGTGCACCACACTGCGGTCACATAACATGCGAGTGCAGTGCGATTTTACACACGCGTGAGCCGAGACTCGGTGCAAAATAAAGCATGCTGCGATTGCACCGAGAGCTGGATTCGTGTGGAGAAAAAACGGGACAGAGGAAACTGCCTCATTGATTAACACTGGTGCGAGAGCAATCCGATTTTTTATCGGATCGCACTCGCACCAGGAAATCACGAGTGGAAAAGCGACCTTAAAGTAAAGCTTGGCACAGCCATCCAGGGTGACATTGTAATATCTGGTGTATGTGGCTGTGCACTGGCAGTTATTAGCTATGGCGGAGAGGTAGATAAAAATGAAAAGATCAAATGAAACATGGAAAAGACACAAAAGATAACTCCAATAATGGGAATTTCCAGGGAAAATTCTTTGTTTCTATTTAACAAAACACTTTTAGTTTTGTTGATTTAGGTGCGTGCCAAGTAACAGTCACTCTCTACGGATTGCATCCGTGAGATACGCACAAGCATGGGCAGGATCCATCATTAACGTGGAATTTTCTATAACATAGGACTATTATTTTTAGTTAATACCGTTTTTACACGGTAATTAGTGTACTATATAACTGTTAAAAAAAATTCCTTGGGTCTGTCTGTGGGAGCGGCGGCATGGCAGAATCGCTGTAATGTGAGAAGACAGCCACCCAGGAGTGCGGACTCCCAGCCAAGTCCCGAAATTTGCATCTGGATGGCTGTGTTTTCCCATGTGCTCTGCGGAGGGGAGCACTGTTTTCTTACTCAAGGCTCCATGATAAAACTGTGTAAACTCAGATCTGTCAGGTCCAATTTAAGGGAACACGTTTACTCCCCTGGAGGGCGGGATGTTGATGTCGCAGATGGGGCTAAAGTGCTACATCTCGTTTTATGCAATACAGAATTCATGGGAAATTAGCAGAATATCTTTTATAAAGTGATACAGAGCTTGGGAGAAAGAATTACTAGACATTTTTTTTTGTTTTTCGTGCCTCCATTAAAAACGTCATATCATAAAGGCTCCAATAATAGAGAACCCTAAAGGGGGCTCTAGACACAACAACATCGCTAACGAGATGTCGTTGGGGTTACGGAATACAAGACGCACATCCGGCCTCGTTAGCAACGTCGTTGCGTTTGACACGTACGAGCGTCCGCTAACGATCAGAAAATACTCACCTAATCGTTGACATATCATTCAAAACCCAAATATTGTTGATGGTGCTGGACGCAGGTTGTTCGTCGTTTCTGAGGCAGCACACATCGCTACGTGTGACACCCCAGGAACGACGAACAACACCGTACCTGTGTCCTCCGGCAACGAGGTGGGTGTGACTTTCCTGCGGCTACTCTTCGCCCCTCCGCTTCTATTGGACGCCTGTCGTGTGACGTCGCTGTGACGGCGAACGAACCTCCCCCTTAACAAAGAGGTTGTTTGCCGCCCACAGCGACGTCGCTAGGAAGGTAAGTATGTGTGACGTGTACTAGCGATTTTGTCCGCCACAGGCAGTGATTTGCCCGTGATGCACAAACGAAGGGGGCGGGTGCTTTCACGAGCGACATCGCTAGCAATGTCGCTGCATGTAAAGCAACCTTTAGGCTTCATTCTAACATCAGGTTTTTTTGACGTTTGAGTTTCACCTGTGATTTTCATCAGATTTTGGTCAGTTTTTCCATCTTCTCCTCCATCAGTCAGTGCGAAAACGTGCAGGACACAGATGGCATCTGAATACTGTCAGATGTTATCACAGCTCATAGACTTGCATTGTCGATTTTGATCTGAAACTTGGGAGCGCACAGGAGGAGAGAGCACATGGGGAAGGGGGAGACAGTTATCCGGGCCCCATACATCATAAAGGGTTTGGAACACCATCGGGCAAGCAGCACTGACTGTGTCCCTAACAGCGAGTGGGACCCCCTGTTTGTCTAGGGCCCCGGCACTTGCCTGAGTACACGGGTGGGTGGCGCCGACCCTGCCCAAAACTATGATTTGTCTTTTCCTTCAAGCATCCTGGTAGCGTTTATCCACAGGAGCAGCAGCAACCAATATTGAGCTTTTACAGGAGTTGTGCCTTCAAAATTCACACAGGTGAGAAGATTACCTTTATCTATTATAAAGTATATCTCTATATAATGGTGTCACTCTATGGTCTGGTGCTCTCTGTTTCCCCACAGTGTTTTCCGATCTTTGAGATGTCGCGGGCGGAGGAGTTGGGAACGCCGCTCGCCTGGGAATCGCTGGCACTCGGGTCCGGTGCTTCTGCTCCTCAGTGGCTCGAGCACGGGGCCGGACCCGGGGGCTCGAGCAGCGCCTCCTCGCCCACGAGTGAAAAGGGGGGTAGGTTTGTGGTGGGATGTCGGTTGTGACGCCACCCACGGGTTGTGGTGATGGTGGGCACCACCGCTGCTGGTGACGAGGGATCCCGGGAGCGATGGCGGAGAGCAGCTTAAGGTGTTGACCCCTCCGTGGGTAGGGGCTGTTGCTCCCGGGGCCCCGGTTGGGGAGCAGGGAGGAGGGATAGGTGCAGGTGCCGATGCGGGGAGGCAGCGTGGACATGGGTGCAACTTTGCGGTGCAGCGCGGTGCCAGATGGCACTGGTGTACTCACTCAGGTAGAGAAGGACAGCGTCTCTGGTAAACCAAACGGCTGGATGGACGGGGCCCACAGTCGGCTGCGGTGTTTCCACTCTCCCCGGACGGGTTGATGGTGGCTGTCATTTCCTGCACCTATGTGTATGTGTTTGACTCCTATGGCTTCCCACGGGTAGTCCGATCCCCGGCGTGTACGTGTCGGGAGAGCCCGTTTTGCCCGCAGGCGCTGGCCCTTGAATCTCTGGCCCTTGGCGGTGGCTCTTATCCGGACGGGTTGGGCTGTTGCCTTCTGACGGGACTTGGTTGGGAATGAACCCCTGAGGTCCAGACTGCAATCAGAGAATTTGACCTTTGCGGCGGCTTCCGAGCCTAGTCGGAGTCTGAGTACCCTGCCTTGGTGCTTGGCTTCAATCTGCTCCCCAGTTCGGTACCGGCGGGCCACCGCCCAACCCCGGTCCTACGGTTCCGCTTACCTCCACCAACTCCTGTAGACGGCCACCACCGTCTGCCGACCTTGCTGATTGTGCCTGGGCTCCAACCCAGACACACACAGTCTTTACTCCTCTCACTTCCACTCCAAAACTAAACTGCTCTACTCCAATCTCACTGTCTTTTCCCGCCTCCAGGCCTGTGAACTCCTCGGTGGGTGGGGCCAACCACCTGGCTCCACCCCACCTGGTGTGGACATCAGAAACTGGAGGGAGGCAACAAGGGTTTTGTTTGACTGGTGTTCCTGACTAGGGGAGGGTGTGTGTGTATGTGGTGTTATTCTGTGACCCCTGGGGTCCAGGGCGTCACAGAGATAATAACACTTTTCTTACAGCTGCTTACATCTTGTTGCCTTAAAGAGCTGTGGAAAGAAAGCGCAATAGGGTCTTACCCCAATATGGAAAGGGTAGAAATGTAAAATCAAACTCACCTATAGTGGTTGTGCCAGTCACAACCCCTATAAACGCATGTGAAATCCAGGTCAAATACAGCAGTCCCAGGTTTGGCTGATAACAGAGTAGTAGAAAAGGGGTTTTCAACACCGCGACAATGACCCACTTGGATTCAGAAGGAGATTAATGCTTCTTTATTTTCATGCACAGTTCAACGCATTTCAGGAGTCTCAGCTCCCTTCATCAGGACAACAGGCAAAAGAACATCATATCACTTTTTGATGTTCTTTTGCTTGTTATCCTGATGAAGGGAGCTGAGACTCCTGAAACGCGTTGACTTGTGCATGAAAATAAAGAAGCATTAATTTCCTTCTGAATCCGATTGGGTCATTGACGCAGTGTTGAAAACCCCTTTTCTACTACTCTCTGTTACATCTTGTTGCCTAGGAGACCGACCATTGCTCGCTGCGGTTTATCTTGTAAGCAGTGCATAGAAACTGGCCAGAATTAGGCCATATGCACACACTGCATTTTTGGTGCGTTTTTATTATGTGTTTTTGGGTGCAGATTTGTCAGAAATATGCCAGCAAAGTCAAGGAGAATTCTGAAGTTTTGCTTTTTTTTCCCTTCAGATTTGATGCAAAAATAATCTGCAGCATGCCAATTCTTGGTGCGTTTTTGTCTGCATTTTTCAACCCTTCCACCTATTGACTTCATTATGAAAAATGCACCGAGTGGTGCGTCTTTCTGTCAGAAGAAAATTTCTGCACCAAATACTCCATGTGTGTACATAGCCTGAGAAGGTAACAGCGAGTTCCTGGCAGCGTCAGAATAGTGTTAGTAAGCGCAATAGAAAAGAGCTTGGATGAACTGCGCATGTGTTGCTCTCTAGCCATGCTGTTTGGCCCCAAACAGCTAAATATTTTAATCAGCAGTTATTTGCTTGTATTTATACAATATTAACATGCTTTTATGAAGATGGTAATAACCCTTTAATTGTTTAATCTATTTCTGATATACAGAAGTTATATAACATAGGTTTGATGTCACAGCAGTCTACCTGACTGAAAACCACTTGTGATACCACAGTGCCATTCTTCATTGAAAACCACTTGATATATCACAGCAGCCTACCTGACTGAATACAATTTGTGATGTAACAGCAACTTATCTGACTGAAAGCCACTTGTGATGTCACAGGAGCCTACTTGACGAAAAACCACTTGTGATGTCACAGCAGCCTACCTGACTGAAAACCCCTCGTGAAGTCCCAGCAGCCTACCTGACTGAAAACCACTTGTGATTTCACAGAAGCCTACCTGACTGAAAGTCACTTGTGATGATATCACAGGAGCCTACCTGACTGAAAACCCCTTGTGATGTCACAGCAGCCTACCTGACTGAAAACCACTTGTGATGTCTCAGCAGTCTACCTGACTGAAAACCACCTGTGATGTCACAGGAGTCTACCTGACTGAAAACCACTTGTGATGTCCCAGCAGTCTACCTGACTGAAAACCACCTGTGATATCACAGGAACCTACCTGACTGGAAACCACCTGTGATGTCACAGTAGTCTACCTGACTGAAAACCACTTGTGATGTCCCAGCAGTCTACCTGACTGAAAACCACCTGTTATGTCACAGGAGCCAACCTAACTGAAAACCCCTTGTGATGTCACAGGAACCTACCTGACTGAATCACTCCGATGATATAATTTCATTTATTGCCCTTCCCATTAGATAGTGAGAACCACTACACTCAACAGGTGCTACAACATTAATGAGCAACATAGAGATGAGCAATTCTGAGGGTCACACCAGACTGTTTTTCATATGAAAGATGGAGAGAGTCAATAAGCACCAGGGATATCTAGGGGTCCTCTCCATGTAATTTTGGTATTGGATGGAGGCTCGGTGACATGTGATGGGGACCATATAATAATGTCATTCTAATTCTAAAGAGAATAGTCGCACTCTTTTCTTTGAACTGTACAGATGTTATATTCTGGGCTGTATACCGTATATAAAATGATATATGGAAACATAAGGACTTGAAGTTTTGCTTTACTTTGTCATCTGGTTAAAAGCCAGCTACTCTAAGCTACAGTTAGTAAACTTTGAAGATATATAATTTCCCTCTGTCCTCCTGCCAGAACATAGTAGATATCATGGATTCACTGATAGTTGATGCACTTATCTTGCTGTATATACTGATGTTCAAGTAAGTAAGTGACACCTCTGAGACCCCACGTGTCACCCGCTGACCATTACATGTTTTGGTTAGCAACGGCCTAATAGCTGGACCAAAGACTTATTCGTTAGGGGTCTTTAGCACAAGGGGAAGCTATGGCTTTTACCCGTGTTTCCCTTTAACTCCTATCTCAAACTAAACATACTACATTGCACAACAACTTTGAAAATCCTCATGAATTCCCATTCATCCGGAAAAGGGTTCCTGCTTTCTGAATCAATGCCTTGATCCTATTAATCTAGAAGTGAAGACCCCTGGGATCCCACACATATTCCTTTTTGATCTCTTTAACCCTTTTTTGACTAATTTAAAATGTAGAGGTAAAGTCAGACCCGCTAAGCCCAAGCGCGTTAATCTGGAACAGGTGGCCCTCTAGCTTCAGACAGAGATGCCAGTCACACAGTGATATCCCCCCATCTCTTAATCCTTTCTTTAATTTGTGACGGAGGGACATTCCCAAGATTCCAAAGTGTTTATCCCTTCTTTTCAGCCACCATGACCTCTCACAAATGGCTATGTATGGTATTAATTCAGGCTTGCCCCAGCCTGTGTAATACTTTATTTATTTTACTAAGACACCATATAGGAGAATGAGAAGGCTAAACCAACAAGGAGCAAAAATCTCAAAATGCAAGCTTACAAGACAAGGCAGAATACAGCTGTTCTCCAAGGTTTTTGGTTTTTTTTAACGAAAATTAGACTTAAGAATCTTATAGAAAGAAGTTATTCTGGTATATGTGTATGTGCTTAGCTATACTGTTTATAGTCAATCATATCATGTCTGAGGACCTTTTGGTTCTTGACCACAAGTCCATTTAAAGAAGACTAATTCACTTTTATGGGAAGTCAGTGAGACACAACACACACTATTAGTTTCAGTGAACAGTGATTGTACGTATAGCCACCAAAAACAGGGCCTTTGCTCTTGGGATCCCAGTCTAATTGGCATACCATAAGAACTAAATAACAGGAAAATCTCTCTCTATATATTGTATCCTTGTTCTCCAGTGTGTGAAAATTGTGAGGCTAAAGTTTTGGGGAAGCCAATGGCAATACCCCAGTGTTAATATAAGACTTCATACAGAACTGATCTCCTTAATAAAACTGCATTAAGATCTAATTTTGCCAGTCAAATCCTGCTCTACACTGATGAGGGGCAAATACCCCAACACTGCTCTATAGTTGGGTGCTTGGATTTAGTTCTATGGATTTTCATATTACAAGGTTTGTTAAAAAGTCAGATATTCCCTAATAAGTAGCTGAGGTATGATAATTTTCTTCCATCTGGGAAAGTCAATTTGAATACCACTTAGTCTAAATTAATCAAAAATTAGAACATTTTGGCATTATTTTATATACATTTTTACAATGTGTTCCTTTCTCATATGGCTTAATAGGTGTTCAAGGTGGGTTCAAGCAAAACCTTCAATTAATCCAACACTAGTGCACAACATACACCCTATAAAACAGAGTAGAGTAACAATCTCATTGAGTATTATCTCAAGAAACTTGGTGTCACGGGTGTGTCACATGTGACAGACAGTCATATGGTTTCTGGCCATCGAAGGTCACAGCATCTGGCTGCGCATAATGCTCGCTGACTTTCCATTGTTCCTGCAGTTTGTATTCATTGGTATAGGTAACTTTCCTGCTGGATTCATCTCTCTCCTTTTTGACCCAGCAGGACCTCAACTTCCACCCCGCTGTTGATTGTCTGAATTCTCTTGGTGTTTAAATACCCCTTCCTTTCTTTGGACTGTGCTGGTGATATTTTCAGTTACTTTAAGCAGAGATTGCAAACAGGTGGTTTGTACTCCTCTGTGGAATCATTGCTGAAGGCTCTGCTGAACTCCTACCAGAGTCATCTATGATAAGTAGTTCATGCTCTTCCCCCATGTGTCCCCCTTGTGTCTTCTATAGTTGTTTAATGGGGTTGATGAAGAGCTCATCCTATCCGTTGCTTAGGCTAGTTTCACACTTGCATTGGACGGGATCCGTAGCATTGCGTTGTGTGACGGATGCAACGGATGCGTTGCATATAGTGGCACAACGGATGCTACGGATCGTACAAAATAACGCAATCCGTTATAGGTTTTTTTTCCTTGACTTTACACATCTGAGCATGCGCAGTTGTGTAAAGACGGATGCGTTAACGGAATTCGTCAAATGACGGATTCTAACGGAATCTGCCACCATAGGCGTCCATTATAAAAACAACAGACGCCGATGGAATCCTGCAGGTTGCGTTTTTTTGAAGTACAGAAAAACGCTACATGCAGCGTTCCATCCGCCCGACGGTCACTGACGGTCAGCATCAAAACAACTGATGCGCCACGGGGCGGATGCAATGCAAGACCATCCGTTGCTATCCATAGCTAATAGAAGTCTATGAGGAATATAACGGTTTCCTGCAACGGTTACCGTAATTCCTCAAGGCTGTGGATAGCAACGGAAGCCGTCCAACGCAAGTGTGAAAGTAGCCTTATTTAGGGTCCTGCACTTATGCACCAAGACTGATACCTATCTAGGGTGGTGAGGAACCCCAGGGACAAGCAGTAGATTTGGTCAGGGGTCACCATCTTCCCTCTCCTTAGACACAGGGTTTCCTTCACCTTTCGCTGTGCGCTTGGTACTTCCCCATACCTAGTGTGACACTTAGGTTTTGAAACACTTATGGGTGGCATTGAACATTGACTGCTCCACACCAATGTGTACTTTCTCGAGCTGAGATATTACCTAATATTAAAAAAAAAAAATTGCACTCACAAAACCTACTTTTCTCTAAAAGAATTGACTTTTTCTGTCCCTGGCTGACCTGAATTGGAGGTGCCTGAGGTTGTTTGAGAAGTGAAGCAGGAATTTGTCTTTAAATTTAGAGATACCAGCAGAATGAATGAGGAGGGGAGGCTGAGGTTGGAGATAGCAGCTTCCTCTGCCTGGGGCGCTAAACCAGCTACATGACTTGTGACAAGAATAGTGAAACATCAAGTCTCGGTGACGGTGTGTTATTGAGCACCAATGCCAGATACCATTTGTCTAAATAGCACCTCTCTTATTACGTTCATTAGCGTCTTCTTGGCCCAGAGGGACGGCTTTAGTTTGGTGGAGATTCCCAAACAGTTTACATAATAAGAGGTTCAGCTAAAGCAAAAAATATTAAATAATTATCATGTGATATATTCCATAAACAGATATTTTTCTATATTTTTATTAATGTTCCACTAGTAGGAGACATGAGAGCCTTGAGAGAATTTCTTTTGTATATCTATGGTGGATAAACTGCAGATTATACAGTAGCAGTAGGGCGAATAAGATTTTACAAAATCCCATCCACACATTATAGGGACAATGTTGCTGTATGATCCCAGCCAGATATGCGTCGCTCTGAAACTCTGCGGCATCCAAGGGAAAACTTTTTTGTACTACTTTTTTTTTGTAAATCAAATTTTATTCATTTGAAAAAGGCATCTCCAAATCATGAAACATTTATGGACATCTATGAACAATTAACAATGAGAGAAACAATACTCCCCTTATTATATAAAAATTTCAACAGATGTCTCTATTACTCTGAATATCCTTATCCAAATATTAGACGACTTCCACATAAAAAATTCCATGCTAAATTTACAGAGCTTTATACAAAAAACACATTATTAGACAAATAGAGAAAGCAGAAAAAAAAGGGAAGGGGAAGAAAAGAAAAACGGAAGGGAAAGTGTAGATAGAGAGGTAAAGGGAGAAGAAAAAAAGGGAAAGAAGAAGAGTCTCATCCGGATAACTACCCTAATCCAAGACAAAACAAGACCTGAAAAAGAGTTCTACTGACAAGAGGAGAGTCAAGCTATCCGACCTCTATGAGTTCAGCCATATCCAGGGAGTCCCAGAACCTAATCCAGAGCGAACACGTATCAAATACCTTGTCAGACCTACCAGAGGTCTGGTGTATCAACTGTTCCATCCTGAATATATTGTTAATTTCCAACACCAGTTCAGCACGTGACGGAGACTTCTCTTGTCTCCAGTACCTCGTGATCTGCCTCCTAGCCGCGGACAATATATGTCTAAGTAAGCCCTTCTTGTACCTGGAGACAGAGCACTCCCCTAGGGATAGCATTGCCAGCTCCGGTGTCGGCACCACAGGAAATATAGATAGTTTGTTGGCTAGTTTAATGGCTCCCTCCCAAAAGCATTTTATTGGCGGACCTGACCACCACACGTGCAGATATATGCCCTTCTCCTTTAGGCATCTCCAGCATATGTCCAAAGCCAGAGGAAACATGGAGTCGATGGCCGCGGGGCACCTGTACCATCTAGACAGAACCTTGTAATTCCTCTCCTGCGACACCGTACAAGGGGAGGACTTATGAGTAAACTGATATATTTTTGCACACTCCTCTGCAGAGAAGCTTCTGTCTAAAGGCTACTTTACACACTGCGATATCGGTCCCGATATCGCTAGTGTGGGTACCCGCCCCCATCTGTTGCGCGACACGGGCATATCGCTGCCCGTGCCGCACAACATCGCCCAGAGCCGTCACACATACTTACCTGTCCAGCGACGTCGCTGTGACCGGCGAACCGCCTCCTTTCTAAGGGGGCGGTTCGTGCGGCGTCACAGCGACGTCACTGAAACGTCACTGAACCGCCGCCCAATAGCAGCGGAGGGGCGGAGATGAGCGGGACGTAACATCCCGCCCACCTCCTTCCTTCCTCATAGTGGCCGGGAGGCAGGTAGGGAGAGCTTCCTCGCTCCTGCGGCGTCACACGCAGCGATGTGTGCTGCCGCAGGAACGAGGAACAACTTCGTTACTGCTGCAGTAACGATAATTGAGAATGGACCCCCGTATCGCCGATTAGCGATTTTGCACGGTTTTGCAACGATGCAAAATCGCTTATCGGTGTCACACGCAACGGCATCGCTAATGTGGCCGGATGTGCGTCACAAAATCCGTGACCCCAACGACTCTGCATTAGCGATGTCGCAGTGTGTAAAGCCCGCTTAAGTCCCGTTCCCATCTATTCAAGAAGGAGAATTATTGCTGCTTGCCCCAGACATGCCCTCCCGAAGCATCTTAAACAGTAGTGACATGGTATGGTCTGGAGGGTAGGGAAAACATACTTTATAGTCCAAACGGTGTAGCTGACTAGTTAGATAGGCAGTTCCCAGGCAGTTCCTTCTTGCCTGCTGTTTACATAGGTTTTACACAGCTGTATCCATCAATGTTTTTTGGGGATGTAACAGATATTTGCAAAAGGTGAGAATCCGATTTGATGGAGCACTGTCCCATGAAATCCAGCTATAGTGAATATTCTCATCACTGTATCTTATAGCTTAGCAATCATTATGCGCTTGCTTTTGCCCTCGTACTGGGAGGACTGTTGTATGTTAATAAATCAGTAATGATTTTTTTAATATTAATATTGCATGAGATGTAGATCTAACACTGACAGATCAATACGTTCTATAGAATGAATTTATTATACTTTGATTTGCTCTATAATATGTGCTATTATAGCAGACATTTACTATGGGTAGATAATTTATTGAGTAAAGTTTTATAAAGCAAACCTGTGCCACAAAATCTTCCCTGTAGGGTCTGATAGTAAAAATTGTACGCATTATTAGTAGAATGCAGGGATGTCAAACTAAAATACACAGAGTGCCAAAGTTAATATCTTGGACAAAGTCGTGGACCAACCTAGTTGTGAGTCCCGCATAGTCTTTCATACAGAATAATGGGCCCCAAATAGTTCTTCATACAGAATAATGGACCCCACATAGTCTTTCATACAGAATAATGGGCCCCACATAGTCCTCAATACAGAATAATGGGCCCCACATAGCCCTCTACACAATAATGGGCCCCACATAGTCCTCAATACACAATAATGGGCCCCATATAGCCCTCAATACACAATAATGGGCCTCATATAGTCCTCAATACACAATAATGGGCCCCACATAGTCCTCAATACAGAATAATGGGCCCCATATAGTCTTCCGTACAGAATAATGGGCCCCACATAGCCCTCCGTATAGAATAATTGGCCCCACAGTCCTCCATACAAAATAATGGGCCCTACATAGTCCTCCATACAGAATAACAGGGCCCCACATAGCCCTCCATACAAAATTATCGACTCCACGTAATCCTTCATACAGAATAATGGGCCCCATATAGCCCTCTGTACAGAATAATGGGCCCCACATAGTCCGTCATATAGAATAATGGACCCCACATAGTCCTTTATACAGAATAATGGGCCCTACATAGTCCCTCATACAGAATAATGAAGCCCGCATTGTCCTCCATACAGAATAATGAAGCCCGCATAGTCCTCCATACAGAATAATGGCCCCCACATATCCCTCTATACAGAATAATGTGGCCCAAATAGCCCTCCATACAGATTAATGGGCCTCGCATAGCCCTCCATACAGAATAATGGGCCCCACATAGTCCTCCATATAGAATAATGGGGTCCACATAGCCCTCCATACAGAATAATGGGCCCCACATAGTCCTCCATACAGAATAATGGGGTCCACATAGCCCTCCATACAGAATAATGGGCCCCCAATAGCCCTCCATATAGAATAATGGGCCCCACATAGTCCTCCATACAGAATAATGAAGCCCGCATAGTCCTCCATACAGAATAATGGCCCCCACATAGCCCTCTATACAGAATAATGTGGCCCAAATAGCCCTCCATACAGAATAATGGGCCCCACATAGTCCTCCATATAGAATAATGGGGTCCACATAGCCCTCCATACAGAATAATGGGCCCCACATAGTCCTCCATACAGAATAATGGGGTCCACATAGCCCTCCATACAGAATAATGGGCCCCCAATAGCCCTCCATATAGAATAATGGGCCCCACATAGCCCTCCATACAGAATAATGGACCCCACATAGTTATCCATACAGAATAATGGGTGCCTGACATTGCGGGCCAAATAAAATCAGCCTGTGGGTCAGATTTGGCCCACGGGCCAGAGTGTGGCATATGTGATATAATGTTTGGCTAGTCCATGCTTTCTTAGTAGTATAGATTCAGATCTTTATCGAAGGGGGTGAAATTACAATTTACAGTGAAAGTCAATGCCATATCTTATATACTTACACCATAATAAGGAAATTAGGTTTCTTGGGCCACTGAAAGAAAATGATCCAAGTCCCAGACAATGCCGCTATTATTGCGCACACAGGACATATCATTTATAAATAGTACTAAAGTTTTTGTGTGAATCAGCTGTATAGAAAGGATCCCAAGTAGCCAGTCATTGTGTCTAAAGCAGCTCTAAATGTGAGTTGTCTTCTTTCAGACCTGATCCTTATACTTAGGCTACATTCACACATCTGAGAGAAATGGACTGATTTTTGTCTTGGGTATCATTATAGTTGTTTCCTAGTTGCATCCGTTTTTTTCCCTCATCTCTTTTTTCCAGGTAGGCTGTCTAAACTTTATCTATTGACAAAGATACTTTGCACTCAGATGGTAGGAAGATGATTATCAATTTTTATTATAAAGGTGTTTGCAAATTCAAAATAAACGTTTCATTCACAACTGGATCTTCATCAGCAGGGATTGCCAGGAGACATGTTTGATGCATGTCCATCGCTTGCTACAAGGCATGCACCATCGTGCTGTTTTTACACATATGACTAATTACAATCCGTACTGATGAAGGTCCAGTTGTGACTGAAACGTTTATTTTGAATTTGCAAACACCTTTATAATAAAAGTTGATAATTATCTTCATACTATCTGAGTGTCAAGTATCTTTGTCTCTACATTACAGGTTTGGATCTGACTTGTGCACCACTATCTGTAGAAGAGCCATGGTTACTTTATAAACTTTATCTAGTGACTCGTATGAAACTAGAATGTGAATGGGACCGACAATGTATGTCCTCCTCCAATTGAGTCTCACAGATTCCCATAGACTTAAATGGCCTAGTCTGATCTTCAACTTGTCATCTGCACTGCCCCAATGAATAACATTGGTCTGAGAGCTATCTGTAAAAAATCAGATAGCACTCATCCGATTTATACGGTGGTGTGAGAGAGCCCATACTCTGAGTCTCAAAGCCCAGAGACACAACCCATTTTTAAAAATAATGTGTGGATGGCTTGATTACAAACTGTGGGTTAGAGGAAAGAGGAAAACACTAGATTGTGTCACACGGATGTATGAATGGGACTGATTGGGTGGAATGGTCTTTAGGCTCCATACACATGATTGTTTGGCTAACAGCTTTCTTCTCCGACTCCTTCATATAATCAACTTTTGCCTCAACCGAGCGTTCATGTGTTTTCATTAGGGAGAGTGGAGAAATCCCAACAGTGACCTATCTCCTGAACAGCAAAATGGCATTAAAATTCAAACTGCCCAACCCTTATATCTCCCAACATCATTGGGAGGCCCCATGAACACTAGATTGTTGGCCGGTTTGGCCAACTGTAGTTTATCTAATGTATAAGAGAGGACTCTTGGGACTTCCACTGATCACAAGAACAAATGAATAGTGGGCCCAGCTATAATTATTGGAGATCTGTGTGGGACCCAATGGGTCAGATCCTCCCCCATAATGCATAGGATTATCAACTAAGGATAGGCTACAAATTGAAAATTCAGAAAAGTCCCTTTGATATAGTAGTACTGTATTTGATTTAGTGTTCTTCCAAGGAAAATAAGGTAATGTGAGCAAATCAGGACTTATTCGAACTTCACAGACCTGAGTAGATGGAACTCGTATGGTCTCATTTACAGCTTCTCTCAAGTGTAGGTACAAAACAGGTGTCAAGTTTTGTAATATCCACAGTTTCAGGTGCCTCCCATATCACCTACTGCTCCCTAAGGCCTCCTTCACACGTCAGTGATTCCAGTACGTATAACGTCCGTTTTCATACGTATTGGAGACACGGACATATACAGACCCATTAAAATAAATGGGTTTGTGCACACATCACTGCTTTCACAAAGACCGCACACTGATATGATCTGTGTGACAGCAATGTGACACGTACTGGAGATAACACGTGTCTTTAAAATAAAATTATTTTCTATATTCACTTGTCTCCAGCGCTGCTGTCTTCTGCGCTGCTGTCACTTGTTTCCAGGCCGGCTCATAAAAACCAGAGCTGCAGCAAGATTACAGCAGGTTATAACACTTAAAACCTCAAAACACCAAAAACCCTCTTAAAAATTTACTTTTAATAGATTAAATTAAAAGATAAAGCCCAAAAACTTCAAAGGTTCTAGGCCCGCTCATTAAGCTCATGCATATTCATTGCAACACAGACCCAGAAGCAGCAGCACCGGAGACATCAGCACTGGAGACAGCAGCATTGGGGACAGGTGAGTAAAAAGGATATCACACAGTGAACACTAGTGTGCCAAAATCACGGCACACGGATGGGCCATACACACCTTCAGCACAGCCGTGCAAAACATGAACATTTTTTCACAGACGTGTGAAGGGAGCCTAAGGGGTACTTTGCACGCTGCGACATCGCAAGGCGATGCTGCAATGTCGAGCGCGATAGTCCCCGCCCCCGTCGCAGCTGCGATATCCTTGTGATAGCTGCCGTAGCGAACATTATCACTACGGCAGCTTCACATGGACTCACCTGTCCTGGGACGTCACTCTGGCCAGCGACCCGCCTCCTTATTAAGGGGGCGGGTCTGAAGGCATCACTGCGACGTCACACGGCAGGCGGCCAATAGGAGCGGAGGGGCAGAGATGAGCGAGATGTAAACATCCCGCCCACCTTCTGCTTTCCGCATATCCTACGGAAGCCGCGGTGACGCAGGTAGGAGATGTTCCTCGCTCGCTAGCGATGTCGCTGGTGAAAGCACCCGCCCCCGTCGGTTGTGCGTCATGGGCAAATCGCTGCCCGTGGCGCACAACATCGCTAACACCCGTCACACATACTTACCTGCCTAGCGACGTCGCTTTCTAAGGGGGGCGGTTCGTTCAGCGTCACTAAGCGGCCGCCCAATAGAAGTGGAGGGGCGGAGATGAGCGGGCGGAACATCCCGCCCACCTCCTTCCTTCCTTATTGCGTGCCGCAGGTACGGTGTTGTTCCTCGTTCCTTCGGTGTCACAGATAGCGATGTGTGCTGCCGCAGGAACGACGAACAACATCGTTCCTGCAGCATAAACGATAATCGGGATAGGAACGACTGGTCAACGATCAATGATTTGGTAAGTAATTTTGATCGTTAACGGTCGTTCCTGCGTTTCACACGCAACGACGTCGCTAACGAGGCCGGATGTGCGTCACGAATTCCGTGACCCCAACGACACGTCGTTAGCAATGTCGTTGCGTGTAAAGCCCGCTTAAGACAGCAGGGAGATACGTCCTCCCGATAGTGAAGCCTCACAGAAATAAGTATACCATTGACATATACGTTTAACCAACTTTATTGTTGCAAATAAACATCTGCTCACCTTTCCTTGTAGTTTTTACTATTTTTCCATGTTAAAAATCTTATTCCTTTTTTTTTTACCTATTTATTATGCCCTGTGAGAATTAGGATCTAGTAGTTCTAAAAAAAATTGCATAAATTGGGTACCTAATTCTGTAATATATTACTACTTATATGATATGTATAGTAACATTATTAAGAAAAATAATATCAATATAATCTAATAATGATAATATGACCTACACCTATACCAGAAAAAAGCGAGAACAGTCATTGTTACTATGTTACTTTTAGGCATTTTTTTGTTCTTCACTTCCCCGGTGAATAATGGAAATCGCTATAATCACTGTTCTATTGGAAAATGTTCTTTATGTTTGAAATTTAATACAAAATATCTATAAACCTAAAATATCCAATATTTGAAATTCTATTTTTGTGCGTTGTCCCAATTTCTATACAGATGAAATACCTGTCTAATGATGTCAGCGCAATTGTGTTGGAAAATCCCATGACCTTTCCTGATAGTAGATTAAACTTTTATTATTTCCCGTCTTATGAACAAAATCCGTCTTTTATCAAACAGGGTACCATATAGAGAAAAAAAGACCCAGGGTTCATGAGAAAATCCTTGAAGAGTTTGACCTTGTGTCCACCTCGGTGTGCGTCTTGTGCCGCTCTGGGGCTTCCTGTGTGCTCAGCGGCTTTGTGTGATCTGTCATGGGCCGCTCATTATGTGATGTACAGGTGATGAGAGAGGTGAGGTCAGCTGGAGGATCCTGTTTATTTTACGCCCTTTCATATTAGGCTGGAATTTGTATCCTTTTCTTTGAAGGAACCCAAAAGAATTCATAGGATTCAGCTTTCATCACCAATGATTTCTTCAGGGGGGTATTGACAGGAGAGGAACATTTTAAGGGATTGATAATAAGGGAAGTGTAGGCTCTTTGTCTTTTTTATTTATTTATGTGCCTTTTAGGGACACTGATTGATTGCCTGATTTATACATTGATGTGATTGATCTGTGTTGAAAGTAAACAGCCTTCTCTATATAAGAGGGTGCAGGTATCGGACAAACCTTGCTATGTACTGCATTATGTTAACCAAGGAGAATGGGATTCCCTTTGTAAGATTTATGGCTGCCAGCGCCTGTTGAAAACAATGGACATTCAATACTTTTGCACAGCAGACCCCTGACAGATTACACATAGCGGCAGGTTCAACAAGGTCCATCCATCCAAACAGGACTCATGACCTGGCCTTCAAGCCTTTACCAATTTTCTACTGCTTTTTATTAGTCGTTTATCTTCAATTCATGTTTAAGGGTCTGTGCACACTGGGAAATTTAAGTTTCTTAAGTAAAATCCGCATCCTCTGGCAGATTTCCGCACCCGAGGCAAAAAAACGCACCAAAAACGCACCCGAAATCCGCATGCGGTTTTACCGCGGTTTGTTTAGTTTTTTGTGCGATTTTTTTTTTTTTTTTTTTTACGCGGGTTGGTCCCTATGGTTTTTAAATAAAAAATATCAAGATCGGGCACTGCAGAGCAAAACTGCCAAACAGTGGAGCCGTACTCACAGTTGCATGGAATCAATATTCCTGGACTTCGTTTGCACCTGAACTAGAGGTGCCTGGTGGAGCGGTGCTCAGCAGCAAAACAAGACCATGTCCATGAATCCAGAACGAAGAAGGCGGCAGCTCACTCCATCAAGTGCACAAAATTCCTTTATTCTGCGTTTAACAGACAAATTCAGGAGCCAGGGGGGAGAGAGGGGTGCAGGGGACGGTGAACGGACGACAGCCTGTTTCGCGCTGACAAGCGCTTTGTCGAGTCCTGGCTCCTGAATTTGTCTGTTAAACGCAGAATAAAGGAATTTTGTGCACTTGATGGAGTGAGCTGCCGCCTTCGTTCTGGATTCCCTATGGTTTTTAACCATTATCTATTTGCAAAAACACAGGTACCTGCGGGAAAGAAGTGACATGCTACTTCTTTTTGTTGCAGAAATTCTGCAGCAAAACCTATAGGGGAAAAAAAACTCTGTGTGCGCACAGCATTTTGGATTTCCCATAGATTTTGCTGGGGAAGGACTGCGGAAAGGTTATGATTATGAATAAAAACTGGACCTCTTCTGCAGCAAAAACCTCGGCAAATATGCAGCAAAAAACAAAAACTTTCTCATTGCTTTCTATGGGTAAAAATACTGTAAAATCACTGAAAGAATGGACCTGCTTCAGATCTAAAAAAAAAGCTTCAGTTTTCCAATTTTGTCACGAAAAAAAAGCAATCATGTACATGAGATTTCTGAAATCTCATAGCTTTGCAGATATTGCATTAACAAAAAATCTTCAAAAATGCAACGTGTGAACATAGTCAAAAAGTTCACTGCAAACTTTGAACCGAGCAGGAGCGATTCAGTGTTGCATTTATGACTTTATTAATTTAGTTTTTGGTGTTTCCTTTTTTTTTTCATTTGTGTCTCATTATTCATTTAATTTGTACCTTTTTTAAACTCTATGTTACTTTTTATGATAATCAGTGTGGGTAGGAATTGTGGTATTTTCAGAGGTTTTTAGCTGATTCAGAAAATTTTTAGAAAGTTTCTACATTTTTTCCCCCAAATGTCCCCCAGTCACCCCTTGGAAAAATGTAAAGTGTAACCGTCAATTTCATTTTTATTTCTTAAATCAATAGTTCACATGAAAATAAGCAACTTTGTAATATATCTTATCAGAGAAATCTATTTCTTTCTCTGCCAGAATTGATCAGTCATTATCACAATTCTCAATTCTGACGAAAAATCTGTATTCAGTGAAGACTTTCCTTATTACTGACATAGGAGATGGCAGCTGTTACTGATGAGATTCTATGTAGACAGAAGAGGGAGGAGGGGCAGAGCTCTGCCTCTAGCTCCTCCTTCTGCATCAAGCTCCTCCCTCTGGCGGCAGCTTCTACTTGTGTCTCTAGCTCCTTGCTCTGCTCTAGATCTTCCTTCTGCCTCCAGCTCCTCCCTCTACTTCTAGCTCCTCCCTCTGTATCTAGCTCCTCCTTTTGTCTTTAGCTCCTCCTTCTGTCTCTAGCGCCACCTTCTACCTCTAGCTCCTCCTATCTCTAGCTCCTTTTTCTGCCTCTAGCTCTTCCCTCTGCCTCTAGCTCCTCCCTCTGTCTCTAGCTCCTCCTTTTGTCTTTAGCTCCTCCTTCTGTCTCTAGCGCCACCTTCTACCTCTAGCTCCTCCTGTCTCTAGCTCCTTTCTCTGCCTCTAGCTCTTCCCCCTGCCTCTAGCTCCTCCCTCTGTATCTAGCGCCCCCTTCTGCATCTAGCTCCTTCTTCTGTCTCCAGCCCCTCGCTCTAGCTCCTCCTGTCTCTACTCATCCCTCTGCCTCTAGCTCCTCCCTCTGGCTCTAGCTCCTCCCTCTGGCTCTAGCTCCTCCCTCTGGCTCTAGCTCCTCCCTCTGCCTCTAGCTCCTCCTTCTGCCTCTAGCTCCTTCTTCTGTCTCTAGCACCTTGCTCTAGCTCCTCCTGTCTCTACTCATCCCTCTGCCTCCAGCTCCTCCCTCTGGCTCTAGCTCCTCCCTCTGGCTCTAGCTCCTCCCTCTGGGTCTACCTCCTCCCTCTGGCTCTAGCTCCTCTTTCCTCTCATCATCATAGAATCTCATCAGTAACAACTGCCTTTTCCTATCTCAGTAATGGGAAACTCTTCTTTTGAAATAAAAATGAAAATGACGGTTACGCTTTAAGTATACCTGATTGTTTGGGTTTTTTTTATTATTTATTTTTTTTGCAACATTTGCCAAGACTGCTGAGGAGGAGGTGAATCCTTTTCTGCATGTGAATAGATTCTAGAAGATGGAGCAGGTCCAGAACAGAGCATTTTCAGCTGCCTGCTGCCATTGGGACTGAGAACAGCTGATCAGCGGGGGTGCGGGGTTGTCAGACCCCGGCCGATCAGACATTGATGACCTATCCTACGGATAGGCCATCAATGTAAAAGTAGTGCACAATCTCTTTAAGTACAAGTCATGTCCAGAATAAAAAAAATATCCAATGGGTGTGCAGAAAAGGGCGACATAGCCCAGGAGGAGGAGATGAATAAAGCATAAATAGTAATAATACTTTACATAATCCAGTTGGTAATTGATGGATGTATACTCAATAGTTGTGGAGACAAATACAACAAGAAATGTATTAAAGTGAACCCGGCAGGTCCCCTCTGCCATCCAACCCAGCAGCATTCATTTCTGTATGACTAAATTCCTTGCCTAACCAGCCCTGTATAATGTTATTCACCTAAGTCAATGTTTAAGAAAAGTATTTGTAAGCTCTGCTTTCCCTATGCTAATTAGGGCCTTGACTAGTCGATGGGGTATTAGTTTACCCGGGCTAGTCGGACTTCTTTCCATGTTATCACGCCTCTGTGGACAGGATAACATGCTTTCCATGAGCCTGTGTTATCACCAGCTCCTGCAAATCTAGCACATGCGCACCATTCAGTCAGCGTCACTGCATTTCTGAATCTGGGTGCACGCGTCCCGGCTTCAGAGAAGCACACTGCATATAATAGAAGAACAGCTCCTGCACTTACGGTCATACGCATTGCGCCTCTCTGAAGACGAGAAGCGTACACCCAGATTCAGAAATGCAGTGATGCTGCTGAAATCAGCCGTGCACATGCTCAAGATTTCCAGGAGCTGATGGTCCGCCAACTGATGAAAGCCATGTTATCATGCCCAAAGGGGTGTGATCACATGAAAAGAAAGAAGACTAGTCAGGGGAACTAATGCCCAACTGACTAGTCAAGGCCCTAATTAGCAAAGAAAAAGCAGAGGGGTTATATATACTCTTCTAAACAATGAGTTAAGTGAATAACATTACAGAGGGCTGGTTTGGCTGGGGATTTAGTCATAAAAAAGTGATTGCTGATGGGTTGGAGGGTATAGGGAATCTGACAGGTTCCCTTTAAAGTAGTAGTATAAAATGTAAGAGTCCAGGTGAATAGACAGTAAACAATAGTAATTATATCAGACCCAAGTGGATGTAAAACATCAATAACTGTACTCATGTGCTCTCACTGGAATAGCACCAGCTCCCGACGTACGTTTTGGTGCTAGCCTTTGTCAGGGGATGTCTGTACACCTATCAAATATTTTTTTTTAACCTTGATGTCATGTACTTACAAAAGAATAATAATATCTTTTTTTATCTTTGATTTAGTATGGCTTGGACTATAGTACAGGGTATAGTTATTTGATGTGCACCATTGTGGCACCATATATGCACATGCATTGACTTATAAATTATTGTATGTTCTGGGCACTTTTTATATGGCTTGAACTTTGTTTATATTAAAGTTTGATAGTTGAAAATCATTTGTGGAAAAAAACCCTGGTTGTGGAAATATAAACTCTGTGACACATTTTTTTTCCCTGACTCCTTCTCCTTCACATGGTGATATAGTTCTACATAGTTTGATAAATGGATTTGGCTTTTGATAAATGTTTGCCTAGTTGTTTACTCGGCTTTTAGCTTTTGCTTTATGATAAATTGATGGATCCATGAAGTCCATTATTCTATTTACTCCTGACGGAAACTTTATTAGAAGGGTTGTAGATCGAAAAACGTATGCGTTAAAGGGGCTGTATGAGATTATATTACAGCATTTATATCCCCAAAATAGTGCCACTCTTATCCTTTGGCAGCAGCATCTGGTGATGCAGTTATTCCCCAGTCCAGATCCAGCTCATGGACAAGATGGATGCTGTTCTTGACAAAAAGCAGAATTTTATTTTGTAATTTTTTTCATTTTCAGCCTGATTCACATGAATTTATTTTTATTAACATTTTAGGTTATACCTAAAGGCAACATGTTAGGTTGGATAATATTATTAAGCTTGAGATACAGGGTAAATCTGCAGGTTAATAGTGTTAGAAATATGCCCCGATCCTGTACTGAAAGTGCAGATACTGAGATAAAATAACATTTTTATTTTTCCTGGTGTAAGGTCAAGGTCAAGGTGTAGGGCTGCGATTCCACACACCAGTGACATAGATTCCTCTGAGTGTGTGGCTGTAGTTATGACATTTAGATGTTCTCCATTCTGGCCAAACACCTTCGTGGTGCAGGAACCCTGGTGTATTAAGATCACAAGGAAAGAAGTAGTTCATTTTATGTAAATAAAACTGTCTTTACTGCTGAAACTGGTGTACCATATATACAAGAGATAGCAGGCACAAAACATATTATTCACATCTTCATCTGTCTTACACAGAGGCACAGACATTTCAGTTACACTTGGCGGAACTTCACTTATAATCAACATTTCAGCAATACGACTTGACGGACATGAATACACCATTCCTTCTATCAGTCAACATTAACCACAGCCTTCTCCAGTGATACCCTTGGCCCAGCCTGGCAAGTTCAATATTCCTTCACTGTAACTACTGGGTCTGGACAACAAGTTGCCTCTTCAGGCCGACTACTCCTAGCTACCTTGGGCCCACAACCCACAGCTCTATTTCAGGGTTCAGGCCGTACTCACTGCAGCTGAGCTCTACAGTATCTAATCCTCTTCACCACACAGGGTCCAGGGTGGCCCGGCCGTATTAGTATGTTACTGGGTGCATTACAGAATCTTGCTATCTCTGTTCTGATTCTTCCCTCTGCACTCTCCTCACTATGTGGCCTTGTGTGTCACTCCTTATGACTGGCCTCACTTCACTATTCACTACTGATTCACTATACCCAGGCGTTAACACTCCTCTTACTCCCAAATACTCCTACCGGCTGCAGGGCTGGACAATTGTTAACTCTTCCCTCTCGAGTTCGCTAATCTACTACAGTTCTCATGGAAGACATTACAATATATTCAGCTTAAAACAGTGATCAACAATAATACATTTTATTATAACATATAAAAGTCTTCAGAAAGGGTATCAGACATCTCACTCCTTTACATCGGAAGCATGGCGTGCCGGTGTGGCTATAGTCACCGCTCACAATACTGTGAATGAAAAGTAGGCAATGGCGGTAGTTGTCGGCTAGGGATGCATTATCCGCTCCCTGTATTGGCTATACTGCCTAGGTTTATGCTTGTGTTACCATGGCGATATGCCTCTGCAGACCACATGCGGCCATTGGACATTGCACCCCAGATCCAGATGAATTAGAGGTGAATGAGGGAGACCAAATTCCAAAAATAAACGTTTTACTGCACAACAATTTGATGCAAAGTATTTACCTCAAATAGAAAGCAGAACACTTCATGAATCCATCTTCTGCATTCTATGGTCACACATGGAGGTATGTTACTTCCATTACATATTTCATAAGTCCAGCAAACCATTATGGGAAGAGCCATCTGTCGCGGGCAGGGGGGGTGACTGACCACATCAGGGAAGGCTGCCCGAGGCACTCGGATCCGGGATCGTGTCTGGGGCTCAAGTGGCCACCGGATCTGGGGCTCATGCAGCGGCCCGTCGCCCACAACAAGAAAAAGTGGATATTTACAGGGGAAGAGTTTGTCAGTGACGCCACCCGTGGGTTGCGCTGAGGGTTGGTGACACCGCCGCTGCCTTGGTATGGGATGCCCGGGGTTGTTGGAGCTGGGCAGCAAGGTGGAATCTCCTCCATGGGTAGGGGAGGTGTAGTCCCGGGGCCCAGAGGATGGTGCGGGATTACAGGGAGCAGTCTTTACAAATGGACCGGATGGTACCGGTGTACTCACTGTGGTAATAAATCACACAAAGTCCATGTGGTAAACCAAGGCCGGATGCCGTGAACCTCTGGAGGGGTGTGCTGGTCCCGCACACAGGTTGACAGGGCAGGGGCCCTTTCTCCTGCACTTGTAGTTTCTTGTGAGTTGATTTAACCCACATAAAAAGGGAGAAATCCACTCCCCTGTGTTTTGTATCCAGTGGGAGACGTTGCCCGCAAAATCTGACCCTTGGGATCTCTGTAGGTTCTGGCGGACACCCTATCCCCCACGTTGGGCTTCCGTTTCGCTCTCTGAGATACTTGTGGGACAAAGTCTGAAACCTTGTCCCCTGCTGGTTAATCGGTAAGGTGCTTGAAGCGGTCCTTGCCCTGGGGTCCAGGTACCCCGACTGTGCACGGCCTCCGGACCGGATTCCCGCTGTTGGCACCGGCGGGCTACAACCCTGCCCCGGTCCACTTTAGGTCTCCTGCGAAGGGATCTCCGTCGCCTGTGGCCTTGCTCTGCCGTCTGCCACCTAGTTAGCTCAGGTAGTCCAGTAGTCCAGGGGCTCCAACCCCTGACCACCACTTCACACTCCACTCCACTCCACTGTCTACTCCACTGCTCACTTCAACTCCACTCTATAACAACTGACATGTTCCCTCCCCTGACAGCTCAGGACCCCTAGGTGGGCGTTCCCATCCACCTGCTCCCATCCACTGGTGTGTCCTTATTGTCCCGGGGGGGGGGGTGACTAAGCTTTTGTGGCTGGTGTTACCTATGTGTGGGGTGTTGGTGGAATCCCAAGCAGAAGGCGATTCCTGCACCCAGAAGAGGGTACAGTCATCTGTGACTACCTGGTTTTGTCAGGGCGTCACACATCTTCCCCTACGAAGACTGTACACATCAAAGTGTGTCGCTACGGCCTCTCTAAGCTACTTTTAATTCCAGGATGATTTGTGAGGACTTCACTGACTGAAGTACATTGGTACGACTCTACACTAGTACTCACAAAGTCAATTCGATGAGTGCTACACGCTGCTTGCTGTGCCACTTCATTTTCAGCTCTCCATAGGACCTCATGTCCCTGTATGTTGACAGCTTTTTAGCTTCTCTAATTGTTTGCTTAAGACCCTTTGCCTGAGATAAGGAATCCTACTTCTCTTTAGGCCTCCTGACCTGAGATAAGGACCTCATCCTGCTACTCCTCTGAGGGATGTTTCATACCATTAATTAGGCCTCCTCACCTGAAATAGGGATCTCATCCTGCTGCTCCCCCTAAGCAATGTTGCAAACCGTTAATTAAGCCTCCTGGCCTGGCATAACAACCTCATACTGCTGCTTACCCTAAACTATGTTCCGTTTTGTCAATTAGGCCTCCTGGCCTGAAAGGACCTCATTGTGCTGCTACCCCTGAGGTAATGTTCTGTACCATTAGTGAGGACTCCTGGACCTGGGATAAGGACCTCGTCCTCCCCTTTAACTCTTTGCTAGGCCCCTGCTTTGGAGCGGGAATTGTGCTGCCACTTAATCTTTGCTTTCCATCAGAACGTACTATCTAATTTATGGTGCTTCCACTTTTCGCTCAAAACACTGTTTTCATGCAAGTCTTCAAAAGCTAGACCATAGGTCCGTTATTTCCCAGCATTCATCCCTATTTGTCTAATTAACAAGACTACTTCTTGGTGCCCAGGTAACTCCTATCCTGGGCTGGTCCCAAACTATTAACCCTGTCTGCTGCCAACTCTTGTTGGACAGAAACTAGATAACACATTTTAAACATTTCAATGTATTATAAAAGAACAAGATCTTCAAGGGGAGTGTGGGCAGCTTTTTCCCTCTGTTATATGAGCATGCCCCAGCACTGAGTGACAGCCAGCTCTGATGCACTGCTGAGCCAGCTGTCAGTCAAAGAACAGGGCCTTGCTCAAAGGATAGTGAGCAGTGACTGTAGCCGCAGTGATACACCTGCATGACTGAAAGCCAGGAGGAATAAAGTTAATTTTCAGCATGGCAGCTGGGCACTTAAATATCGCTATATTACCCTACAGATTAACATTTTATTTGCAGGTTAATAGCATTATCCAACCTGACAAGTTCCCTTTAAATATAGAAAAAATCCAAGTTTGTAGATGTTTTTCCTGTATCCTGAATCCTGCAGTTGGGTGTAGGTGTTCTTAGATGTTCCTTGCATCATTAAATATTGCAGTAAACAGGAAGATGGATGTTTTGTGTTTCTTATGGAGGAGGATGCGAGGAAGGACTCTGCAGGTCACCCAGTTTACTGTGTATGTCACCGCTATGAACATCTTACACCTTGGTGTGAACGTGTCACTGATGCGCTGCTTTGACTAGAGTTGAGGTATACATCTTGTGTTCTATTATTTATCCTGCACATACTTATAGTCTATTATGTATGAGTACAGGTTTACTATTTAGCGTTATACACACATTTTATTGCATAGAAGCTTTGGTATACAGATCCATGTAGTCAAACGTGAACCTAAAATAACCAATAATGTGTTGACTGAGTCCAACTGTCTCCATTTAGGACATTACTGAGAATCATTTTAAGGCTAAGTTACTAAGAGGCATTTTTGTAGCATTGTTTTTGCTTTGTTTTTTTTCTTTCCTGCAGAAAGCAAGCTCTGTTTTAGGCTGTGTACACACAGTGCATTTTTAATGCCTACCTGGACCCGGGGCTTAGCGAACCCACCGTCATCACGTGAATCTGCCTCACGTAACAATCAGGGAGGGTCTAACCTTCAAGACTATACACCACTTAGTTCACCAAGGAGTCTATGGCTCCTCATGGGCGTGCCCTGTTCCCTTTAAGGTTTACATAGGCACAGTGGCTTTTCTGTACAGGTCAATGTTTTGGTCCTGCAGCTTGTCCTAGTCATATAGATGAGCTGCTTTATCTGTGTTCTTGTACCCTGAAGGGAAAAGACATGGAAGACATAATCATACCTTAAAATATGATAGCAGTTTTAATAAGGTTTAAGGTAGTGTCCTAATAAAAATAACATAAGGACTAGATAAACTTTTTTATTCTCAATGATTTAAATTTTTAACAAAAACACTATCCCAGTCCTAGTGCTGATCAACAGAAATCCAAAAGGTGAAGCTCCACTGATTCAACAGTGATGACTTATTGTGCCACCCCCGTGCCAGCAGCCGGGCTGCTCGGATCCGGATCCGCGGTGGCTCGAGTGGTCTCCGGACCCGGGGGTCGTGCGGCCACTCAATAAAGGGGGAATATGTACAGGGGGATTAGAATTCGTGATGCCACCCACGGTGCATGGGAAGGTGGTATACCACCGCTGCTGTTGGTGGGGGAACCCGGTGGCGATGGTATGGCAGCAAGGTGTTTAACCCCTCCGTGGATAGGGGGTTTGCCCCGGGGCCCGGTGATGGCAGTGAAGGGGAGCCCTGGGTTGTAGGCCTGGGAGACAGGGAGCAGAGAAACTTATAGTGTTTGTCGTGGTGCTGGATGAGGTTGTGCTGATTTGTGAGGTCAATGAACACACAGGCAGTGATTCAACCAAACATCCTGCAGTACCGCTGCCGCTAAGGGGGAGCACGTCCAGGTGACCGTTCCCAGTAATGTTACTAGTGTGCTCTGGTCTAGTCTGACCCTCCGGGAGCCTCCACTTCCACAGCCCCTCACTCTCTGAGGCTGCTCTCACGCTGTCGGGGAGCTCCAACTCCCCAGCCTGCTCTCCCCCTGAGAGCTGCTTGAGAGCCCACTGCTCTCCTTGCTCCCCTGCCGACAACTAAATAGTCACCTCCCCCCAGTCTGCTTAACCCTTCGATGGGCGGACCTTTCCTCACTAGACCTTCCCACCGGTGTGTGTGTGTGTGTCT
Organism: Anomaloglossus baeobatrachus; assembly: GCF_048569485.1. Taxonomy (NCBI): domain Eukaryota; kingdom Metazoa; phylum Chordata; class Amphibia; order Anura; family Aromobatidae; genus Anomaloglossus; species Anomaloglossus baeobatrachus. The sequence goes on from NC_134355.1 coordinate 584,477,992, forward strand.
GTGTGTGTGAGGTTTGCATGCTGGTCTTAGCACATCACTGGGTGGCACCTGGAACCAAGGGAGAAATGGATGCTACACGGAAAGGAAAATTGTGCAACACCCTGTGACGGCCTGATAGGCCAGGGCGTCACATTGTCTTAAAGATGGATGCCATACTTGCCAATCAATGACAGACTTCTGGAAATGGTGGAGACCTCTCTGACTTCTAGAGAAGTCCTACAAATCTTTCAAAACTTTCCAAAAACTTCCAAAACCTCAAAGAATCCAGCTATTCTGTACTTTTTCTTGTACTCTGGCTACTTAAAGAGACTCTCAGCAGATTTCTGTAATCTGAAGACAGCATGCTGCAACAGTTAAAACAGACTTCAGCCCTGTGTCTGTTATCATGTCATCTGAAGACAGCATGCTGCAAGAGTTAAAACAGAGACTTCAGCTCTGTTTGTTATCTCAGTCTTTTTTGCTGACCTGCAATATTAGCTAAAGCCTCTTATCTGTATCATTAGTGAGTCTCAGCTGCACATGAGTTGTAGTTTGACTCTGCCCCCTTCTGTGATTAGCAGCTTCTGTCTATAGAAATGTACACTGATAGCCTTTTGTGGATGGGGCAGCTCTCAGAGCTCTGCTACATACAGAATCTAACATATTTCACTGTGTCAGAATGGCTGCACACAGTAATCTAAGTGATACATCGTTTAACTCAGGGCCTCTTTGCCTACATCATGCTGCTCTCAGATTCCCTTTAAGGAGGCATAGAGGGAGCAAAGTGTGGTCAAGGAGAGGTATGATCAGGCAAAAAAGGGGCATGTCTACCGCATTGAATAATTCAATATGTGCGACTTGTATATAGTATTTTTGTAGGCCATGGGGCTTCAAGTTATAGATATATGGAATATTAAGAAGAAAATCTTGGAAAAAAACTAGAAATGAGGAGTATTCATATTCAGGGGAAAGTAATAGGACAATGATTACTCTGCTGCTTCTTAATCCGCGTCTATGACAAAGTCACATACAGACTAAACATTGCAGGGGGGAGGCAGAGAGAGCCGGATGGAGATAAATGGAGGTGAGCGTGAATGGTATACAGAGAGACTCGCAGCATGTGGTGGAACCACTTAACATGCAGAGCAGGAAATTAATGCATCAGTCCACGGTTACCTGAAAGATGATTACTTTTTTTTCCCTCCGGAATTATATACAACTTGACCAACATCATTAATAAGAAAATAATTTTAAATCTCTGAGGCTTCAATTTCTTCTTCTTTATTTTCCTCCCATCATGACACTCTTATTACAGATGACTTGTAATATCATGGTGTGCTAGATCAGCACCTGCTTGCCGCTTATACAAGATTTATTGATCCTTGCCTCTGTTTTTCAAGGCTGCAGCAAAACACGTTATTAATTTCGGTGGCAAACTTTTTTTTATTATCTTTGTCATCAGAAACACGTGTATGGGGAGATGAGCATCCATGAAAGCTCGTGTGTCGATAAGTAATATACTTGTGTACTAGGCACAGTGGGATATATGCAGCTGCCCGGTGATTTAGGGGTGTGGGTGATAATGATTGGGCATGGTTGGGGGTCTAGGAACTACAATAAATCTATAATTTACAAAAATGCTAAACATTTGTGCAGACAATGAAATGATGAATAAAGCAATGAATGGAGGTATTGCTATAATTACTATTATATGTGCTTAGCAGGTGTCATTGCCATGTGGGTGTACTTTTATATTCCTAAATGTAAGGGGATTACATATATGAAAGTCTATTATATATTATGTTACTGAAATCATTTATAAGCTTAGTGATCCAGTGATAGATCAGAGTACCGTTGGGTCGCAGCAGACTTCAGGCACCGTCTACGTCAGCCTCTATTAAACTGCTGAAAGAGGAAAGTCCTGCCACAATGTGAAGGATTTTTCCTTTTTATCTAGTGAGATGTTCTCTTGTCAGATTGTTTCAACTCATCAGAAAAGTAAAGTTAAATGCAAATTGCTTTGTAAGGAGATTATGCAGGTCACCTACAAGACCTGAGGGCCAGGCTGTAGCAGAAACTAAGAAATGAATGGAATGCACTTCCTTGGCTTTAAAGGGAATCTGGCAGCAGGTTTTTGCTACCTCATCTGACAGTAACATAATGTAGGCAAGGATATTCTGAATCCATCTGTGTATCACATAGATTACTGGCTGCAGTCATTCTCAATTAATCAAAGAATTGAGTTTTAAGCATGTAGCTGTGCTGGGAGAGCTGTCCCCTCCCACACCAGGCTCTGTATAGAGATTGTGCATTGACTGTGAAGTGTCAACCATAGAAGGAGGCATGTTGACTGCTCTGCATATGTTTCTAGTCTTGCAATGTTAAGGTGCAATATGTATCCAGAACCATGAGCAGTTGTGGCTGCATATTGCTAATCCCTTTATAAAAGTCCCTGTATCCAGTAGCATAGACAGTGCTCTGATGTGGTGGTCCTTCATCCACGCATTAATTGACATAGCTGTGTGGCATGGCACTTCATCCACACATTGATTGACCTAGCTGTGTGGCATGGCGCATTGTCCTGCTGGAAAAAAACAGTCCTCAGAGTTGGAGAACATTGCCTGAGCAGAAGGAAGCAACTGTTTTTCCAGGATAACCTTGTATGCGGCTTGATTCATACGTCTTGATTCATACGTCCTTCGCAAAGTTTAATCTGCCCAATTCCAGCCTTGCTGAAGCATCCCCAGATCATCACCGATCTTCCACCAAATTTCACAGTAGGAGCAAGACACTGTGGCTTGTCAGCCTCTCCTGGTCTCCATCTAACCATTAGATGACTAGGTGTTGGGCAAAGCTGAAAATTAGACTCAATATTACCTACTCTAGAAATTGGGCAGATTAAACTTTGCGAAGAATGTATGAATGAAGCCGCATACAAGGTTATCCTGGAAAAACATTTGCTTCCTTCTGCTCAGGCAATATTTCCCAATTCTGAGGATTGTTTTTTTCCAGCAGGACAATGTGCCATGCCACACAGCTAGTTCTATCAATGTGTGGATGAAGGACCACCACATTAAAACCCTGTCATGGCCAGCCCAATCTCCAGACCTGAACCCCATTGAAAACCTCTGGAATGTAACCAAGAGGAAGTCACAAGCCATCAAACAAAGAAGAACTGTTTAAATTTTTGCACCAGGAGTAGCATAAGGTCAACCATAAGCAGTGTGAAAGACTGGTGGAAAGACGCATGAAAGCTGTGATTAAAAATCATGGTTATTCCACAAAATATTGATTTCTGAACTCTTCCTGAGGTAAAACATTGCAAATCAAAAAAGGTCTGTGGAGCCTCTGTTAGGAGTCTCGACACAGAAAATAGCCAGATATCCCTCCAGGAAGGACCTAGCCAAGGAGTGGCTCTTTGCCCCGAAACAGCTGTCTGTGGATGGATACCTGGCCTTGGTATTTCCCTTGTCATTTCTTTAAACTCGTCAAAGAGTTGGATATTGACTAAAGGGCCACTTAATATGGTGGTTATGGTGGTCTCTTTAAAAAGAGCCACTCCTTGGCTAAGTCCTTCCTGGAGGGATATCTGGCTATTTTCTGTGTCGAGACTCCTAACAGAGGCTCCATTGACCTTTTTTGATTTGCATACTTCACAGGGGGCAATGCACCTAGGATTTCACTGTGTTGAGCGCCTTTGCTGGCTGCCGGCAGTGTTTTCTCTGTCTGGTCTCCCCGAGATCAGTGATTGTTTTGTCTTGAGGTATAACATTAGTATTGCTGTTTCTAAATGATTATGAACTTGTTTTCTTTGCATTATTTGAAGTCTGAAAGCAAAGTATTTTTCTGTTTTTTTGACCATTTCTCATTTTCAGAAAATAAATACAAAAGTTATTTCTTTGAAATTTGGAGACGTGTTGTCAGTAGTTTATAGAATAAAATAATTTACATTTTACTCAAAAATATACCTAGAAAGAGAAAAATCAGAAAAACTGACAATTTTGTAGTGGTCTCTTATTTTTTGCCAGAGCTGTAGTTGAACGATTTTTATGTTCGCTCGGGGGAAAACGTTTTGTCTTGCGGAGACTGAGAAACCTATCTGGCTGCTAGTGAGGAGACTTATAGCTGCAATGCTCCTCTGGGAAATATGCAAATTGTCTCTTCAGGGAGGAAGGAGATGAACTTTAGTGCCACCTATTAGAGGTAGCAATCCTAAAAGTAAAAAATGACCCTTTTACGAGCCTTGTCATATGACTAAAGGCTGCTTTACATGTGTCGATTTATTGTGCGATCGCATTTGCGATCGCATCCGCCCCCATCGTTTGTGCGGCACGGGCAATTTCTTGCCCATGTTGCACAATGCTGTAACCCCCATCACACGTACTTACCTTCCAAACGACCTCGCTGTGGGTGGCGAACATCTAGTTCCTGAAGGGGGAGGGACGTTCGGCGTCACAGCGACGTCACACAGCGGCCGGCCAATAGAAGTGGAGGGGCGGAGATGAGCGGGACGTAACATCCCGCCCACCTCCTTCCTTCTGCATTGCCGGCGGGATGCAGGAGCGCTGTTGTTCGTCGTTCCCGGGGTGTCACACGGAGCGATGTGTGGTGCCTCGGGAACAATGAACAACCGGACATTCGATTTTTAGAAAATGAGCGATGTATCAACGATGAACGAGAAGGTGAGTATTTCTGCTCATTCATAGCTGTCACACGCTACGATATCACTAACGATGCCGGATGTGCGTCACTTGCGACGTGACCCCGCCGACATCTCGTTAGATATATCGTAGCGTGTAAAGCCCGCTTTAGGATTTATGCCAGATCAGAACCTCCATTTGCTGACAAAGTGTTTTGGGGTGATTGCCCCTCGTCAGTGCAAAGTATAAGATCTGATTTGGCTGCATGAGAAGCATCGCAGCTATAAGTCTCCTCACTGGTAGCCAGATTGGTTTGTCAGTCTCCGCAAGGAAAACCGTTTTCCCCTTAGATTCCATTATAGCTTCTCATAAAACCAGATCAGCTCTCATACTTTGCACTGATGAGGGGCAATCCCCCAAAACACCGTGTCTGCAAATTGAGGTTCTGATCTGACATAAATCCTAAGTCATATGACAAGGCTCGTTAAAGGGTCACTTTTGACTGTTAGGATTGCTACTTCCAATAGGTGGCACTAGAGTTTGTCTCTTTCCTCCCTGAAGAAACAATTTTCTTATGTTCACTTGTAACATTGGTTTAAAAAATTTGATGAAATGATAATCTGTGATACATCATGAAGGAGTCCCATGTTGACCAATGAACTCCGTTGCGTTGTGACAAGAGGTCTGTCATTTTCCCCCCAAAGTGGTGCTGCATGTAATATTTTTCTATCAAATGTGAAACGATTTGTGATGGAGGCTCCAGAGATGTGAATACAACCTTATACCACATTTCTGTTGCCACAGTTTAAGTTTTTAGGTTTTAGGTGGAGGGGGTTCATTCGGAGAATATGTGGTGCAGATGGAGCATCCAATTTAATTAAAATTAAAATCTAAAATTCTTGTCCGATATGTTAATCCCACCATCCTAGAAGGTTACCAACTCCAAACATTACCGGGGGCAGAATTTACATCTGCCCTTGATTGTTATTCATGGCGTAGTAATCGAGTAACCTGCGGTGGAGCTCTTACGTTGCCCATCCCTCTCCAGGAGCCATTCAAGTTGAAGACCTTTGTGCTACGCTGGAGAGGATAGGTGTGTGTGTGTATAATTTCAGCGTCTCTCCTTGTCACCTCCACAAAGGTTAATGGATAGGGATGGAAGGCTGCTCTAGAAATCCTTTGCTGTCCACAGAAGTCCCCATCTCACAGTTTGCTAATGAGGACCCAGCTGCCAAGTGTCACCGCTAATGAGTGACACAAACAGCATGGCGGGAGCTGTTTACAGCCTGAAAAGTTTTAATGGTTTGACCTATAACTTGCTGAGACGAACAAGAAAGTGTTTCTGACATCCTCATGGAATAATCCTCACTATTAGAGCCGAATACCTAATATTTCCAGCACACAAATACAAATTTGGTGTTCCTCAGAGCGTCAGTAAATCGCAAACATCGCCTCATTTACTTGCTTCTCCCGCTATTAAATAAGGTTTTGTCTTAGCTGAGAAAAGCATTGCTTGGTGTGTAGGATCATAGGGAGAACACCCACGGCGCAGGCTAGGAGAGCCGCCTAATAAAAGGTATCATGAAGGCAGTAATTAAGCTGCCTTTTTGGGGATCTTTTTGTTCAGTGCCGAAGCAAATCCCTTTATTCACTTTCCTTCTTTCCGCTGTAGCTCTCCCCAACCTTCAGAATCTATTTACATATTTGAAGGCAAATAACATATTTTCCTGTCTCTTTTAAATGAACAAAAAAAACTACAAAAATTCAATACAGCTTTCTGAATACAATAGTCAGACAATAGACGCTGCCACGCTGTCAAGCACTGCCATCTGCTGTACTCTCTCGTCTCAGCCCGTGGCTCTTCTGAAAGCTATCGGCAGATTGTACGCTCTCATAAAGGAGCCGCGTGGAATGGTAAAGAGACACGGCTATGTGGTGGACGGAGATTTATAGAATGGATATGACATAGACAGATATGCTTTAAAGACATACCATGGATGGATATATAAAGGAGGCATGCAGCAAAGCAAGCAAAGTGAACAAAAAGTGGGGCAATTTTATTGACCCTTATCAAATGTGACATTTCAGCTCCAGAATAAAACAGTGACAAACTTTTCTCAAGCTTTTCTTTCTCTTGCTTTTCAGTGTTGATCTGCAGGTAATAGTGTTAAAACCCTGTGTAGCTGGCTGAAGTATTAAATATTGTGTATTTTCCATGTAACGGCTCCCTCCATGTCACAGGGGCGGTGCAGAGGATGATTCTATCACCCCACCCGTTCTCTACGCTCTGCAAATGACTTTCGACTAACAATCCAAGACTTCTTCTGAGCTGCACCAATCCTCTGGAATGCTCTACCCCAAGAAGTTAAGACGATTCACAACTTACTCAGCTTCAGACGCACCCTAAAAACGCATCTTTTTAGGCTGGCCTATGATACTCCCTAGCCGAACTAAATTCACATAGTCCCTCCACAACTTCTCAGAACATAACCCCAGGTCAAACTCCATGGCACCCAAATGCATCTCAAGGTTCTGGCTGACTGGTTAAGGCATCCCTTATCCATCCCCCATTTCCTTGTGATGGCTGGATTGTCATTGTAAATAAGCACTTGTACTTTTCCCCCCCATCTCATTGTAGATTGTAAGCTCTCCCGAGCAGGGTTGTCTTTTTTTTCCCCTCTAAATATTGTATTTTTTATAACTGTTACTTGTTTGTATATGATCCTCTTGAATTGTAAAGCGCTGCGGAATATGTTGGCGCTATAGAAATAAAGATTATTATTATTATTCTGATTACATGGGAGCATGCCTGCAATCACACCCAGGCACTTTGAGTGACAGCCTGACTGCAGAGTGTGTGTAGAGCGAGCTGTCACTGTGTGCAGTGCGAGCTGTCACCGTGTGCAGAGCAAGCTGTCACCGTGTGCAGTGCAAGCTGTCACTGTGTGCAGAGCGAGCTGTCACCGTGTGCAGAGCGAGCTGTCACCGTGTTCAGAGCGAGCTGTCACCATATGCAGAGCGAGCTGTCACTGTGTGCAGAGCGAGCTGTCACTGTGTGCAGAGCGAGCTGTCACTGTGTGCAGAGCGAGCTGTCACCATGTGCAGAGCGAGCTGTCACTGTGTGCAGAGCGAGCTGTCACCATGTGCAGAGCGAGCTGTCACCGTGTGCAGAGCAAGCTGTCACTGTGTGCAGAGCGAGCTGTCACCGTGTGCAGAGCGAGCTGTCACTGTGTGCAGAGCGAGCTGTCACTGTGTGCAGAGCGAGCTGTCACTAAGTATACTGAGCGGTAATCACCTCTTCCACGCACCACCCGGATGACTTGTACAGAGCCCTTACACCGATCTTAAAACATAATTTTCTCTGTATAGCTGCACTTCAAGTCAACCAGCTACGCAGGAATTTATCACAATTTACTTACAGGTAAACTCTATATTTTACAGGTAAGCAGCGTTTTTGGTGATGTCAGATTTCCTTTAAAAGGAATAATATATCAGAAGGTGTTTGCTATGTCAGCTAAAACCAACATGCTGCAAGGGTTGACACAGATAATTCAGGGATGACTGTCTTGTCAAGGTTCGATCTGTTGATTCTTTGCTATTTTTGTTTAAAACATCACAAAATAAGGAGATCATAAATTTCCAAAGAAGAGCCAAGTACTAGGAAAAAAATAAAATTAATTTTATTAAGTATAATTTTTTAAAATATAGTCTCAGAGAGAGTACAAACAATTAGAAACATTCAGGGACCATTAGGATATGCAATATAGATTTATGTTTGTTAAAGCAGCAGGACCCTTATCATTGCTTGGACTACAAAGTCACATGCACAGCGGTCTGACACGCCCCCTCATGTGATTGACACCTCATTGTCAATGTACAATCTCTATTGAGAGCCTGGTGTGAGTGGGGACAGCTCTGCTGCATTGCTAAATTTAAAAATGCTGATTGTGTCAGAACGGCTGCAGCACGTGATCTAGGTGACATATCGTTGGATTCAGGATCTCTTTGCCTACATCATGCTTCTCTCAGATGAGATAGCGAAAACCTTCTGACACATACCCTTTAAGAAAGACTTATCATTGTTCATTTTGAAGTCAAAATGTCATTACTATGGTTTAGCAAAATAATGGCCACAGCTAGCCACCATTTTGCCAACTACATGCAATTTCAGTTGTGGTGCACGGTAAAAACAAGCACCTAGCCAATTTACACTTAGATATGAAGATAAATCCATAGGCATGCAACCACAAAAAATGTGATAATAAAATGTGACCTTTAATAAATCATGAAGCAAATGATATAAACAAAGTGTTAATGGTTATATAACTCCTAGGGATGATTTAATGTCTATATGGAAGGGTCCGGTTGCTAGGGTGCATTTAGATTTTGTAATTATTGGAAAAGTACATTAATCGGCTAGTGTAAGCTGCCAATCACCCTGCAATCAAGCAAAATATTAATCATGGGGAAAATGATTTTTAACCCCATTCCAGGGTTCTTTCCACTAATTGGTAAAAAAGGCAGCAATGAAGGAAAATGTAATAATATTGCTTTAACACTAGAACTACTGGACTCGTGACACCTATATAGAAATACATGGTGCAAAGTAGTCAAAATGACTACCTCACTAGTTCTAGTGTTAAAGGTGTATTCCCATCTTCAAGATCCTATTTCAATATGTAGTAGGCACGATATAAAAACTAAATTGACAAAGGGCGCAGATGGTGTCTTACCTGCTGATACCAGATAAAGGTGTGACGCCCTGGCAAAACACCAGCCAGCAAAACCTAGTCACCCCCCTGGGACAATAGGAACACACCAATGGGCGGGGCCAGGCAGATGGTGACGCCCACCTAGGGGTTCTGAGGTGTCAGGAGAGGGAACACAGCAGATTAGTCTGGACAGAGGAAGTGAGAGGAGTGAAGTGGTAGTCGGGGGTTGTAGCTCCCGAACTACCGGACTACCTGAGCTGACTAGGTGGCAGACGGCAGAGCAGGGCTACAGGCGATGGAGATCCGGTCGCGGGAGACCTTAAGTGGACCGGGGCAGGGTTGTAGCCCGCCGGTGCCGACAGAGGGAATCCGGTCCGGAGGCTGTGCACAGTCGGGGTGCCTGGAACCTAGGGCGAGGAGAGCTTCAAGCCCCTTATCAATTAGCCTGCAGGGGACAAGATTCCAGGTCTTGTCCCACCAGTGAGCCCAGAGAGAGCGAGACGGAAGCCCAACGTGGGGGATAGGGCGTCTGCAAGTGCCTGCAAAAATCCCAAGGGTCAGATCTCGCGGGCCACAGCTCCAACAGCAAAGACACCGGGAGTGGACTTTTCCCGTTCCATGCGGACTAGTCAACACACAAGGCACAACATTAGAGTGCAGGAGGAAGGGCCCCTGTTCTGCTCACCAGTGTGCGGGACCCGAGCACACCCCTCCGGAGGCTACCGGTATCCGGCACTTGGTTTACTACTCGGACTCTGTGTGAATTATTCAACAACAGTAAATACACCAGTATCATCCAGTCCACCTACACCTGGGCCCCGGGACAACACCTCCCCTACCCATGGAGGAGATACCATCCTGCTGCCCCGCTCCATCAGCCCCGGGCGCCCCATACCAAGGCAGCGGCGGTGCCACCAACACTCACCGCAACCCACGGGTGGCGTCACTGACAAACTCTCCCCTGTAAATAGCCCCTTTATATTATTGTGGGCGACGGGCTGCTGCACGAACCCCGGATCCGGCTGTCACTCGAGCCACAGCCACGATCCCGGATCCGAGCGTTTCGAGTAGCTCCCCACTGGCCGTGGCCTGCGCCCCGCCCGCGACAAAGGAATTCCCAGGTCTACTAACCTGATGTGTTTGTGTGAGACACAACCCCTACAGGGTGTTCAGTGCTAGATGCTGCAGATCCCAAGGGGAACGGTGATAAAAGTTAGGCTTTGTGGACACGCTATAGTTTTGTTTCATCAGCAAAAAACGCACCTCTGGCTGCAAAAACGCATAATGGTGCGTTTTTGCAGCATTTTCGGTGCATTTTTTTTACTATATTCAATGGAAAAATGCAGGGAAAAATGCACAAAGAAGTGACATGCTGCTTCTTTTTTCTGCACCCAAAACTGCAGACAAAAAAGAAGCAGTGTGCACACAGCACTTCAGAATTCTTATAGACTTTGCTGGGGAAGGAAATGCATGTAGTTTAGGGCCACAAACTACACCCAAAAATGCAGCAAAAACTATAGTGTGCGCACAGGCCCTTAATCCTCGCTGCCAGATGAGGAGATAATCACTGAAGATCAGTTGAAATAAGACGTGATTTTTATTGTTCATACGTGTTTCGGAGTCATTGTAACTTCTTCTTCGGGAGAAAAAATCAATAATGTACTTCAATGAATGTACATTAATATGTAGTAGGTGTAATTATCAGACCACAGCTGCGGAGGGGAGGGCTGGCACTGCGGAGGAGAGTGAGGGAGTAATCTCCCTATCTCCTCTATTGCCGGCTGATGTGATTCTCGCACTGCTCTCGCATTTCACCGGTATAACGCGAGTGCAGTGCGATGTTTCTCTCGCCCCATAAGCTAGAATGGGTGCGAGTGGAACAAGATCGCATTGCACCTGCAGCATGCTGTGACTGTTTTCTCGGTCCGATTAGGGCTGAGAAAATAATCGCTCATGGGAGCGACCCCATAGAGTAATATTGGTCCCAGTGGAATGCGATTTTTTTTATCCCATTCCACTCGCTCCATATTAGGGTACTTTCACACTTGCGTTCGGCGGAGTCCGTCACTATGGAGAATAGCGCAGTCCGTTAGCGCACTGCGCTATTCTCCATAGACCTGTATGGACGACGCACTGTAACGCAAGTGTCAGCGTTGCATCCGCTGGACGACGCAGTGTCGTTATTTTGACGCTGCGTCGGGCGGAAGAAACGCAGCGTGTAACTTTTTTTGAGCAGTGCAATCCGTAGGATTTCACTGCGCATGCTCTTTCTTTTTTTTTTTTTTTTTTAAATCACAAACTTTATTTTGTCTCTCGGTGGCCGAACGTTCAGCTGAGCGCCCCCCCGCCGGCATGAGAGAGCGCTCAGCTGAGCGCCCGCCCGCCGGCATGTGAGAGCGCTCAACTGAGCGCCCGCCTGCCGTCATGTGAGAGCATTCAGCTGAGCGCCCGCCCGCCGGCATGCCCGGACGCCGGCATGTGAGAACGCTCAGCTGAGCGCCTGGCTGCCGGCTATTGAGAGTGCTCAGCTGAGCGCCCGCCCGCCAGCATGCCCGGACGCCGGCATGTGAGAGCACTCAGCTGAGCGCCCGCCCGCCAGCATGCCCGGACGCCGGCATGTGAGAGCGCTCAGCTGAGCGCCCGGCTGCCGGCTATTGAGAGCGATCAGCTGATCGTTCACAATAGTCTGCTGCCGGTAAAACTGTAAAGAAGAAAAAAAAAATAAAAAAAAAGCTTCCGTTGTTTTATACGATCCGTAGCATCCGTTGTGCCACTATATGCAACGCATCCGTTGCATCCGTCACACAACACAATGCTACGGAAGCCGTCCAACGCAAGTGTGAAAGTAGCCTTACTTGTCGTGTGTGCTGACCCTAACTGTCATTTCAGGAGAATTTGGAGCAGAATGCCTGTCTGCCACTAGCTCCTTCCCCCCCCCCTCCTGTCCACATAGATGTTTACAAGCACCAACTGTCATCTCCTATCTCAGTAATGGGCAATTCTGTTTTCACTGAATATAGATTTTATGAATGAATTGAGAGTGGAAGTTCAGTGCTGGAGGAGAAAGAAGCAGATTTGTCTGATAAGATATATTACAAAGTTGCTTATTTTTTGTGTGCTATAGTTTTATGAAATTGAAATTGAAGTGATGGGTTCTAGTCTTACGGAGAAGCTTCGTGTATATTGGCTGCTTCACTCCATGTGTATCACTGGAGACAAACTTGTCGGCTGCATTTATCTTATCCTGCCCTCGTTTTTTCTTCGTCCCGTTACGTTCTCTCTCTTTTTTCATTCTCGCACTCTTCTGCTTCTTTACTTTGCTCATTCATCTTCTGGACTTGGCAGCTCCTTTTACTTATGTGATCATTTTTTTACATTTTTATTTCCAATGTGCTATAATTTTTTATCCTTATTGAAATATTGCTGTATTACATAAAATGGGTATATTACCATTTTGCTGCAGGCTGTGTTCCCGGCATGGTGGATATTACCTCATGCGAGTAAGTAGTATCAATGATCTATTCTCAATGAGCTGTGTATGTGGTCAGAGCAGCCTGACATGTTCTGAGTATTGAAAATGCTAATATCTGAAGAAACTGAGAGTTTTCTTTTAAAGTTAAGGCAATATAAAATAAAAATATTTTTTACAGAGCGATATATAATTAATGCACACATAACTTCTGTGGTGTCATTGAATGCATTGTCTAGTACTAAAATATTGATGACCCATCCTCAATATGATCACATTATCACTATAAAACCGTGGAGGTCTTAAATACTCACTTTTCGATACAGCATATCCATTAACCCAAAGGAAGCCTAAATGACATACCTCCGTACATTGTGTAGTGGTCTTTCTTGAGTACTACAGCCCAGATCACATTTAATTAAAGGGGTTTTCCACAACTTTTTCACCCCCTTGCCACATATCATAGTTCTTAAAAAATGCATTTTTTTTAAAATACTTGTATTGGATGTATAGCTTCTGTGAGCGCATCTAAGCAGGCATCACATAGTACTTTATTGTTATTCAGATTCTTTTTCCTTCTCTCCTATGTCTGATGATACTTCCTTTTCCGACACAGAAATGAGACAAAACGAAAGGAAGTTATCACTGGGCTCCTGACTGTGGGTGTGGACAATAAGGAGCAAATCACAATTCTGCCTCACGCAAGCTGAACTGACAGGGGGAGTGCTAAGTGCTGGCAAACAGGCTGCAGCAATGCATGATAGAACTTATAGTATTAGCACACAGTAAGCCTAGGGAGGAAAAGTGGTGGATGTAAATAAAAGAGCATGTTGGGGATGCTCGAGTTGGTTCCCACTGATTAATTATTGATGAATTATAGCCATTTGTATATAAATAATGTTTTCATAGAGAGTATCCTGATTCTAGCATCAAATTCTCAACCAATGTATATTCCATAGATTGATTGTGTTACATTATCTGAGAGCATAAAGGAGCAACATTTTGGGGATAGTCACGTCTTAGGCCGGTTTCACATTTGCGTCATTTTGACGACAACTTAATCCAGCACTGATGCAGTACAGTTCATTTATTTACAGTGTAAGCGCGGCACCATGTGGACACATGCAGTTGTGTATGAAGCACATACACTGTAAATAAATGAACTGTACTGCATCTGTGCTGGATTCCGTTTTAGTCAAAACGACGCAAATGGGAAACTTAGTGGGACGTGATTTGTTGTCATTATGGCTCATGTTTTAAAATGTTTTTGTTTTTTGGCTTATTTATAATAAATGATTTGTTGGGTGATCCCAATTAATTTGCATACCTCTCTTTCTTTTCTTATCATTAACATGTTTTTTTGGTATGTAAAGGAGATACCCTATAGGTGGCAATGCCCTCCATTATAAATACTATCTAAAGAATAGATCATCAATATATTGGTCCCAGGCAACCGCCCATTCATGTAAGGAAGCACTCCCTCTGATGGATACTATGGGAGATGCAGTTTAAATACCTCGCTGAATCTTCTTTTACAACTACAATATTTTTACACAGTTTTACATTTACAACAAATGTTCTTGCAAGAGCAAATATTATGACCAAAGTTTTCATTCAATTGGTGGTGGATTCAATATGATCTGGGCGCTGAGGCATTAAATATCATTGGCTCCTTAAAGAAAATCTGTCAGCAGGTTTTTGCTACCTTATCTGAGATCAGCATGATGTAGGCAAAGAGATGCCAAATCCAACAATGTATCACTTAGATTACTGGCTGCAGCTATTCTGACAAAATCAAAGATTTAGCATGTAGCAGAGTTGAGAGAGCTGCCTCGGCCCACACCAGGCTTTTAGTGTACATTTCCATAGACAGAAGCAGCTAATCATGGAAGTGGACGAAGCACTAGACGAAACACGTGTTGGGACGCCGGTCCCCACGTGTATACCAGGACTTATGTGCGATCTGCCTGTTAGGTAAGCCTCCTTCTACTTATCTGGACTATGGACCTTGGTCTCTTTTATGTTGGCATCCCTGTGCACTTGCATGAGACTATTGGTTAGCTGGACTGTAGACCTTGGTTCATAGTGGTAGCATCTTTTCACACTTGCATGAGGCTACCTCTTAGTATCTGTCAATATGTTTGCAGGTCCTATGTGAGATTTGACATCCACCCTGGGTCACGTGGGGTACTTCCCCTCTTTTCCTTCACTCTCCTACTCCGGTTGTTTGAAATCATTGTTATGTATACCCTCTGCATTAATAATATAAAATAAAATGTTTTATACATTTGTACCACGGTGTCTTTTGGGTATTTTCATACTTTGGTAAATACAAAGACTCTTTCTTTTTGAATGCATTATCTTTGAGTTGTTGCCTTTAATCATTCTGTGGTTCCTTATGCTATATAATCATGGAAGTGGGCAGCGTCGGAACTGGGGTCACGCGCTGATAGGCCCAACTAATGACAAAGCTAGCAAGCGCAAGCTAACATTGCAGGTACACTAAAACACACTTTGAGATAAGAGACGTAGGGCTGAATTCTTTGTTTTAACTCTTACGGCATGCTGTATTCAGATTACATACCAAAAACCTACTGGCAGATTCTCTTTAAGGAGCATTTACATTGCACGTAAACGAGCATTCCTAGAAACAATGGTTTCATGATAATCGGGCTGTCTAGACAGACTGCAGATCACCCAATGAAAGAGCAAAATGCTCATTCGAGTGCAACAATCTTTTTTTTTTTGCCCAAAAGATCATCATTCTCAGCAGGACGTTATTCTGTGTAAACAAGACAAGTGCTGTTGAGAACAATTACTATTACTGATCGCTCAGTGCACATCTTTAAGCGCAGATGATCTGTGCAAACAAGTAGCTGTTTGGCGGTAATTTAGTGCTGCTGGTCAGCCCCTCTAGCCAGACCCTTACTAACCACTACGCCCATGGTAAACACTAGATTTGGTTTAATAAACTGCATTAGAAGGGCCATTGTGGTTTATTTCTTATCTCACCTTAAACTATAGTGATTTTTGGAACTATTTAAAGGGCTTTGGTTTTCTTTTCTTCATGGGTTGTTAAGCAAATGGGTCCCTAAGGTTATCCTTTCCCAGTATTACATAAAAACACTAACAATTATATGAGAAATTTGTACTTTATTGCATAGCGTAATATTTCGGTAGATTATTAGATCTTTTCATGGTGCAAAACAATGCAATAAATGACTCGATAATTACAATTATTGAGTTTTTCAGTAAAACTGTAAATTAATCTTATTTATATTTATCACACCATAGTGAAAAAAGGGGCAATTAAAGTGTCTCAATAATTCACAATTGATGTTTTCTGTTGGTTTTATTGATTTGTAATATGCATCGTCGTCACATTAGCTGTCTTCCTGGAGGACTAAGGCCTCACTTCTTGACCTTCATTGTCCTGACCATACCAAACAGTCAAAAGTGAGAAAACATTGACGTCCTGTCACAGCGGTGAATTAGTCAGCGCACCTGCGCCAGTCCTATGATTGCCCCCCCCGTCCAACATTAAATACAAAATGAAATCTAGGGCTACAAGTCTACTGTAAGGGAATAAAACCGTATATTTTTTTGTTAAATCTAATTTCCAAGAACGGAATATATTAAGCATAATTTAAAATTTAATGTGGAAATAAAAAAGGAAATACATAGCCATAAAATAACAGTAAAAATGTAAATGTAATAAAAATAAACAATAAAGCATTAGCGGTAGATTAAATGAGGGTACGCCGCTCGTGTAGGCGCATAAGCACCCAAAGCAGAATAAAAAAAAATATATGATTCAGTTGGCCGATTCCTGGGGTGAAGCGGAGTGTATTCTCATTAAAAGATTTAGATAAAGACATTTGAAAATCATTTCTAATTATTTATTTTTTTCGAATGAGTCTTTACTAGGATTAGTTACCGCTCCGGAGTGGATTGTAAGAGCAAAACAAGGATTTGTATGCAATACTTTGGGGGTGAGGGGATCAAACTGAATCTTTATCCTCGGCGGAAGGAAAAGCCAAACTTCATTCCTGCGGTTACGTATTCCAACAGCTTTTATCTTCTGACTTGACATATATTATGTGATATTGACTATTATAGGTGATTAATAAACCACCATCGCCGTTCGTTATTTAGCTGGTAAGTATAACGCGCCTGCTTTTCCTTATTTTCTTTATTTTTCCTTTATATTTTTTTAATTACCAGAGTTGCCGGATCTGGATCGTTACCTGGAGTTCCCTGAGAACTTCGGGCCCAGGGCCGGCGCTCGGTTACTTTTGAATCCACACAGATCTGGACTTTTTCAGTCCGGGTGTGCTTACCACTATTTATCACCAAACATGCGCATGTTGAAACCATCAGAATTTTATATTAAAAGGGTTCATACGGTTCTAAGATGAGCTGGTAACACTAATGAGTCACATGACATCGGGGACGGATTATGGTTATTTGGGCACACTTTGCTCATTTTCATTTAGGGCTGTACTCTCTTTTGTTGCCAGCGGTTTAGACATTAATGACTGTGTGTTGCGTTTAGAGGACACAACAAATTTACATGGCTATACACTGCACCAAAGTAGTCATATCTTCAGTGTGGTCCCATAAAAAGATATCATAAAATATTTTTTAAAATGTGAAGGGTGTACTCACTTTTGTGAGATAACATAGATGGATAGATGTAATATGTATATATGTCTCCAGTGTTTGTGCGACATTTTGGATCTAAACATATGAGACATTCAATGTTTAGAACCCAAATTTTGCTTGGATATGGGTAACTAAAGAAAATCTTTCATATTGGAGTGCTGCCTAGTTTTTACTATATTTTTGCATCTATCTATCTATCTATCTATCTATCTATCTATCTACCATTATCTACCATTATCTATCTTCCATTCTATTTATCTATCTACCATTCTATCTATTATCTATCTATATCTATCTATCTATATCCCTCTATCTATTTATCTATTATCTATCCATCTATCTATCTATCTATCTATCTATCTATCTATATCCCTCTATCTACCATTCTTATTATCTATCTATAAATCTATCTATATCCCTCTATTATCTATCTATCTATCTATCTATCATTATCTATCTATCTATCTATGTATTTATAAATCTATCTATATCCCTCTATTATCTATCTATCTATCAAATCAAATCAAATCAAATCAAATCAAATAGGCTTTATTGGCAGGACCAAAAAACTATTAGCATTGCCAAAGCGAAAAAGAAGTGTGAAAGGGGAGTGGGTTAGGGCTGTGGGGATGGGGTGTTGGGGCCACAATTTAGGGAATGATGGTCCATTTGGAGGTCTTTAGTACCCCTCATCTTATGACAAGTGGAGACATATTGGGCAGCGATCTCCACCATTGGTTCCTCTTCCCCCAGTAGGATGCGGAGTTTTCTCTCCTCGTCCATGGTTAGAAAGTCCGGGGTATGAGCGGTAAGTTTCTGGAAGTGGGAGGCCCTCACTGCTGAGTATTTGTCACAGTGCAGCAGGAAGTGCGCCTCGTCCTCCAGAGCCCCCTGCTGGCAGTGCTGGCACAGTCTGTTCTCCCGCGGCTTGTATGTCTGTCGGTGCCGCCCTGTTTCCACCTCTAGGCTGTGGGCACTCAGTCTGTGCAGGCTAAGTGTCTGCCTGTCTTTGGGGTGGCGTAACCTTTGCAGATATGGGGCCAGAGTGTAGTCCCTCCGCAGTGACCGGTAGATGGTGAGTTTCTGGGAGTTCTCTAATTCACTCTTCCAGTCCTCTATGTATTGCATCTTGCAGCTCTCTGAGATCTCTTTTATTTGGCCTTTTGTCAGGGTGTGTTGCTGACTTTGGCTGCCGGGGTTCCTGGCTTGCTCTGGGCTCCGGCTCAGCAGGGCTTTATGATGGTAGGAGCTGGGGTTGCTGTTCTGTATGTGTGCCTGGTGTGATAGTGCCCGCTTGCGTATACTGAGCCATAAAGGGAATCGGCCCATCTCTGCCCGACAGGCTATGTTTGAGGTGCTGCGATGGACTTGGAGGATATATTTGCAGAACTCCAGATGGAAGACTTCAGTTGGACTGGAATCCCACTTTGTTTGGTCTGGATAGGTCAATGGGCCCCATACCTCGCTGCCATACAGCAGTATAGGGGTGATGACGCTGTCGAATATCTTGAGCCAGACTCTCACCGGTGGTTTGAGGTGGTACAGTTGTCTTCTGATAGCATAAAAGGTTCTGCACGCTTTCCCTTTCAGGGTCTCTGCTGCTTGCTTAAGGCTCCCAGTTTGGCTTAGCTCCAGACCGAGGTAGGTATAGCTGCTGGTCTTCTCCAGCATGGTGCCATTTAGTGTGAGGGAGGGAGTAGAGGTTTCGTTATACTTCCTCTTCTGAAACACCATGACTTTGGTCTTCTTTTGGTTGATGGGCAAAGCCCATGTGGTGCTGAATGTTTCTAGCACAGCCAGACTATCTTTGAGGCCTTTCTCGGATGGGGAAAGCAGCAGGAGGTCATCTGCGTACAGCAGGATCTTCACCTCTCGGTCATGCAAGCTGAGACCTGGGGCGGGGGAGGATTCCAAGGCTGAGGCAAGTCCATTTATGTAGATATTGAATAGAGTTGGGCTCAGGCTGCAGCCCTGTCTTACCCCGCGGCACTGCCGGAAGAAGACCGTCCTCTTTCCATTAACCTTCACGCTGCATCGGTTCTCAGAGTATGAGCTCTTGATCACGTCGTAGGTTCTGCCACCTATTCCACTCTCCAGGAGTTTAAGGAACAGGCCTGGGTGCCACACTGAGTCAAAGGCCTTCTTGAAGTCCACAAAACATGCAAATATTTTCCCCTGTTTTTTGTCGTGGACGTGTGTCTTGATGAGGCTTTGCAGGGTGTAAATGTGGTCCATGGTGCAGTGGTTTGGCATGAACCCAGCTTGGCTTCTGCTGAGGATGTCACCCTGGGTGAGGAAGGTGATGATCTTTTTATTAATAATGCTGTTAAACAGTTTTCCCAGAATACTGTTAACACAGATCCCTCTGTAGTTTTCTGGATCATATCGGTCTCCATTCTTGTAGATGGGCGTTATGAGACCTTGATTCCAGCTCTTTGGGAAGTAGCCGCCACTCAGGACATGGGTGAATAGTTTAGCCAGTGCTGCATGTATATCTGGGGAACTGTATTTGATCATCTCTGGCAGGATGCCATCACTGCCCGCGGCCTTCTTGCATTTCATAAATTTGATTCTGTCTTTTATTTCCAGCACACTGATTGGTATGTCCAGAGGATTTTGGAAGTCTTTGATTGTCTCCTCCATGTCCCTGAGTTTAGTGGTTAGGTGCTCCTGTTCTGGAGTTAGGTCTTCTTCTGGTATATTCTTGTAGAGGCCTTTGAAGTAGCTGTGCCAGATGTTGCCATTTTGGATGTGGAGGGTGCTATGCTTGGACTTCGTGCCAATATGACTCCAGGTTTTCCAGAATGAGTTGTCCTGGAGGGAGTCCTCAAGCTTCTGTAGTTCTTGGGAGATGTGCCTCTTTTTTTTCTCCTTGAGAATGCGCTTGTATTGCCTCTGTAGGGTGTCATGAGCTGCTCTTAGGTCCCTGTTTTTGGGGTCTCTGTGTTTTTGGTTTGAGGCTAACCTTAGGGAGTTGCGTAGTGACTTGCATTCTTTGTCGAACCATTTTTGGCCTTGTTTGTTTGAAGGTTTCTTGGGGTTGGTCTTTCTGACGCCTGCTAACTCTGCCATGATATATAGGATGTTGTTAAAGTCATTCACTGCCCGGTTGACTCCTTGCTGGTTTGATGTATAGCGTCTTGTGTTGAAATTTACAAGTAGCTCTTGGATTTCGGTTCTGTTGCTCATGTTGGTGTATTCAGTGGATAACTGTTTAGGCCATTTGTAGGATGGTGTCAGGTTGTGGAGACCGGTCAGGTGGGGCTTATCTGTGTATTGCTTGTCCGAGGATCTCATGTACAGCAGTGTCTGGTTGTGATCTGACAGGTGTGTTTCGGGGGTGACTATGAAGGCATTTATTTTTGCTGGGTCCATGTCTGTTATTGCATAATCCACCACACTGCTGCCAATGTGGGAGTTTAGTGTAAATCTCCCTAATGAGTCCCCCCTGATGCGCCCGTTCACTATATATAACCCCAAGCTCCGACACAGGTTCAACAGGGTTCTGCCGCTTTTATTCACCACTCTGTCAAAGCTGTTTCTTGCTGTCTGTACTGAGTCACTATAGAAGGGCCCCTCTCCCATTACATATGTATTTCCGTCAGGTGACAGGTAGTCCTTCTCTGTACCCGTCCTGGCATTGAGGTCTCCGCAGATGAGAACTCTGCCCTTGGACTGGAATTGGGCTACCTCCCTCCGTAGGTCCTCATAGATGTCCGGCTTATAGTATGGGGATTCTGATGGAGGAATGTAGGCTGCGCAGAGGTAGATGTCCTGCTGAGAGGTGAGGATGGAGCTGCCTATCCTCATCCAGATATGGCTTTCTCCTCTTTTTACTGCCTTGATGTGATCTTTAATCTCCTCCTTGTACCATATTAGTATTCCCCCTGAACAGCGGCCCTGTATGGTGTTCTTGTTTTTCTGGGCAGAGACAGAAAATTCCTTATATCCTATGGGTGCCAGGGATTCCTCCTCTGTCCGTACCCATGTCTCCAGAAGGATCTGGATGTCAATGTTCTTTAGCCTTTGTTTGAAGTCTGGGTCATTTGTCTTGGACCCAAAAGCTGAGGCATTCAATCCTTGAATGTTCCAGCTACTGATAACTAAGGATGTCATATTTGGTCGATATACCTTATAATGAAGTTAGATTTTCATAGGACATAACAGGTTCTTGTGGTAGAGGGTTTGGGTGGCATGTGTTAAGGGTGTCTCATGAGTTGGCCGCACAATGTTTTGAGCAATGTCCTTATTTCTGCCATGTCACTGTTCACTGTTGTATTGTAATACCATTGTCCCCTGTGCCCTCTATGTGGACTCTCACTATGGGTTGCTGTGTGTTGCCATTGTGGGGCATGTGGTCTCCTGTGCCCTCTCTGTGGACTCTCACTATGGGTTGCTGTTTGTTGCCATTGTGGGGCACGTGGTCTCCTGTGCCCTCTCAGTGGACTCTCTCTGGGGATTACTGTGTGTTGCCACTGTGGGGCATGTGGTCTCCTGTGCCCTCTCTGTGGATTCTCTCTAGGGATTCCTGTGGGCTGCCATCTGTTTGGTGGGTGTCTTGGAGGTCTGTTTAGAACTATATCCTTGAACTCTTTTGCTAAATGGCTAACCCCTTGTTTATTGAGGTGTTTATCGTCATATAGGTGATGGAGCGTTATTTCGGGGTGGATTGCCAGCTGTATATTTGGTGTTAAGGCGATACTGGCGGCCAGCTCTGAGTTGATTTTCTGGGTTACCTCTTGGCTTATTTCTTTCCTAGGAAGCAGGGCAGACAGGATTATTTTGGTTCTGGGGAATTTTCGCTGGGCTGCTATAGCGAGTTTTGATAGGTCCTGAGTGACTGTCTCTTGGTGGATATTGTTTGTGCCGCTGTGTAGTATGAGGTGTGTGGGCTCTGTGAAGTATGGGTTACTGATCACCTTCTCTGCTTGTGGGATTGTTGAACAGCGGTTTTATGTGACTCGTGCTCCTGGGAACAGTCTCTTAGTGTCCAGGTATTTTCCGTTTGAGTCTATTATTAGGACGATGTTGGGGCCTGATGTTCTATTTGGGCCATTTGCTTTTTGTGTGCCGTTGGGTCCTTGAGGGATGGTTGCCCTGGGTGGCTGTAGTGATGGGGCCATATTTTTGTTTCTGGGAGTGAGGATACAGTTTTCCTTTGTAGGGTTGTTGGTTTCCCTGTTTTGCTGTATGGGAGTTTGCTGTATTTTTATTGCTGGGATTGTTTCAGTCTGGTTGGGGCTGTTCCTGGTCTGTGGTATGTCACGCATTGGGGTAGTTGGTGGATGCATCAGTTTTGTGTTATTATTTATATTCTGAGATACTGTGTCCATGCTTTGTTGCAGATTTAATGATTTTAACTGGGATATTTCTTCTTTGAGGATTGAGTTTTCGTCCTGCAGCCTTTTTAGTGATCTTTGCATTTCACACAAGTCCGTCTTCAGCTGTGATATTTCCACTTTCAGGTGGTCATTTGCATTTTTTTCACCTTGGCTTATTTGAAAATCCTCTTTGAATTGGGTAAACTCACTTTCTAATTGGGACAGGCAGTCTCTGAGTATATCCATGGGGGGTTGTGATGTAGATGTTGCTGGTGCATAGCTTGGGACCCTGGCTGCTGTGGCCTGGCCAGGAGTGGTTATGCCTCCTCTCAGGGTTTGTACTTCGGTCCTAATATGCCTGAATTGTTGTAGAAATTCCTCCAGTTTTTGATTTGTTCCTTGTACCATGATAGTTCCATTATTATAAATGTTTATGGAGAGATTAAAAGTCTCAGGGTCCTCCTGGTCCTGTACTCTAATTTGTTTGCCCCTGTTGATGCCCCGTGTTTTCACATTCTTGTAATGTTTTCTGAGAGTCTGGTCCCAGGCTTCATGATGTCCTGAGTAAAATAACACATTTGTTTTTTCCCCCTGTTCGTTAAAGTCTATTAGTAGTGTCTCTGGTTTCTTCTTTATGTTGTCCAGTTTTATTGCTTTTCTGGCTTTTTTGGATCTGGCATTCTCAGGGAAGCTTATCAGTAATGTGTCAGGCCCCTTGTTGGCTCCGGCTGCAGGCTCTGGGTCACTCTCCTTGCTTACAGTGCAATCCCCATGTTTTTTCATTTTAAAAGTCTTTCTTTTATATTCTCCAATATATTGTCTAATGTGTAATAAACAGTCTATTGTTATCTTAGCAGTGTGTTGACATGAAGCCCTTACCTTGGGGATGCGCTGTGCTGGGTTAGGGTTTGGTCGTTTTCAGTTGGCTTGATTTCCACTAGGTGATCTGTTCCTGCTTTGTATCTTGATTTTACTTGTCTTGTCTTGGCTTAAAATCCTTAAAATCCTTTCCGACGTGCTTAGTATGCCATCATGTCTGTGAATTTCTGGGATATGTCCTCCAATCTGTTCATTATAAGGTATAAACTTAGATTTGATCAGGAGCTCATGTTTATGTGGCGCCCCAGGACCTGGTCGCCACAACAGCATTGCCCTCCCAAAAGGGTTAATGCTGAGCCTGGAGGTAATTGGGAGATCTATTGGCCAGTAAGTTAACACTCAACACAGTTCTCCCTCCGGCCAGCAGGGGGAGCTCTGAACCTGGAACTTCAGGGAGCATTCCTTAAGTCTGGCTGGAAGGAGGAAGTGGTAGTTAGTCTGGAGACAGGAGTGAAAGAGTGCAGACGCAGGGTAGTGCTGCCTTGTAAACTGGGGCCTAGAGCTGGGATAGCTTGGCCCAGTGAAGCAAGGGGAGCAGAGAGGCACAGCAGGGACTCGGACATCGGAGTCTGTAGTTGCCAGGGCATAAAATCCATCCCTGGTAGCTGAATCCGGAGGGCAGGAGAGCTGTAAGCCCCCTGTCCCAGAAGCAATCTGAAGGTACAGCTGCATCCCAAGGGCCCGGTGTAGACTCCAGCAGAGAAGCACCAGAGAGGGCCTGCGCAGTCTACCACACAGAAAAGGGGACGAACAACAAGTCCCAGCAGCAAGAGGGCAATTGCAAACCCAAAGTGCAGTGTCCTAACACAGCAGAGAAAGATTAAGGAGTAGGCCTCATACTCAACTGGCCAAAGATCACCCCAGGCACTTCCAGGCCGGCCGGATCATCTTTACCATCTGTGACGGTCTCCCTGGACTAAGTTTCTGCCGAGTAAAAGAGGAAAAGGTAAAGAGACTACTGTTTGTGCCTGTTTCTTTCATTGCTGGTCGGCCCTGCACCGTGTTAGTCACGCAGCACCATAGACTTCCACAAACACCAACCGTGCCCCGGGCATTGCTCCACCTGTGGGGAGCAGTACTACCATTGCTGCCATAACATCATCCCGGAGGCCTCACACAGCAGCGGCGGCTTAGTAGCCGCATACCACAGGTGGCGTCACGAACACAAACTTTAATTCAAGCCACATATTCAACTGACACCCACCAGGGCCACGGAGCCGGGCCCAGCCACCACTGACTACCACCGGACTAGTCCGGTCCGGCACCGGGTGTCCCATAGCCCTGGGGTGGGCGAGTCAACTTTGGCGTCACGAACAGGATTTCGTGCCCGGTCACACCGGGTACTGTGCGCCTGAAGAACTGTGTAAAAGACTGTGTACTGGTTGTAAATTGCCGCCGCCATTAGCCGCGCCGAGCGCAGGAAGAAGGGGGGCGTGCCTGACAAAGAGCGCGAAGGGAGCGCGCCATCAGAGCAGAGCGCTGTTAACCCCGCGCGACCCGGAAGAAAATTTGAAAAGTGAACGGAGCCTGGTAAGGTTCACTAAGGGGGAGGAAGATGTCCGACTCCGAGGGAGAGCAGGTGGCTGCCATCGCCCAGGGCGCCGCAGCACCGGCCGAAGTAGTCCCAGTCGCCGTCGCCCCAGCCCCCACTGTAGCGCCGGTAATGCCGATCACCATGCCGTACATACCAGGAGCAGAATGGCTGCCGCAGTACTCCGGGGAGTCCCATACCTTGAGTGACTTCAGAGAAAGCCTGCACAGCTTGTTCCGGGTGTATCCTCTGACTGAGAGCCAGAAGGTGGGCATAGTAATGGGACAGCTAGCCGGCGCAGCCCAGCGTGAAGCGAAGTCCTGGCCTGATACAGATAAAGGGACAGCAGCCCAGATACTGGCCAAGCTAAAGAGTACTTTTGACACCCGCACCGCAGCAGAGATAAAGATGAGATTCTTTGGGTGCAAGCAACGGGCCACGGACAGCATAAGGGACTATGCCTTAAACTTGCAGGAGGCCCTGAAAGCAGTTAAACAGGTGGACCCAGAGAGTGTACGTGAGGAACACAAACTCCTAACTGAGCAGTTCATAGAGGGGCTCCTGTCAGATGCCCACAGGACCCAGCTGCGTATCCTGGTCCTGCAGAACCCTGCTCTGGACTTTGCCAAGTTTAAGGACCAGGCCATCAGGGTACTGAGAGAATCTACACCGAATGACCCAGTACCCCTCCGGCCTCTTGCTATCACGTACCCCGGGGTGGTGCCTGCAACACGAGCCACTGCAGGGGCTGAGGCGCAGTCCCTGGATAAGGATCCCACTGCAGAGCTCAGACAGCAGTTCCAGGAGCTGACCAAGACTGTGGCTGCCCTTGCCAAGACCGTGCAGTCTCTACAAATGACCCCCTCGCCTGCAAAAATCGAGTTGGCCTCCAGCCCAGAAGACGTCCCATGGATGCGACAGAGGAGGATTCCGCCGACCCGAGGCAGAGACACAGACCGGTATGATTCAACAGGACAACCGATCTGCCGCCACTGCAACCAGGCGGGCCACATTGCACGACGCTGTCCTTTAAACGGGCCGAGCCTGGGGCCAGGAGCCAACCCCCAGGTGTGAGGAAGCCCGGCTCAAACCCCAGCCGCAGCAAGTATGTGGGAGGACGCCCGGTCCTTCCCATTGTGCTGGATGGGATCCCTTTGAATGCCCTCCTGGATACGGGGTCCCAGGTAACAACCATCCCCCACAAACTGTACAAAAGATATTGGGCTGATTCAGACATTGACCATGGCCCAGATGATGATTTAACGATTGTGGCCAGTAATGGTCAGCCCTTACCTCAAATTGGGTACAAAGAAGTAACCATTAAAGTGGGGCGGGTGGAATTGCCATGTCAGGGGATGATAATTGTAGATATAGATCGCAAAGAATCTGACCCACTGCTAACCCTTGGTACAAATGTGATAGAAAATTGTATTGCCGAAGTGATAATTTTGTTGCAACAGGCGTCTGAAACTGCCAGCTCCGGGCAGCAGCGTGTCCTACAGAGGGAGATCAGAGCCCTGATGAGGAGGCAGCAAGTAGAGCTAGCCGGAGGAGAAATTGGCAGTGTGAGGGTAAGTGACCCCCTCCCCATTGTAATACCCCCAAGAAGTGAAATGTTGATATGGTGTCGGGCAGCAATAGGCCTCAAGGGTCAGGATTACCATGCCTTGGTAGAACCAGTGTATTCAGACAGTAGGCCTGGAGTCCTGATAGCCAGAGGGGTAGCGGACGTCCGCAAGGGGAGAGTGCCCGTCCGTGTCCTGAATTGTGGGGAGGAGGAGGCCAAATTGCCCCGGTACGCCACTGTAGCAAAACTGTACACTGTCAGTAACAAGACCATTAAAGCAGTGGAACCCTTGATCCCGTCCGACCAGGCGGAAGACAATGGCTCCAAGGGGCAGCCGGAAGACTGGTGCCAAAAATTACATGTAGGCACCGACTCCACCCCCTCGCACCAAAAGCATGGGGTTTACCGGGTGGTACAGGAGTACGAGCGGGTCTTCAGCAAACACCCCCTAGATTTTGGGCAGGTGAAAGGGGTTAAACATCAAATCCCCACGGGTGATCATCATCCCATTAAAGAGAGATACCGCCCTGTACCCCCCGCACAGTATCAGTGTGCCAAGGAAATGTTACGGGAAATGAAGGAGGCTGGGGTTATCAGAGATAGTTGTAGCCCCTGGGCAGCTCCACTAGTGCTCGTAAAGAAAAAAGATGGTACAATGAGAATGTGTGTAGATTACAGGCAAATTAACCGCATTACACATAAAGATGCTTATCCACTGCCCAGAATAGAGGAGTCACTAACAGCCTTAAAGTCAGCTAACTATTTCTCCACCTTGGATCTCACCAGTGGGTATTGGCAGGTTCCCGTGGCAGAGGCGGACAAGGAGAAGACTGCATTCACGACACCAATGGGCCTCTGTGAGTTCAATTGTATGCCATTCGGGCTCTGCAACGCCCCAGGGACATTCCAAAGGTTGATGGAGTGCTGCTTGGGCCACCACAACTTTGAAACCGTGCTGTTGTACCTGGATGACGTAATAGTCTACTCCAAGACTTATGAGGACCACCTGAAGCACTTAGCAGAAGTGTTTGAATCCTTGTCGAAATATGGCCTGAAGATCAAGCCGTCCAAATGTCACCTCTTGAAGCCAAAGGTACAGTACCTGGGTCATGTGGTCAGCGCAGAAGGTGTGGCACCTGATCCGGAGAAAGTCACTGTAATCAAGGACTGGCCAAGACCCACCACAGTGAAGGAGGTGCGGCAGTTCCTTGGACTGGTGGGCTACTACCGAAGGTTCATTGATGGTTTCACCAAGATAGCAGCGCCCCTTCAAGATCTCCTGGTGGGCCAGCCAAAGCAGGCTAAGAAGCAGAGCCCTCCATTTGAATGGAGCAGCCAACTGGAAACATCCTTTGTCCGGCTGAAAGGGGCTCTCACGGGAGAAGAAATTCTGGCCTACCCTGACTACAGCCAACCGTTTGTACTGTATACAGACGCCAGCAACGTGGGACTGGGAGCAGTTCTGTCCCAGGTACAGGGAGGCAGAGAGAGGGTGATAGCGTACGCCAGTAGGAAGCTTCGGCCCACAGAAAGGAATCCAGAAAACTACAGTTCCTTCAAGCTGGAGTTCCTCGCTATTGTTTGGGCAGTGACTGAACGCTTCAAGCACTATCTGGCATCGGCCAAGTTCACCATCTTCACGGACAACAATCCGTTGACACACCTGGCAACAGCCAAGTTAGGTGCGATGGAACAGCGATGGATGGCCCGGCTGTCTAACTTTGACTTTACCATCAAGTATCGGGCTGGCAAGAAGAATAACAATGCTGATGCGCTGTCCAGAATGCCTCACTTGCCCGAGTCTGGAGAAGACATGGATGAACTCGAAGAGATAGAGTTACCGGCTTTCCATCACCAAGGTGTGTCCCAGTGTGAGCATGCTGTGGGAGTGAAGCGCTCAAGCCAGCACGGGGTCTCGGTCAACCCCTTACTCCACCATAATTGGGAAGAAACACAGAACGGTGACCCGGCCGTGCGATTGGTCAAAGAGAAGCTAGCGCAAGCTGAGACCCATCTTGGCCCAGACGCTCCAGAGGAAGCCCAGCAGCTGTGGAAGGAGAGGGGACGACTGTTCACCTACCAAGGCAAGCTCTGCAAGAGATATGTCAACTATCGAACAAATGAACTTGTCTGGCAGATAGTGGTTCCGCAGAGAGATGCTCCAATGGTCCTAGCAGCGTATCATGATAACGCAGGACACTTCGGGTGGAAGAAGTTGGAGGCCCTACTCCGTGATCGGTTCTATTGGGTGCACATGAGAAAGATGATCGAGAAGTGGTGCCGAGACTGTGGCCCGTGTAACCTGAGGCGGAAAGACGATGCCAGCCAAAGGTCTCCCTTGCAGCCAATTGTCACAAAGCAGCCCCTGGAGTTGGTGGCCCTGGACCACGTGAAGTTAACACCAAGCCGGTCAGGCTATGTGTACGCCCTCACCATTGTGGACCATTACTCTCGTTTCCTGGTAGTAGTGCCTGTGAAGGACCAGACAGCCAGGACAGCAGCTAGAGCGTTCCAGGCATCCTTTTGCCGACCTCACGGCTATCCGGAAAGGGTACTGACTGATCAGGGTCCTGCATTCGAGGCTGAAGTGTTCCAAGAGTTCTGTAACATGTACGGTTGTAAGAAAATCCGAACCACACCGTACCACCCTCAAACCAATGGACTGTGCGAGAAAATGAACCATGTGGTTATTGATATGCTGAAGACCCTACCGCTGGAGGAAAGGAACCAATGGCCAGAAAAGTTGCCAGATCTGGTAGACCTGTACAACCACATCCCAGTGAATTCGACCAACTGCAGCCCCGCTTACCTGATGCGAGCCAGACCAGGCAAGTTGCCTGTAGACTTTGAGATGGGGACTGTGTCGCCTGAGGCGGTTCAAGAAATAGAGGATTGGGATACAGAACGGCAGCAGCGGTACCGTAAGGTCCAGGAGTGCGTAGAGAGGAGCCTGTCTCAAGCAAGAACGAGACAAGAACAGCATTACAATCAAACAGCCCCAGCAACTCCCTTAGCACCTGGAGAACAAGTCCTCAAGAAGAAGCGGAAGGCGCATAAATTGGATGATCAGTGGGAAAGCGAGCCCTACACCATTATCCCCTCCAACTTTGACAATAGTAAGGTATGCCTCATAAGCAAAGATGAAGGCAAGACCTATCAAGCAATTTCCCGAGACCGCCTGAAAGCGTGCCCTGAACGGTGCAGAATCCAAAGAGAAATGGAAGGAGTACAAGGAAGTCCCCAAAGTCAAGAGAAAGAAGGGGAGATGATTCAAACCATCCTTGGAAAGTTCCCCAAAACTTGGACCCGAATAAACAATGCCATAGTGGTACCAGTTTTGACGTTTCCGCAGTTGGTCGAGCCAGAAACGGAAAAGGTTCCGGATCCACCTAAAGAATCGTCCGCTCCAGCACGAGATGACACGCCAGCAGTGGAACAGGAGGATCAACCCCCTGTTAGTGGTGAACCTGTCATACCCTTGGCGACTCTTAGATCACAAAGGCAACCATCACGCTTACCTATGGGGGTTAGGCCCACCTGTAGTGCTGAGATAGAAGACGCACCACGTAGTCAGGGGCAAACACCAGAGCTACGTAGGTCCCAGCGCAGCACTCGGGGACAACCCCCTCTAAGGTATAGGGAGTCAACTGTATAAGGGAAAGAGTACTTATTAGAATGTAAATAGTTATGCAAAATGTCTGTCATGTTGTGTACAAAATGTTTTCTTTTTCTTTGATTGCGAAAATGGACAATTGGGCCACTGGACTATGGGTGGCCAACACCTAAATTGTTCATAGTTAGCACCAGTGTGCTCAACACCCCTGAAGAAAAACCCGTCCGGCGTGCATAGAGTGGGGTCATCAATGCTCTGACGCACGCCCAGAGCCTACGTTGGGGGTTTGAACGCGGCGGGTCCCCCATGGAGCAGTGTAATGGACACCCGGCAGGGAGCCACACTGGACTCTTATAGTAATGTTTAAGGTTGTAACGTTAAAGTATTTGCGCCTCCCATAATGGGATGAAATGTTCTAACATGTCATGTTTGTTTCTACAGTCCGGGAGTACTGAATTTAACTAAGGGGGAGTGTGGCGCCCCAGGACCTGGTCGCCACAACAGCATTGCCCTCCCAAAAGGGTTAATGCTGAGCCTGGAGGTAATTGGGAGATCTATTGGCCAGTAAGTTAACACTCAACACAGTTCTCCCTCCGGCCAGCAGGGGGAGCTCTGAACCTGGAACTTCAGGGAGCATTCCTTAAGTCTGGCTGGAAGGAGGAAGTGGTAGTTAGTCTGGAGACAGGAGTGAAAGAGTGCAGACGCAGGGTAGTGCTGCCTTGTAAACTGGGGCCTAGAGCTGGGATAGCTTGGCCCAGTGAAGCAAGGGGAGCAGAGAGGCACAGCAGGGACTCGGACATCGGAGTCTGTAGTTGCCAGGGCATAAAATCCATCCCTGGTAGCTGAATCCGGAGGGCAGGAGAGCTGTAAGCCCCCTGTCCCAGAAGCAATCTGAAGGTACAGCTGCATCCCAAGGGCCCGGTGTAGACTCCAGCAGAGAAGCACCAGAGAGGGCCTGCGCAGTCTACCACACAGAAAAGGGGACGAACAACAAGTCCCAGCAGCAAGAGGGCAATTGCAAACCCAAAGTGCAGTGTCCTAACACAGCAGAGAAAGATTAAGGAGTAGGCCTCATACTCAACTGGCCAAAGATCACCCCAGGCACTTCCAGGCCGGCCGGATCATCTTTACCATCTGTGACGGTCTCCCTGGACTAAGTTTCTGCCGAGTAAAAGAGGAAAAGGTAAAGAGACTACTGTTTGTGCCTGTTTCTTTCATTGCTGGTCGGCCCTGCACCGTGTTAGTCACGCAGCACCATAGACTTCCACAAACACCAACCGTGCCCCGGGCATTGCTCCACCTGTGGGGAGCAGTACTACCATTGCTGCCATAACATCATCCCGGAGGCCTCACACAGCAGCGGCGGCTTAGTAGCCGCATACCACAGGTGGCGTCACGAACACAAACTTTAATTCAAGCCACATATTCAACTGACACCCACCAGGGCCACGGAGCCGGGCCCAGCCACCACTGACTACCACCGGACTAGTCCGGTCCGGCACCGGGTGTCCCATAGCCCTGGGGTGGGCGAGTCATTTACAGTGTCCTGCTCATCTGTTACCAACTGCCATTATCTATCTAACATTATCTATCTATCTATCTATCTATCATTATCTATCTAACATTATCTATCTATCTATCATTATCTATCTATGTATTTATAAATCTATCTATCTATCTATCTATCTGTCTATCTATAAATCTATCTATATTCCTCAATCTATCTATTTATCTATTATCTATCTATCTATCTATCTATTTATCTATTATCTATCTATTTATATCCCTCTATCTATCTATCTATTATCTATCTATCTATATCCATCTATCTATCTATCTATCTATCTATCTATCTACCATTCTATTTATCTATCCACCATTCTATTATCTATCTATCCTGTGATTTTACTGTAATACTGTAAAAAGATGCAAAAATGCATTTTATTAGCGACTTCGTTATGTTATTTACCGTAACTTTATGTTATGTTGTCATTTTGGATCATTTTGTATTACTTTTAGTGATATACTGAATATACAGCAGATTTTCCATCCAATGTGAAACTATAAGCCCCATCTCAGGCTTCACAACAGATGGAGGGCCAAAGGTTACAATCCAACCTGAAAACTCAGAATAATCAAACAAAAAAGAGACTTATATGCCAGAGCTTTAAACTACTAAAAAGCAAAAATATATAATAAACATTTTTTAGGTGTTTTGCAAATCAAAATGTCCATTTTCATACCTGCCCAGTAGCCACGTCATGGCAGTCCCATTGTACTGGTTCCTACTCTATGTTACTACCTCTTTCTGGAGAAAGGTAGTAAAATAGAGTAGGACTGAGTACAATGAGATGCAAAATATCTAAAAAATGCCCATTTTCATACCTGCCCAGTAGCCTCGTCATGGCAGTTCCATTGTACTGACTCCTACTCTATTTTACTACCTCTCTATGGATAGAGATAGTAAAACAGAGTAGGACCGAGTACAATGAGATGCAAAACATCTAAAAAAAAAATTATTCTATTTTATTTTTACTTTTTTGTTTTGTAGTAGTTTAGGACTCAGAATAATGAAGACTATTTTTTTAGAGAATATTATCTTTCAGATTTTTCACTATTTTGTTGATGGAAATCTGATTGCGAGCTGCACTGAGCCAGAGCCTGAGCCCATATTTTCCCATACAGCCCAACGTAACATGTTTGTGATGTATAAATACAGCCTAATTATACTAAATGTATGCCCCTTATTTATTACAGTGTCAGTGGTTCGAAACAAAAGCTTTAACCATTAAAATCCAGGCCTTATGTCATACAATCTGTCTCCCAGCTCTCTAAACGGGGCCGGCTATAACAGTCGTTTACTGCTCCAATGCTCTTTTTCTTTGTGATTCTTTGTGTCGTCCTGAAGAAAGGATTAAAAATGTTTGTGAATCTCCCATCCCCCAAATTAGCGCTTCCCCCTCATTTCTCTTCTGTATAAGATCCCTTTCATTCCTTTATTTCAATCCTCCTAATTCTTCTTTTGTGTAGTAACATTTTTGGTATGTGTCTCCTTGCTCTGTGCGCCTCCAGCCCTCCTCTTGGTAGCCGTTTCCTTTGCATGTGTCTGCGCTATTTTCAGTGTCTTTTCTGATGGGATTATGATAAATGGATTGGTTTTCTTCGCATGAGCTGGTCCTAACACCTCTTGCTCACATTGGGTCATGCGGTGGCTGCGTTGGGAATGGAAAGATAGATGAGAATAAGGGATTATTGAGACAGGACCAAAGGGGAGATTAAGAAGGTGATGGGTATAGAGGAAGTTAGCTGGGCAGCAGATCATGTGTGGGACTGAGACTGGAAAGGAAAATTTCCTTGCATAAAAAAATTAGCATAATTAAAAGACCTTGAGGATGCTTCTGTCAAATTTTATAGTGATTTTATGGTTAAATTTCTAGCTGGGAAATTACAGCTTCCACCCAGCTCGCCTAGATTCCGTTACTACAATTCTGCCCAATTATGAGCTCCTTTATTCTTTGCCCACAT
Organism: Anomaloglossus baeobatrachus; assembly: GCF_048569485.1. Taxonomy (NCBI): domain Eukaryota; kingdom Metazoa; phylum Chordata; class Amphibia; order Anura; family Aromobatidae; genus Anomaloglossus; species Anomaloglossus baeobatrachus. The sequence goes on from NC_134355.1 coordinate 584,511,893, forward strand.
ATCATTATATGACATTCAGCATTGTAGGACTATTAAAGGGAATCTGTCAGCAGGTTTTTGCTGCCTCATCTGAGATTGGGATGTTGTAGGCAAAGAGACACTGAGTTAAACGATGTGTCACATAGATTAGTGGCTGCAGCCGTTCTGACACAGTGAAAGATATTAGATTTTGCATGTAGCAGAGCTCTGGGAGCTGCCCCCGTCCACACCAGACTGTCAGTGTACATTTTCATAAATAAAAGCTGCTAATCACAGAAGGGGGCGTAATTAGACTACAGCTCACATGCAGCTGAGACCCGCTAATGATAAAGATAAGAGGCTTAAGCTAACATTGCAGTGAAACAAAAAAAAAGACTGGGATAACAGACACAGGGCTGAAGTCTGTGTTTTAACACTTGCAGCATGCTGTCTTCAGGTTACATTGCAGAAATATGCTGACAGAGTCCCTTTAAGTGATAATACCTGTAGATAATACATAACATGACTTTTCCTTAAGAAAATAAAGTTGCAGGAAGCATCAGCAAACACAGACAGAAAAGGCCGCCTGTGCAAGAACAATATCTGGGCCCTTTGCAACCCAAGTGCTCATCAAAATACACAATTTCTCCTGTTTTGGATGTAGAAACTGGCCCCCTTACCTCTTGGGCCCATATGCAGCTACACATGCTGAACCAATGATATGTCCACCCCTGAAAGGAAGTATGTTGGCACAAAATGACTTGGTGCCCCTTTTGGCTTGGCGATATATTTTGGTGAACCATACCTCCTTTTTTACCATCTATCTCTGAGACAGGGATAGAGGGATGAAAGTAAGTAGATATAAAGGTGCATTGGACAGAATGGCCATGAATAGTGTATGCCGAATTCCTGTGTTTGGTTTCAACAGTCATTTTGTGCTGACAGCCTCCTCTCTCAATAGCATTTACGCTTAACAAACAGATGTAAATTAGTTAAAGGGGTTATCCAGAGGATAAAAATTATTTAAAAATATCTCAGGCAGGTATAGAAAAATTGAAGTAGTCCTCACACTCACTTATCTCGCACATCTTTTTTGACCCTTACCCTTTGGTGCTGATGTCTACTTTCTGGTCTTGTGTCCCCATACTTGAAGTGGGCAGAAATGGTCACCGTGCTGACCGCCGGCTGAAGCAGATCACTTATGAGTCTATCTGACCACCACATGATAAACTTTTCTCTACCGGCCAGGGCATGGAAATTGCCTTCAATAAACCAAAGTGGCAGACAAATTCTTGAAATGTTGCTCATGCTCTAAAAGGAAATGTCTGGTTAAGATAACCCATTTTGAAATATTCTATTAAAAATAAATCTGATTTAATTAATAGGGGTTCCTTATATAAGATACTCTGGATGTCACGACTTAACATGAACATTGCATCAAATTGATTGTGCACTATGTAATACTTCACTTCCCCCAATGGTGGCGCTGCAGGGAAATTGAATGTTTCTCCCAGATATCACAGCTGGCAGGTTCTAGCCTCAATCGTCTTTTCTAAGGAAAGCCGCAATCTCGTTTAGAATTTATTTACTTCCTATACATTTCTTTAATGGAAGATCATGTCCCAGGATGGAAAGTGTTGAAAAGTCACATAGAAAACATTTTACTATTGTTTCTGTGATTGGAAATGATTTGTTTTAGAATGTAAATCTTTGTTTATGTTGAGAGGCTTGTGGCAATCTGCCGAACACCAGTTCTCCCCGCGGCGCCTTTCATGTTACAAGTAAACATGGATAATTATCCAGAAAACATTGTTTGTTCTGTAGTTGTGCTTTTTGTTGTCTGTTCCTGTACAGTCTCATAGCTGTGAATAGATGGGGGCAAAGCTTCTTCCCGGAATTCATTCTCTATCATGGACTGTCTGGAAGATGCCTACAATCACATCCCTAACTTTGGGGCTACATGGCGGCCAAAGATCTCACAATCTCGATACATTACCACGTTGTGACTTAGAAGCCTAAGCATGCAGCTTATATAGAGTGACTGCAGTAATTCACGATCAAACTCCTTTAATAATTGCAATGTTTCCATTCTAGATTTTGCTGTGTGTTATGTGCATTTTAGCATTCGGGTCAGAATTACGGTAGGTATAGTTCCCTTTCCAATGGATAGGCAATAGGGATGATCGACTACCTCAAATATTCGGCTTCGCGAATATTTTCCGAATAGGTTGCCGCTATACGAATATTCGATGCGCAATGTAAGTCTATGGGAAGCCCGAATAGTTCCGAATAGTTGTTTTTCGGGTTTCTCATAGACTTACATTGCGCATCGAATATTCGCAAATAGTCAAATAGCGGCGACCTATTCGGAAAATATTTGCAAAGCCGAATATTTGAGGTATTCGATCATCCCTAATAGGCAACCTTTTTGTTACTGTAACTCTAGGATGTTTGCAAATGAGACAGAGGGGGGCTTGTTACTATTTCTCTGAAAATAAGATAGGGTGTTATATTATTTTTTGCTCCAAAATATGAGCTAGGGCTTATTTTCAGTGGATGTTCTTTTTTGTTTTTTTCCCATGAACAGCAATCCACATTTATTCTTGGAACAAAAAAATAAACATTTATTCAAATATAGCCATATCGCATTTTAGAACAGCAACATAACTCTCTAAAACCTGTGTGTGTGTGTGTGTGTATCTATATATTGTGTATCTATCCATCTCTTATGTATCTATAATCTTTCTATCCATCTATCTATTAGAGGGAAGATAATAGATATGTAGGTAATGCCATATCTATCTATCTATCTATCTATCTATCTATCTATCTATCTATCTATCTATCCATCTATCCATCTATCTATAGATCTATCCACACACACCAGCCTGTCTTCTTTTCATCTTTAGACTCCTGCAATTAAGAGACCTTTGGTCACATGACGGGATATCACTAAAGGTCCTTAAGCAGTCTTATCTTTGGGATATAAACCCTGGGGCCCCTTGAAGAGTGCTGGCCCTGTGAAATTTCCCAATTTGCTCTCACTTCTCCAGAACACCGGCCCTGCATACTAGCCTGTCTCCTGATTTATAGACTGGATCAACTACAAGACATAAAAAACAGCGCTGAGTGCAGAGTGTCTTGTAAAAAGATAGGGGTGAGTGTATGATCACACTCACCATTAATGTTGGTAAATCATGCATTGGGGCCATGTTCACATTGGACCTTGGAAGTGCTGCTCCTCTAGTGGATGTGGAAATCTGATCCAGTTGACCTCCGCAGACCAAGCTGTAATGCAGGATGAGGTATCCGGATGTACCGCTCTCCGAGGAGTGAATTCAGAACTGAGAGAGCGCTACATCCACATACCTCATCCTCCATTATCTCCTGTTCAGTTTTTTTAGACTCCTGCAATTAAGAGACTTTTGGTCACATTACTGTGAAGTCATTAAAGGTCCTTAAACAATCTTAACCTCAGTATACAAATGTTGGGATCCCTAAGGTTTGACTGCCTCTAACGCCGGCTCTGACTGTAACTAGGGCTTATTTTTGAGATAGGGCTTCTATTTCAAGCATACTCCAAAAATCCTGTAAAATCATGCCAGAGCTTATTTTTGGGGTAGGGTTTATTTTTGGGGAAACACAGTATAATCATCCTATAGACAAACAGAACAATAGGTCCGTAGAGGGTTATGGAAAGCGTCCTGTAAAGTATTCATTTTATCAGATTTTAGGGAGATTTACAAAGTTTCCTACAACCCCTTAAGAAAAATAATACCTTTTTTATTCCCGTAATGAATGTAAATGTTGGCTTCATGAGATTTCACTCCACAAGCAATAGCCTATGATTGATGTAAATTGATTCTTTACTTTGATACCTCCCATTACTGTCAAGTGTGTCTGGATCATTAGTATAATTCTTTTATATTACATACTGTTTTGCTCAGCACTTTTCATTGGCATAGTTTACCTGGTGAATTGACTCGGGGAGACAGGTGAATAGAGCCTGACAATGGGACTCCCCCTATGGATGGATCCTAGAAAAGAATGACATTAAAAAACAGTAGAGGACCAACAACATTAGCATATGACAAGGAGGTAATATTCATAGCTACAATACCACCATTTATACCCTGATATAATCTCAGAAAATGACTGCATGTAAGTACTTAATTGCAGCATCTTAGTGACCCCAGCTGGGCCTGAAACGTGACACCTCCCATTGAGGCTATTTTGGAGCATTCAACCATAAGAGTTTGCAGAGTAAAAAGATGGCACTAGTAGATGAGTGTAATAGTCAGACAGGTAGAAACGTTCTACTTCTGAGGCATTTAAAGGGAATGTCCACCCTTGAACACCACTTGTTTTTTTTAGTCAAAATAGATCCAAAATTCTGTGCTGATTAACTTATAAACATATATTTGCTACAATTCGAGCTCAAATTGTCTCAAAATTAGCTGTAAATCTGCTCCCTAAATTTATCAATTTTCTGTTGTAAAACTGCTTGAAATGTTGCAAGATTTGTGCAACTCTGATAAACAAATCAATTTTGGAAGAATTCAAGCCAGACATGTCATTCCAGGCCAGGGTTCGACTTGCCTACTTTAGACACCTCATACGATGAGAGCAATCACTGGAGAAGAACATCATGGTCGGAAGAATAGAATAAACAAGGTGAATAATTAGGACCAGCAACCTGATGGCTTGATACAATCAAAATAACGGCGGAGAAGACCCTGGTGGACCTAGCTAGGCTGCAGATCAATCTTCCTACAGAGCGTTCATCCATCAGGTCATCATGGCTCGAGATCGAACCGAAGGGCGTTAAAATCCAAGCTTCACAAAACTTTTGTGAAACTTCATGTTTTTACACCGGTGCATGGCCAGCTCCAACAACTGTTCGAAAAGTGGGCAGAGCTCAGACACGTAACAGCCAAAATATTATCCTAATATGAGTCACAAAAGTGGAATAAATTACAACAGAAATGTATTCCAGTAACATTTCTTGTGGTGGTGCTCGGCACTTGAAAGATGCACTACATTCATTGATACTCCTCTTAATGAATTTGGGTGTCATGGTCGTCTCTGTATTTTGAGACTAGTGACAGGATCAGGACTAGAGTCTCTCATTGTCATCTGAGACTACATATTAAACATGTTTTCTTTCTTTGGGTATGGCAGGGCTTGATATCAGTTTTCCCAGCCAGCAGCATCCAACTCATGGTCAGGTATTTCCTCTTTGGGGCCACTCCTTGTCCCTTTATATACCCTCTTCTTCCAGCAGAGGGTGCCAGTTGATTTTTGCCATTTGGATGCTTTGCCTTGAGGTGGAAGGAACTGCTGGAATCCTCTTTTGAAGTTGCTGTGGTGGCTGCAGTCTTGGTGTTGACTGCAGCAGTCTGTCGTAGTGTTTCCCCATCTGTCTTCCTCTCCTGGTGTGTTGTCTTAGTGCAGCAGTGGGGCTAGCATCTCTTACCTGCCCACTCACTAGAAGGACTATTGTAGGGTCACTCAGGGCTTTATGTTCCTGCTGAAAGATAGGTGAGTAACTTCCCTAAGTCCATGCCGTGACATTGGGGCATCTTTCTCTTGTACTATTTGGTGCATTGTTCAAGACTGGCATACAAAACTCTAGTTTTGATGAATTAGAGCCAATGTTCTTTACCTGTACTGCCACCACCAGAGGGAGCTCACATCATGTACTTTTATTACTGGGCTTGTTGTATAAATAGCATGCAGTAAACACATGTGCTCCCTCTAGTGTTGGGCTTAAAAAACAACCAGGTGTTGAAAGGTGGAGATTTACTTTACTACTCAACATTATATTAACTTTAATATTCAATACAAAAACATCTAGGAGGTTTTGATTTCTTGCCCAAGAGCTATAGTAAAGGTAGACATAGGGTTTAGCATCCCTTTAACCTAGAACCACTCCACTACTTATATACTGGTTTCCTCTAGTTAATAATTACATGCATTATGTCTCCTTCCGTCTAGTCTTGGACAGGATACATGTTGGGATAATGAAGAACGTGACTTTTAGTTATATTTGTTCATCTGAGTCATCACCTGTCTCATAAATGTTAATGAATGACCTAGTGACCTCCATATTCATCCCTGGAGAGAAAGTTTCATTTGTGGAGAAATTCTTTAGAGAGAATGATTAAAGCACATTCCAAGGCAAAAGATGCTCTTGAGAAAATCCAGTGGGAAGGTGAAATATAAGAAGTCAACCAAGCACAACCTGATCCTAGATTAGTGACTAGTAAAAAAAGGGAGGTGTGAAATGTGGATATGATAATCAGGGAAATCTCATTCCAGCAGAAGCCACACAATTCGAGTTTCGAGTGACTGGTTTACCGGTCAATGATCAATTGGCATCCAGAGTTGCTATTTAAGGTGGGCCAGACCGTTGTCCTCATTTAGGGATGCCAACCTGATTGCTTATTTGTTTTTGAACAATTTATCAAACAATCAGGGACAGACAATATTTTTACAGATAAAATTTAGAAGCCATACATAGAAGTTAACACAGTACATATATAAGATATATGGCACAATGGCATAAAAGAGAAAGAACATAGGCACAGCAATGTCAAAAGGACTTGCTGTGCACATGTTCCATCTTTTGTTACTTCTATTAACCTCTTCATGCTTTGAAAGCAGCTAAAAATGTGACAGATTCATTCTTCTGGCAGCTCTCACTTGGAAATTGCCATTATTTTATAGATAGAATGTAAAAAAGAGGACACTGGCAGGAAGCCGCTGCAAAAGACGTTCAAAGAGAAGACACCACCGGAGTTTTCCTCCTGCACCTTCTGCTTCAAAATTGATGGTGCACATACCATTAGTAATATCTGTGTACGGTTTATACTATTGATAGGAAAACAATACAAGCATCAACTTTTTCAACATAGATTTTCAAGTCTAATACACATAATAAAAAAGCTTAATAAAACACACAAATATTCTGTATAGTTTTCGTGTAAGCATTTTTTGCTTCCTTCAATTCCAAATTCAAATGTAAAGCATTTTTTAAAATTAGAAATGCCTCAAGAATCAAGTTTGCTTCGGTTTCCATGTAAAATAATGAACACTTGGAAAAAACAGTATAACGTGCACCATAGCTGTGTTTTCACAATGAAATCAGTATGAAGAGTAGTCAAAGCATTTTGAGAACTGATTTTTTCTTGTGAACTTTTGGAGCAAAATTTAATCCAAAATCCATATAAAAAATTCTAAGTGAACCTACTTTAGGGTATGGCCACACAATATTTTGAGGAGAATTTGATTTGAAGCTTATTCACTCCAATATCTATTAGTTTCATTCTTTTCTATTAATATTGTAAATTTATGAGGCTGCAAAACACTGTTTGGAAAAACTGCCTCAATATCGTCTTCAAAATCACTGCAGGAGAAAAAAAAACACAAAAAGCAGCTTGTTCTGAAGTAGATTCCTCTTGAAAATCTCAGATTTTTCCATCTCCAAAAAACGCCAACGCAAAGACCCTCATATATATTAGACTAAAATTTGGGGGGTTTGTCTGACGTGTATGGGGCCTCCACAATGCAGTAGTGAGGGGGTTCCATAACCATTACCTAAGAACAGAGCTTTGTTGCATCTGCGTGTGAGCCCAACTGTCATGTCTTCATTAGAGTCCGCTCCTGCGACTTTTGCTTTGATCACCAGACGCTGCCGTATGCCCGTCATGGGCAGTGCTGGTGATGGGCAAGGAGTCAGTACCAGTAGTTCTGGTGGGCACAGGCTTCGCCCATCCACTAAGCTGAGTTTCAGTAGGACCTGCAGTACCACTGGCTGACTGTGGTGGCATGTGCCTTCCAGCTGAAATTTCCACCTTTCATGCAGGGCCAATGGGAAGGCACCACAACCTTCTTCCTCCTCATGTCTTTTGGTTGCCACCAGATATAGTCTTACGGTATACTGCTGTGCCTCTGGTTCACACCCAGCTCTTGAACTTTGATCCCGGTGTTTTTGACCTCTGCCTTTTCTCTGACAACTCTCCTGCCTGTCGTTTTTGGATATCGTTGCCATCTCCGATTTGACCTTAGCCTGATTACCTGACCACTGTCTTGTCTGCCGATTTTGTCCTTTTTGTACCTCCTGGATTGACCCTGCCTGGCAACTACTCTTCTCCAGATTGCAGCCTTCCATAGGAAGCGACCTCCTAAACCCTGTAGTAATTCCACATCCCTGTACAGGGGTTAAAGGGTTTCGGGGTCCTCGGGATCTTGCTGAGTGGGTGATTAGCCCCTAGTCTGTCCGTAACAGCCATCATGACTCTGGTCCAAAGCAGACGTCACACCAACCTTACAAAGGAAGTTTTTGTTTTTGTATAGAAAATGGCAATATAAGGGATTTTTGGATAATGGGGGAGTTCTTTTGGGTGCCATAAAGGCATTTATATATAATATTTGTGTTTGATGGCATATTTCACCATTGATATTATGTTTTAGCAAATTCCTTGGAATAATAATTTTCTGTTAAGATTGTAACTCAGTTTTTCCCTATGTGCTGTGTATAGGAGAAGGGAGTGACAGTTCTACTTCATTCTGATAAAGACCTTCAGAAGGAGAAAAGAAAACACTGTGTAGTAAACATGGCAATGCTTGGATGTCTAGATGACCAGGAGGTGACAGTCGTGAGTGTGAGATTGATTGTGTGCCGTCTGTACATGTGAAGTGAGCGAAAAGCAGCTGCAGTACAAAAGTTACCACAGAAATAGCCTTGAATCAAGTGTTGTGAAGCTTGTTTGTTGATGCTCAAATAAGGAAGGAAGGAGGAAGAACTTCAAAACTGTGCTAGCCTTTGCCAAGAGCAAGAACATAATGGTCTTGAGTCACATGCTCCATCCAGAAACACATGCAGATCCTGAAAACACATGCTCTGCTTAAAAACACATGCAGACCCTGAAAACACATGCTCTACCTAGAAAAAAATCCACATACTGAAATCACATGCTCTACCGAGAAACACATGGAGACCGCAAGAACACATGCTCTGCCCAAAAACCCATGCAGATCCTGAAAACACATGCTGTGCCTAAAACCACATGCAGACCCTAAAAACACATGCTGTATCTAGAAACATGCAGATCCTAAAATTACATGCTCTACCTCGAAACACATGCTGACCCTAAAAACACATGCTCTACCTCGAAACACATGCAGACCCTGACACACATGCAGACCCTGAAAACACACTCTCTACCTAGAAACACATGGTCTACCTAGACACACATTACCTAAAAACACATGCTCTACCGAGAAACACATGTAGACCCCAAGAACACATGCTCTGCCCAAAAACCCATGCAGATCCTGAAAACACATGCTGTGCCTAAAACCACACGCAGACCCTAAAAACGCATGCTGTATCTAGAAACATGCAGATCCTAAAATTACATGCTCTACCGAGAAACACATGCTGACCCTGACACACATGCAGACCCTGAAAACATACTCTCTACCTAGAAACACATGCTCTACCTAGATTTACATTACCTAGAAACACATGCTCTACCTAGAAACACATACTCTACCTAGACATACATACTCTACCTAAAAATATATGCTGATCCTTGAGAACACATGCTCTACCTAAAAAGATTGTAAAAACGGATGCTTTTACTACAAGCATTAGCAGGCGTATATACACATGCTGTTACTGGAGACACATGTACCTGGACGGACCCACATAAACTAGTGACACGTCAACCAACAGACACATTCATTTAAGGCGACACATGCTCTAACCAGAAACTGCAGCATAACTGAGGACTAGGATTGCTTTATTTATTTATTTTCTTGGGGGTTGGGGTGGGGCTTTGTTGTTTCTGGCAATTTGTCTGTAAAATCATGCCTTGAGAGTAGAACTCTTTCCAGAGATACATACACTATCTAGCAACACATACAGGCCTGAGACACAAACTTGCCTTGATACATATTTTACAAAGAGACACGTGTACCAACATACGGGTACATGCACTAACAAGAGACATGCACTGTTACCTTTGGTTTGGTCTAATGACATGGAGCATCTGTCTACAGTCACAAACCCTTCCTAGAAGCACACAAAGCCTATACCTAGAGCTATGGACTTCATTTGCTTATAGACATCTGCAGAGCTAGACGCAAATGCAGCTTATAGCCCGACCGATGAGACACCGGCAGCTGCTCACTGCATTCTCATGTGTTCACCTAGAGAACCAAACAGTGTTTGCCTGCAGACATGTGCTCGTCACACACAGCTCCACCTGGAGATTAATATCACAGAAATGTATGTAAAATCGACTGTAGACGTAAAGGTAAATACAGCCTGTACCTATACATGAGCTTATGTCTTTTTTTTTTTTTCAACGCTGATGTGGTGGTTCTAATCTATGTCCCCTGTTGTATACTCAACCCCCGGCATCTTCACCTTTACCAATGCCACACCGATCAAGTGGCGCCATATTGTGACCACATTTTCTGACTGGCCGGAAGTAAGAAGTTACATCACAAGCTCTCCATGAAAATCTCTGACACCCAGAATGATACTCTCATAGACTTGCATTGAGTTGTGACCTCCATGAAACACTGAAGCAGCAGTCATGTCACAAACTGCCGGAGACCGACCGGAGCAGCGCCGAAACAAGATGAAGACGCCGGAGGATGAGTATAAGACCGGGGGGTGGGAGGCGGGGGAGGAGAATTAGATTAACAGCACCACTCTAGCATTGAAGAAAAAAAAAAGCATTGCAGTTGTGCTTTAAAATTTTGCATTGACATTTTCTCTAATCTTTTTCTTTTTTCAGTAAGTTTCTTAGGACAAATTTCAAATGTTTTTTGAAATACATTCAGTAATGAATACAATTCTTGTGTTTTTTTGAGGCAAGACACTCAAAAAGACTCCAAGTTTCTTCCAGACTTTTTTTTAAGCCTTTCCATTGACTTCTATTCTATGTTGTGGCTTCATAGTGGGAAACTCCTGAAGAATGGCCAGGATACTTCAGGTCATTTGGAGTTTTGGAAACCTGAAGTGGTTGAAAGACGCTTTACAACCTGAACATGTGAACAGCAAGGTTGCTTTATATTATTAATTATTATAGCACCATTTATTCCATGGCACTTTACTCATGAATAATGCAAGGCACAGACTAATACAGGAGGAGAAAGGATCCTGCCCACGAGGGCTCACAGTCTAAAGGGATGGGTGGGGATACAGTAGGTGAGGGTGGAGGTGATCATGAAGAGGCATAGTGGACTAAGGGTTACTGCAGGTTATAGGCTTGTTGGAAGATGTGGGTCTTTAGTTTCCTTTTGAAGATTTCCACGGTAGGTGAGAGTCTGATGTGTTGGGGTAGAGCGTTCCAGAGTATGGGGGCTGCGCGGGGTATGCGATCGTGGGAAGAGGAGATAATAGGTGAGTAGAGAAGGAGATCTTGTAAGAATCGTAGTTTGCTTGCAGGTAGGTAACGGGAAACTAGGTCACAGATGTATGGAGGAGACAGGTTGTGGATGGATTTGTATGACATAGAATTTTAAACTGGAGTCTTTGGACAATGGGAAGTCAGTGAAGGGTTGGCAGAGTGGAGAAGCTACGGAAGAGGTGGATTAATCGGGTGGCAGAGTTTAGGATAGATTGAAAGGGTGCAATAGTGTTAGAAGGGAGACCACAGATCAGGAGGTTGCAGTAGTCACGGGAGATGATGAGGGCATGCACTAGTGTTTTTTCAGAATCTTGGTTAAGGAATGTACGATCCGGGAAATATATTTGAGTTGGAATCAGCAGGAGATTGAAAGCTCTTGGATATGTGGCTTGAAGGAGAGCGCAGAGTCAAGGGTTAATTCAATGTAGCGATCACGTGGGACTGGGCAGAGCGAGCAGCCGTTAACTCTGATGGATAGGTCTGTTGTGGGGGTTGAGTGAGATTGGGGTAAAAACAATGAATTCTGTTTTGTCCACATTAAGTTTTAGAAATTATGAGGAGAAAAGGGATGAAATAGCTGACAGACATTTGTGGGATTCTGGTTAGTAGGGAGGAGATGTCAGGTCCAGAGAAGTAGATCTGCATATCATTAGCGTAGAGGCAATACTGAAAGCCATAGGACTGTATGAGCTGTCCCAGGCCAAAGGCGTAGATGGAGAAGAGGAGGCGTCCAAGAACGTAACCTTGGGGGACACCATCTGATAGAGGGTGACATGAGGAGGTGGTGTGAGAGTGGGAGACGCTGAATGTCTGGTTGGTTAGGTATGAAGAGATCCAAGATAGAGCCAAGTTTTGATGCTAAGAGATGAGAGAATCTGTAATAGGAGGGAATGGTCTACTGTGTCGAAATCAGTGAACAGGTCCAGGAGGAGGAGGACAGAATAGTGTCGCTTGGCTTTGGCAGTTAGTAGTCATTGGTGACTTTAGTTAGGGCAATTTCAGTTGAATGATGCTGTCAAAAGTCAGACTGTAACCGGTCAAAGAGGGAGCACGAGGAGAGGTGTGAGGACAGTTAAAGATGGACATGCTGTTCCAGTAGATTTGAGGCATAGGGGAGAAGTTATATGGGGCGATAGCTAGACACAAAGGTTATATAGAAATAAAGCATTTGAGAATTTTATGAGAGATTCTCAGAGGTTCTTTAATGCCTGAAAAGAGGTGTTGTGAAGATACCCTGGGTATAATTTTCCAAATTTTTTTTGTGGAGTATGTCACAAAAAAAAAATTCTCAAAAATGTATTTATCTCTGCCAACACAACTTGCTGTTCATTTGTTCAGGCTTTTGAGCTTCTTTTAAGCTCTTTGGCTTTCAAGCTACCTCAATACTTTAAGGGTCAGTGGGAAGGCTAAAAGACACTCAGAAGATGCCCAGCGTTTTTCTGAGCTTTTTTTTTTTTTACTGCTAAACCCTGGGAGTTTTCATAATTTCTTTATGGACATAAAAAAACACCAGGTAATATTGCTAAGAAAACTGCCAAAAAAGAACACTAGGAGAAGATGCTTAGGTTTACAAAACTACAGGAGCAATTCCTGAAGCATCTTCTGCTAGAAAAATGGACGTTTTTGATCACTGGAAAAGGTGAGGAGTTTATTGACCTTTTGTTTTGACAGAAGAGGTTTTAGTTTCTGGTGGAAAAAATAAAGTGCAAAACATTTCCAAACCAGGCATTGTGTAATCAAAAGCCTGCAGCGAATGCTTCAGGAAAAAAAAAATCTTAGAAAAATGTTCAAATCTGCTTCAACAAAAGAAAATGTCCAAAAACTCAAGGAGAAGAAGAGTTTCCTTAAGAGGTTTCTGCTTGTAAAACTTGTTGTTTTTAAATACCTCAAAAAACTCTTTGTGTCTGTCACCTTTGAATATTGACAAATGACACTTCTGTTTGCAACATATCAAGGCAATAGGCAAAAGGTAGCAAAAAAAGCAGCAAAACAAGTCGAAAAACCTGTTTTTTGTAAGCAGCTTTTTACTGCCAAGAGAGCAGGTTTTGCCTGCAGAAAAAAAGCTGCCAAAAAAATCAGTGTGTGAACATAATCTTAAGAAGAAAAAATTCCAGTTGAGGGGCCTCATGCATACAATATGGGGGGCTGTTTATTGATTTACAGATTTGTCCCTCCTTGCCTCTCTTTGGCTAATCTCAAGATGAGCGGCACCAGATGACCAGCTCTGATGTTCACATGGTGGCCCAAAATCATCAAAGAGATTAAACCAGAATTCTGGAATAAATCTCTTTGAAAATATTTTGCGTATTCATGACAGTGTTATTCAGGTCCTCTGATATGGGTGGAACTGGGGCAGGACGGCGGTATGATGGCCATGTGATGGGACATGATGCCACTGCTCTTCTATTTATTAACCAGCTGTGGTGTTTCTTATGCCAGAGGTCTTCCCCAAGTCCTAACTGGAGTTTGATTAGTGTTTGGAGCCAAGAGACATGTGCCACATGTCAGATGCGCTGGATTTATTTGGATTTATTAGTAGGGATACGACTCCACCACATTCCAACTCCCACCAGGACCAATTTTGATGAATCAGCGCCACTATGTGCATATATATGGGGTTATCTAGTGGTTGTGATGCGAGTTGAAGGGTTTTGCTAGCGTGTCACAAAAATGTGTTTTAATATTGTTTCTTCAGAAGTTGAAGAAATAATGAAATTTTGAATTAAATAAGTGGACACATCTGTATCTAATGTCACCTCCCATCCTGCAGTGTGTACTCCTGTGTAGTGATGAGTGAATCCACAGATATCTGGAATCGGTGGGCTCAACCGGATTTTTTAAAAAAACATCCGGTTTGGACCTGGAATTAATTCTACATATCTGGCCGGATGCCGATCTCAATATAAGTCTATGGGGACCGAAATTCAGCGCTTTAAAATAGTGACAGAAGGGATAGGGGGATTAGAGCAGGCGCATTATACTTACCAGACTCCCACACAGTGGTAACACTACTCCCGGGCCTCTCATTAACCTCATGCATATGCACTGCTTTACCCACCCACCGGCAGTCCAGGTGTCTGTGATTGGTTGCTGTCAGACCATGCCCCCACCTTGTGTGACAGCGTGTCTGACTGCTTACAATGGCACACACAGTCTGTGTATGTATAGTGGTGTAAAAATAAATAACTTTAAAAAAATGGCTTAGGGTCCCCCCCATATTATGATACACAGATAAAGCATACAGCTGCAGGCTGCAGCCCTCAGCCATGTGCTTATCTGGTCTGACTGCAACCAATCACAGATGCCGGCACTGCTGGTGGGCTGGGGAAGCGGTGCATATGCATGAGGTTAATGAGCAGCCCCGGAAGTAGTGTTACAGCCGCGCAGAGACTAGTAAGTATAACGTGCTTGCTTTATTCTTAATTTCTTTCTTTTTCCTTTTTTTTTTTTTTAAATAACCTGGTTGCCGGGGACAGATATTTACCCAGAGTTATCTGAGACCCAGGATCGGTGCACGGGTACTTTTACAGTCCGGATTCGCCCATCACTACCCCTGTGTCTTTCGTTCGGTTACATTTGGATGATTGATAGTTACACCATAAGGCCTCTTTCACACGTCCGTCAAAAACCATGAATATGCAATGAGCATAATTAGCGGCGGTCGGAAGCAAGTGACAGCAGCGGCAGAGACAGGAGGGCAGGAGAAGGTGAGTAAAGTTTTTTTATTTTCTCAGACACGTGTGTTTTCTCTGGCACGTGTCACACGGACCACCTCCGTGTGGTCCGTTTGCGTTCTGTGTGATACCCGTGATGCCGGAGA
Organism: Anomaloglossus baeobatrachus; assembly: GCF_048569485.1. Taxonomy (NCBI): domain Eukaryota; kingdom Metazoa; phylum Chordata; class Amphibia; order Anura; family Aromobatidae; genus Anomaloglossus; species Anomaloglossus baeobatrachus. Next base: position 584,527,100 of record NC_134355.1, read on the forward strand.
AAAACGGACATGTTGACACGTATGCTCCACATGTACACACGGTCCATGGCAGAACACGCACGTGAGTGCAGTCCCATTGATTTTAATGGGTCTACATGTGCCCGTGTCTCCGGTACGTGAGGAAACGGACCAAACATGTACCGGAGACACGGACGTGTGAAAGAATCCTAAAGGAGCATGTAAACAGGCACTAACACACCTATGCCTACATATTGATTATGCAACGACCTCTGAACAAAGGCATTACCGACCAGTGGCCACAAATGATCAATCACACCATAGCTCGTCTCCATCCACAATGAGCTTTTTAGCATTTTAAGCAATGGGGCCACAAAGCCGAAGAATCGGGATAAATGCATGTCCTCCACCCTTAAATTATTCCGCACAGATCTTGAATCCTGACGGTAGCCTGAATAAAAGATTAGGAAGGAATTGCTGTTCTTCAGATTTCGCAGGTTGCGCTACCGTGTGTTGATTAAGTCCAAAGGACAAATGTTTTTGGCTGTGTCTAATCTGAGCCCTTGGCATTGCTGAGAAGGGCTTTTTGTATAAGCAGTGCATTTCCTGGTAATTACCTATCAGTTATCAGTAATCTATTACCAGATTACTGTTTACACAAGGAATAGTGACTCCAGGGCCAGGCACCACATTACACTGCCTCCCAGCACTTCACACTGGCGGAATTGTAAGCGCCGCTTTCTGTCCTAGTCCTAATTAGGGGAAGGGAACAGATGGTTGTAACAAAGGCTCTTGGAATTAAAGGAAGACATTCATGAAGGAAAGTCTGCCAAAAAGCCAGGCATCTGTGTCAGCTCATCCCGCTGTTCTCCGTCTCCTGTGCATTCTGGACAGAACGCTCTGGCATTTCTCTACATTTATTCTAATACAATCTACATTACATTAAATTAGGGGCCTGTATATTCTATCACTCAGGGCCGCATAAATACAGATGGAGAGAAAGCGAACAGTCCTCATTTTAATGGGGCATTTTGCATGCAAGGACATCCACACATCTGGACCTTTGTATAACCCGCGCTCTCCGGCAGTATCCTCACAATATTAATATGAGCACGGCTGGAAATGTAACGCCTGATTGTGCAGTCACAAAATGACTTTCCTCTATTTACATATACTTGTGGCCACTTATTGCCATTCTGCATATTAATAAATTGCTTTAAAACTGCAGCGTTTGAGTTACAAGCTTAGCATCTGGTAGAAAAGGGAAAAGTCTACAGCCAGTCCTATGTGAATGCACCCTGAGGACAGGTTTACGGCTGCTTTCACACCTCCGGATTTAGCAGAGCCAGCCAATCCGGCTCTAAAACCTATGCAACGGATGCCGCGACAATACCGCACCCTTTGCATAAGTTTTTGACATGCGGCTCATCCGATTTATGCCGTTTGCGGCATGCTACTGAGCATGCGCAGTGGAAAAAAACGCATGCGGCGGCTGGATGCGGTGTTTGCCGCAGGACGCCGCATGGGGCGTCCATAGGCATGCATTGCAAATCGCATCGGCCGGATGTGGGGTTTTTTTGCCGGACAAAAAACCGTGCCAGGCAGCGTTTCATCCGGCCGCCGCATCGGCTAAATCTGCCGCATGCGACAAAAACCGGACCAAACGCAAGCCCATGCAGCATAATCCGGCACTAATGAAAGTCTATGCAAAAAAAAGCAACCGGCGGCAAAAAAAAACGGTTGCAGTTTTTCTGCAAAGCGCCGGATTGTGCCGCACAGGAAAAAATGGATGTGTGAAAGCAGCCTACCCCACCATATTTAGTGGTCAGAGTGTTGTCCATGAAAAAACGGACAGTACAAAGGCAATGCTCAAACCAATGTTATTCAGTGGGGCAATGCAGGTGAACAATTATTTTTACAGACCAAATTACATTTTCAGATGTAGTGTGTCCAAATAAAACTTCTATGGCCCCGTGGAAATGCTATGTATATGGCTGGCTGTATATGGCTGGAGAACTAAGTTGCCCAATCATTGACTTCCATATGACTCGTAAAGGGGGCTTTACACGCAACAACATCGCTAACGAGATGTCGTTGGGGTCACGGAATTCGTGACGCACATCCGGCCTCGTTAGCGACGATTGAAACGCACGAATGACCGTTAATGTTCAAAATTACTCACCATATCGTTGATCGTTGACACGTCGTTGTAATCTCAAATATCGTTGTTGTTGCAGGACGCAGGTTGTTCGTTGTTCCTGCGGCAGCACACATCGCTATGTGTGACACCGCAGGAACAAGGAACAACATGGTACCTGCGGCCGCCAACATTGAGGAAGGAAGGAGGTGGGAGGTATATTCCGGCCGCTCATCTACGCCCCTCCGCTTCTATTGGGTGGCCGCTTAGTGACGCCGCTGTGACGCGAACGAACCTCCCCATTAGAAAGGAGGTGGTTCGGTGGCCATAGCAACGTCACTAGGCAGGTATGTGTGACCGTTCCTAGTGATGTTGTGTGCCACGGGCAGCGATTTGCCCGTGACGCAAAACCGACGGGGGCGGGTGCTTTCACCAGAGACATTGCTAGCGATGTCGCTGTGTGTAAAGTACCCTTTAGTTTAGTCAAACCCATAAGTTCGGGTCCCTATTGACTTATATGGGCTTCGGGGACAAGTTCAGATCAAGTCAGGATTCCAAAACTACGGTAATTTTTAACTAAAGTCTGGCCAAACCCAGTGAAGCCGAACATCCATGAGTCCGCTCATCTCTATTATTATTGCTATGACTGGACAAACAATGGTTTATCAGTAAAGAAGTGGTGAACAATAACATTAATAGTTAAAATACTGTAAATCAGTAGGTAAGATGTAAAATGCACACAACCATATTACTACTCTGTACAGCCACCTGCATTATTACTACACAAATGCAATACTGTGCATTAGCTTCGAGCATGAGCCGAGTGTTATTTGACTCTGATCTGATCTTGTGATTGGATCACAGCTGTGGAGCACTGATAGGGATTACTCTCCCCATCTCCTCCATTTTCAGCCTGTGCTTATATCGCACTGCACTTGGATGTTATTCGATGTGGTCCGATGTTTCATTCGCACCCATAGACTTGTATGGGTGTGAGTGACACATCTCTTGCTGACACTTGCAACATGTTGTGATTGGTATGTCGTTCCGATTAGGGCTGAGGAAAAAATGGCAGATTGGAACGGACCCATAGAGTAAAATTGGCCTGAGTTGAATGCAATTTTTTATCGCATTCCACCATTCTAATTTTACTTGCCATGTGTCCTAGGCCTAAAGCTGTCTGTGGTACTTTTATATTTCTGTATTCTTCTAACATCAAATAAAATGTACAGCCAATCTATTTCTCTTACGGGTAAGCTGAGTTTATGTGTGAATTTTCCACAAACAGTTCCATTTGATGCTGAAAATCCACAGGTAAAAATTGCCCATACGTTTTAAGTGTGTGAATCCTGCAAAAATGCACTAAAAACGCTGTAACCTACATGTGACTTATCAATCAACATTTACTTTAAAGCATGACATACCATAAAGTGACAAAAAACGCAGAGTTCCAAAAAGCAATAAAATAATATATAAAAAAAACGCACTCAGAATCGCAATGGATAAAAAAAAGACCTAATTGAGAAGAAAATCTGCAACATCAAAAACTCACCGAATACTCATCGTGGAAAGTAGCCTGACACTAGGATGTACTGTATATCTTCTGACTGTATTCTGGCTCCACTTTGGCTGATGATTACTCTCCTTGGAGAAAGTCATATACCATAGCAACATTATATTAAGGATTGGTTATACACTGTGTGCAGAATTATTAGGCAAATGAGTATTTTGATCACATGATCATTTTTATACATGTTGTCCTACTCCAAGCTGTATAGTTTTGAGAGCCAACTACCAATTAAGTAAATAAGGTAATGTGCATCTCTGTAATGAGGAGGGGTGTGGTGTAATTACATCAACACCCTATATAAGGGGTGCATACTTATTAGGCACCTTCCTTTCCTTTGGCAAAATGGGTCAGAAGAGAGATTTGACGGGCTCTGAAAAGTCCAAAATTGTGAGATGTCTTACAGAGGGATGCAGCAGTCTTGAAATTGCCAAACGTTTGAAGCGTGATCACCGAACAATCAAGCGTTTCATGGCAAATAGCCAACTGGGTCGCAAGAAGCGTGTTGGGCAAAAAAGGAGCAAAATAACTGTCCATGAATTGAGGAAAATCAAGCATGAAGCTGCCAAGATGCCATTTGCCCCCAGTTTGGCCATATTTCAGAGCTGAAACATTACTGGAGTATCAAAAAGCATAAAGTGTGCAATACTCAGGGACATGGCCAATATAAGGAAGGCTAAAAAACGACCACCCTTGAGCAAGAAACATAAGATAAAACGTCAAGACTGGGCCAAGAAATATCTTAAGACTGGTTTCTCAAAGGTTTTATGGACTGATGAAATGAGAGTGACTCTTGATGGGCCAGATGGATGGGACAGAGGCTGATTGGTAAAAAGCAGAGAGCTCCATTTCGAATCAGACGCCTGCAAGGTGTAGGTGGAGTACTGGTATGGGCTGGTATCATCAAAGATGAACTTGTGGGACATTTTCGGGTTGAGGATGGAGTGAAGCTCAACTCCCAGACCTACTGCAAGTTTCTGGAAGACAACTTCTTCAAGCAGTGGTACAGGAAGAAGTCGGTATCGTTCAAAAAACCATGATTTGCATGCAGGACAGTGCTCCATCACATGCATCCAACTACTCCACAGTCTTGCTGCTCAGTAAAGGTCTAAAAGATGAAAAAATAATGACATGCCCCCCTTGTTCACCTTATCTGAACCCCCTAGAGAACCTGTGGTCCCTCATAAAATGTAAGATCTACAGGGAAGGAAAACAGTACACCTCTCGGAACAGTGTCTGGAGGCTGTGGTGGCTGCTGCACGCAATGTTGATCGTAAACAGATAAAGCAACTGACAGAATCTATGGATGGTAGGCTGTTGTGTGTCATCAGAAAGAAAGGTGGCTATATTGGTCACTAATTTTTTGGGGGGTTGTTTTTGCATGTCAGAAATGTTTATTTCTAAATTTTGTGCAGTGCCAGTTATATTGGTTTACCTAGTGAAAATAAATATGTGAGATGAGAATATATTTGTTTTTTTATTAAGTTTCCTAATAATTCTGCACAGTAATAGTTACCTGCACAAACAGATATCCTCCTAAGACAGCCAAATCTAAAAAAAACCCACTCCAACTTCCAAAAATATTAAGCTTTGATATTTATGAGTCTTTTGGGTTGATTGAGAACATAGTTGTTGATCAATAATAAAACAAATCCGCTAAAATATAACTTGCCTAATAATTCTGCACACAGTTTATATTTTTTCTTTCAAGCAACAGGGAAACCTCTTGGAGGTAAATATGACTATGTACCTCATTTTCATTAAGTCAGATTGTAAGCTCTGTGGGATAGTTGCTCGGTGGTGGCGATGTCTAATCAGTGCCTTGTACATTTCAGTCATTAATAAATAATAAATTGCGCAACTTTGTTAATAAGAATTGGGCAGCGACTTTGGAGGCCACACGGGAATCTCACTCCAATCAGTGAGCAATTTCTCTGAGGCGGCCTGATTGATGAGTCTTCTCTGCATTTCATCGTCAGTCCCTCATTAACGAGGCGAGCAATGTAATTTTACACAAGCCCTTGACCGCTTCTCCTGAGTGATTGATGCCATAATGACTGGCAGCATCTGTGTCTATGCGGCTAGGACTAATTCTCCGGTCTGCGTGCTGTATCCAGGCAATGTGAGAAGTAACCTGGCGCAAAATGTGTCGGCAAACATCACCAGATCGGGAGGTGTTGACTCTCCACTTCGATCTGAACAGAGGCCATTTCTCCTGAGCTTTTTGCAGCCTTTGTACCCAAGCATATAAAGTATATAGCTAAAAAACAATTACATGTGAAAAATTGATTTTCTCCTGCCCGGTTTCTTAGGTGGAAGTGAGTGTCAATATCATAAAGCAAATAGCAGTGCAATTATACTCGTAAAGCTGGTTGTCTCTTCAGTATGATGTACGGCACATATGGAGAGTAATCCATCCCGAGCTGGGGTTGTAATTAACGGCATGGTGATCATAATAACCAAACGGCCTGGTAGTTTGTATATTACTGACTGCCCATTGCCAACCGTGACACCACATATTTATTACTATGCGCATGCTAGATGTCTATACAATATGTAGACAAACCTAATGGTAACCTACACAACACCTACAGGAGATTTTCTGATGTCACATAATACATCCTTCAGAAGTAGGGCTCGAACACAGCACAATATTTTTGGTCACAAGTCGATTTTTTTCTTCAGACTGAGTGGGAATGCAAGTCAACGTGTCAGTCAAAAAAATTGGTCTTCTCACAGATGACATCCGATTTTTACTGATTTGTAAAAGATTGAAATTATTGATCAAAGTCTGATCAGAGTGTAATTAGCATGGTTGACCTGATTTTTGTCAGATGAGAAAATATATGCTGATTTGACCCTAGCCTTAAAATGGAGTTGGTTCATTTCCTGCTATAACAGCTATAACTCTTCTGGGAAGGTTTTTCACAAAACTTCAGATGAGTCTGTGGGAATTTTTACCCATTCATCTAAAAAAGCATTTGAGAGGTTAGGCAATAATATTGGATGAGAGGGCCGGGCTCGTAATCTCCATTCTACTTAGTGCCAAAGGTGTTAGATGGGGATGAAACTAAAGCCTGCTTTACACGCAGCGACATCGCTAGTGATGTTGCTGGTGAAAGCACCCGCCCCCGTCGTTTGTGCGTCACGGGCAAATCGCTGCCCTTGGCGCACGATATCGGTAGTACACGTCACACATACTTACCTGCCTAACGAAGTTGCTGTGGCCGGCGAACTGCCTCTTTTCTAAGGGGGTGGTTCGTGCGGCGTCACAGCGACGTCACACGGCAGGCGTCAAATTGGGGCGAAGAGCAGCCGCAGGAAAGTCACGCCCACCTCGCTGCCAGAGGACGCAGGTACGGTGTTGTTCGTTGTTCCCGGGGTGTCATACGTAGCGATGTGTGCTGCCTCAGGAACGACAAACAACCTGCGTCCAGCCCCATCAACGATATTTGGAATTTGAACGACGTGTCAACGATCAACAATTAGGTGAGTATTTTTGATCGTTAGCGGTTGCTCGTACGTGTCACACGCAACGACGTCGCTAACGAGGCCGTATGTGCGTCACAAATTCCCTTACCCGAACGACATCTCGTTATTGATGTCGTTGCGTGTAAAGCCCCCTTAAGGCTCTGTGCGTTCGGCATGTTCTTCCTCGGCAAACTCCCCCAACCATTTCTCAATTGACCTTGTTTGGTGCACTACGGCACAGTATTACTAGCATGGGAAAGGGCCTTCCCCAACTGTTCCCACAAATGGAAGCTACAATTATCCATAATGTCTTACTATGCTGAAACTTTAAGATTTCATTTCACTGATACTAAATGACCGAGGTCGACGCCTGAAACACAACATAGTATTATCCCTCCTGCACCAATCTGTACAGCTGGCACAATTCAGTCAGACATGTAAAGTTCTTCTGGTATTTAACAAACACAGGCTGATCCATCAGATACCAGATGGAGAAGTGCGATCCATCACTCCAAAGAGCGTTTCCACTGCATCCACTGGTGGCGGCTTTACATCACTATCTCATGCTTGCCATTGTGCTTAGTGATGTATGGATGAATGCAAATACTCGGCCATTGAAATCCATTCTATGAAGCTCTCAGTGCTCAGTTTTTGTACTGATGTTGATTCCAGAGGAGATTTTGACTCTTCGTGTATGGAGTTAGTATATCGTTGGTAACTTTTATGCCCTCCGCTCCTCAGCACTCAGTGACTCTGCCCTGTAGCTTTACCTGGTCACCACTTTGTTGATTATGAAATATTTAGGAGGGAAGAAATGTCATAAAGGGACTAGTTACACTAATGGCTGGTATTAGTGCAATCTTTAGAACATGCCATTCTTTCACAAAAGTCGGTGAAGGCAGATTATATGGTGAAGAACTGAATGATATACACCAGTGGCGATGGGGCTAAAAAAAAATCCTAGATGCAATGATTAGCGTTTTGCCCGTCACTTTCTTTACTTCTCTCGTATTTGCTTTTTACTTGCCTAATGTTATTCTCGATTCAGAGACCTCCTCTGATCAGTAAGCAATAGTGATGAGTGAGCAATACTATGCTCAGGTGCCCGCTACTCGTAACGAGTAGTTGGATGCTCGGATGGGCGCCACTCGAGCTCCCAAGTATAATGGAAGTCAATAGGGAATTCAAGCATTTTAAAGGAAGAATTCCCTAGAAAATACTCAAGTCTCCCATTGACTTTCTTCATACTGTTTGTTATGAGTACTCAGCACCCAAACATAGTAGTACTCGCTCATCACCAGTAAACAATGTATTGTTGGAGCTCGGGGGGCTACAGTGCACAACAACTATCTGCAGTGTGCGGATCAACTGCATGCCAATCCCAAGAAGAAAGCAGCAGAATGTGAATGGGGAAATTAGGCACCGTAGTGGCACCCAAAGTCCTCATCACTGGTATAATGAAAGCTCTTCCACAGATATCATTTTGAGGCAGTATACCAAGATCCATGGGTTCCTACTTTATCCCATTCAGATCTGCTCTATGTTTTGCTACTCCCAAAAGTCACCATAAGAAGATTTGCTTGTCATAGTTGTTTTGTAGACTGGGTGCTGGTGCACCAAGCTGGAAGACAGCCGAGAGCCACACATCACAGGACCACGAGCCCCATGTTGCTCTCGAGCAATAGGTTGGGGACCCATGACCTACACATTAGGCTTAGAGGCAGACACCCCATTGGTGCAACTTGTGCAGGTACCCAAGAGGTTTGAGGGCCCACTTCCATCTCCAAAGCAGCAAGAGGCTTCTGAGACAGACATAAACTGGTGCGTTATGAAGATCTTTTGGACTGCAAATGGCCCTTCTACTATTCTTTGACTGGTTTTCTCTTTCTGTCTGCTCCTGCTTAGGTTGATAGTCATTATATGGCATAACCATTAATATGATTAAAAGAATATAAAATATGTAATCATATGCCATAATGAAGTGATACCCTTAAAGCCTGTGTTCTAGGCAGAAAAAGGTACTATGTAGGTGCCCTGTATAGCGGCACACAGCTTGGTAGTACAAAAACATAAGGAGGTATAAGTTTCATGGGTCTCATTCACATTTACCATGCAAGTGAGATTGTACAGTATATGTCCAAAATACCCACACATTGCATCAAAACTCATGATAAGAGGTAATTGGAATAACACATCATCCGAGAACGTAACATGAAAAAAAATGTTGCTATTGGCGATGTGCCAGATGCTGCTTTCATTTTTTAAACTTCCCTTGCAAAACAACAGTTGGATCCCAATTGATGCCGAAGGACAAAGCGAAGCCTCTGGTGGCAGGATGTCATGTAATTCTAGTTGTCTAAAGGTGAAATGCCTCCACGCAGCGATGTGGCCTCATATATTGTGTGCAGAGAATTTGTTTTTTAGTGCGGGTGTTATCACCGAAGCCTTCCACCCTCAGTCCTAATAGCCAACCCCCATCCACTGTGCCGAAAACAAAATCTACCGTGGTTAGTTGTCAGTCGCCATTGACCGTGTGTTGCCCAGTTAGGATATATTCACATTGCATTTTCTTTCTTGCATTTTTTTTGAGCAGGAAAGCTCCTAAATATGTTTGGTTAAACTCTGATAAAAGTCTCAAAAGAATCTTACTGTTCATTTTTATGGAAAAACAATCTGCTAATTATAAGTTCAGTCCTTTCAATGTCTTTTTAAAGTTTCGGGCTTTCAATCGAAAAAAAATTGCTGGGAGTAAAGGAAGTAGACGTCTCTTCTTTGAAATCTCCTGATGAAAAATGCTACAAATTTGGTATTGTCCAATCAAAAGGCCTTAAAAAATAATTCAGATGAAAATAAACTCAGCGATAATGCTCAAAAAACTCCTTGAAATAACTTCAGCAAACTGTTCTGGAAACAAAAAGTTTCCCCAAGGGTTTTCCAATAGAAAACTTGATGTTTTTGACCGCCAAAAACCCCTCAGTGTGAACATACCCTTACCAGACGGGAACCCTGTAAATCACCTGCAGAATTATTTGCCCAGTAAGACATCATGGTGCATCAGACCACAACGATAATGTCACCCCCGGGCCTACAAATCAGAAAAGGAGCGGGGATCCTGGTGTGATGCCCTGGCTTATCAGTTCGTCACAGGTATTGTGCAATCTGCCCTTCTGCACAGTATCCGCATCCTCCTTGGTTACGGATCCCTGTTCTTTGGTGTTGCTAAGATCAGAGCCAGTCAAAACCCTAGGAACACTCTACACCACACCCACCAGACACACCACTGAGGGGCCTGAAGGGAATAGGGCCGCCCACTTTGGGGGTTGGTACGGGAAAGTGAAAAGTGTAGAAGGGGAAGTGAGAGAGAAAGTGAAGGAGTAGGAGTGTGGAGTGGTGACTCTTGAAGTGAGAGGTCACCAGTGTAGGAGCAGGGCTCCTTGAGACTACTAGGTGGCAGACGTAGGTCTGGGCCTGGTAGGAGCTGGAACCACGGTCACAGGGGATCGTGTCAAAGAGCACGGATCTGCCGAGGAGGGCAGCCGGCGGCCTTGAGCCATCTCCGGGCAAGGGCCAGGGCACGACGGGGTACGTGGACCCTAGGCCGGGAACTAGCTTCATGCATCCTGGAAATTTACCCGACGGGGGTGAAGTCTTCAAGATTCATCCCTCACCCTCTCCAAAATCGGGGGTACTAGCGCAACGAGGGGATAGGACTTTTCCCAAAACACAATCCATCAAATCCCAAGCGTGAACCCTGAGAGCAAGCTCACTTTGTTAGCCATACGGGTGAGCGGTACTCGACTAGTTCCACACTACAGGGTCCAAACAATGAAGAAAGTGCCACGGAAAAGGTTACAGGCTAACAAGCAACACCAAGGGCTCGGATCCAAGCGTGCTCCCTCCTTGCTGGAGCGGTGCTCAGAATTCTGGTTTACAAGCTGTCGGTGACAGTATTCTTGGACTGAGTGAGTACGCAGAAACCCTTTCCTCCCCAACGGCACCCCTTTGCTACCATCACCGGGCCCCGAGGCACAACCCCCTACCCATGGAGGGGGTTAAACACATTGCTGCCGTACCACCGCCACTGGGTGCTCCCCACAGCAGCAGTGGTACTCCATCTTACCACGCACCGTGGGTGGCGTCACAAACTTCTAAATCCCCTGTACATATCCTCCATTTTCACTTTGAGTGTCCGAGCAACCCCCTCCTGGGTCCGGAGACCTCTCGAGCCATGGCGGTTCCTTGTCCGAGTGGCTCGGCCGCTGACACGGGGACGGTACACTGGCAGGTAGGAGGTATTCCAAGGCCCTCGTCCACCGTTAATGGACCAATTGATCATTTGTGAGGGTTTTTAAAGTCACTTATCTTTTCTGTCTTTTTTTGCCAAATTCATCAAAATGATTTAAGCCCAAAATTGCCTTCTTTTTCTGCCTTTAGTGCTAAAAGTGACACGTTTTGTAAAACGACACAAAAATTCAACTTTTTAGCTGGTGTACAAAAAATGATTCCAGGAGGGACAGTAGAAGATTTACACCAAGTTATGCGACTATACAAAAAAAAAAAAAATTGCATTCCATGAATAAGTCTAAATATTTGGAAAAGCCACATTGATGTAAAGCTTAGAAAATGAACTAAATCACTAAAGAATACTTGATTAATTTGTTGTTCATCACAAAATCACTTATTTAAAGGCACTCGCACCAAAAAAATGGAGGATATGCAATGATGATTCAGGTCCCAGGGACTTTAAAGGGAACTGGTCACCATGAAAATACAGTTTAGTCTGCAGGGATCGCGATATAGAGTGGGAGGAGCGGAGTACATTTACAGTATAACCCTTGTTTTATTCATTTAAATTTCTGCACTTTCTGGGATCTTCAGTCCAGTGAATGGTCCTATCAGTGACTGACAGCTTACATTGTATAAGGCCCCTTTACACATCTGTGCAAAAAGCGAACGTTTTGCATGGTCCATGGTCCATGGTGTAGATGCATATACTGTTTGTGTTCGTTTGTGTGTGTTTGTGTGTGTTCCTGGTACTGTTCATGTGCTATCCTTGTGACATCCGGATAGCACACAGATAGCATGAGCTGGTATATCTACCTGCTTCTGGCTCAGCTGTCTCCAGTGCTGCTGTTATTTCCGGGTCCACAGACAGTGCAGTGAATATTCATGAGCATAATGAGTGGGACCCAGAAGCAACAGCAGCACCGGAGACAGGTAACAATAAAAATTCTTTGATTTGTTTTCTCCAGTACGTGTCACACTGATGTCACACGGATCACATCAGTGTGCGCTCCAGCAGAAAATGGACATGTGTGTGCTCCACACGAACACATAGTCCGTGTGAAAACATGCATGTGCTGCCAGCAGAAAATGGACATGTGTGTGCTCCACAAGAACACATAGTCCGTGTGAAAACATGGATGTGCTGCCAGCAGAAAATGGACATGTGTGTGCTCCACACGAACACATAGTCCGTGTGAAAACATGGATGTGGACGCAATCCCATGAAATTTAATAGGTCTACGTGTGTAAGTGTCTCCGGTACTTTTGGAAATGGACACCACACGTACACAGATATGTGGAGAAGGCCTAAAGGCCGCTTTACAAGCTACGACATTGCTAGCATTTGATGGCGATGTCGAACGCGATAGCACCTGCCCCCGTCGTACGGCCGATATGTGGTGATCGCTGTCATATCAAACATTATCGCTACGGCAGCGTCACACGCACATACCTGCTCTGCGACGTCCCTGTGACCGGTGACCCGCCTCCTTTCTAAGGGGGCGGTTCGTTCGGCGTCACAGCGACGTCACTAAGCGGCCACCCAATAGAAGCGGAGGGGCGGAGATGAGTGGGACATAACATCCCGCCCACCTCCTTCCTTCATCATTGCCGGCGACCGCAGGTAAGGTGAGGTTCTTCGTTCCTGCGGTGTCACACATAGCGATGTGTGCTGCCGCAGGAACAACGAACAACATCGTGCCTGCAGCAGCAACGATAATTGGGAATAGGGGGGCATGTCACCGATTAGCGATTTTGAACGCTTTTGCGACGATTCAAAATCGCTCATAGGTGTCACATGCAACGACATCGCTAACGCGGCCGGATGTACGTCACAAATTCCGTGACCCCAACGACATCGCTTTAGTGATGTCGTAGCGTGTAAAGCGGCTTTTAGAGTGCATACACACATAGCTGTCAGTCACTGATAGGACCACTCACTGGACTGAAAATCCCAAAAAGAGCAGAGATGTAAATCAATAAACAAGAAATATTGAATCTTTTCTCACAAATTTATGTCAATCTAGTCCGCTCCTCGTGCGCTATAGCTTAATCCCACAGACTAAACTGCATTTTCATGGAGGTAGGTTCTCTTTAAGTTTTACTTAACTAAACTTAAGACTGCAATTTCTAGTCCCGCTACAGGTCACCAGGTCGGCCATGGGCATCATGTATATATATGAGGCCCATGGCTGGTTAGGAAATTGCAGCTGTGTAGGGCTCATGCACATGTTCAGTATTTGGTGAGATTTTTACCTCAGTATTTGTAGCCAAAATCAAGAGGGGAAGAATCAGAGGAAACTGCTTGCCTCAACATGACTAAGGAGGCCTATTGGTATAGCAAGGGGTTAAGTTTAGCATGCACTTTGAAATTTGGAGAGTGGGGTTATAGGAGCAGTTTTGGGGCTCTGTGATTGGTCAGGGGGAGGGTAGTTATAGGGTAGTATATAAGGCAAGGCTTTGGGGTGGGGGTGGTTAATCGGTACCTTGCAGACATCCAGAATCATCCTGCCAACCCGCCCTATTGTGGAATCCTAGAGGTCGACATGGTGAAATGGCCACAAGTTTGCTTTGTCACAGCAGTAGGCAGAAAGAAGGGGGATATTTGAAGATGGTGGATTGCACAAAAGGGCAGGGGGGAGGGACCCAGTGCAGGAACGAGTTACCCTTGGTGGTGCAATGGTATGGTTGGTTTCAATGTGGGTCCCTACTGGGCTAAGGTCTCAGTGGGACATTGCTTGGGCAACACTTGGCTAGGTGCCCTCGAGTCAGTGTGGTGTGGCTGAGGGCAGGTGGTGGTGCTTGCAGTCGAGTATAATGGCCACCTTCATTCACCCCTTCTCCTTTTTTGGTGGTTATGTTATTCTTATATGTTATTATATTGATTTATGAAAATATTAGGTATTATTTGTTGTTAATCAATAAACGGGGCTGCTGTCGTCTTTTACGTCCAATGTCACGCAGGCTTTTTGTCTTAATTTTAGTTAATAATTTGGGATTAGGGGGGTGGGTGGCGGTAGGTCTAATAAGGTAAGGTCCTCGGTCAGGCTTTTTGGAGTCAAGTATAATAGAAATACCCCACCAACTTCTGAAAGCGTGCACATGGAATAGGGGGTAACTTCCTCATCACCTATGGTCTGGCCACTGGGGCCCCTAGTAGTGACCCACTCATTGTCAATGCAACTGGTGGAAAAACCAAAGCACTGTACTTGGCTTTCTCATATAATTCTATTGACAATTAAAGGAGTGGATCCTGAACCTGTGCACATATGATCCATTCAAAATAGAGTCCTGTGGACTCCTGTTTCCAAATCCCCAGTGATCAGCAAGTTGTCCCTCATCCTATGGATCAGCAATCGATTGATTTTGAGAAACCCCTTTAAATAAATGCTCATAAAGTGACTTTACCGTTAGAGCAGTCAGACTGTGGAATGCCCTACCACAAGAGGTAGTAATGGATGTGTGGCGCCCCTGACCTGGTCAGGCACCACTGAGTACTGCACCCATGCTGGGGACAGTACAATACAGGTAATCCAGAAGGCTGACAGGGGTGTGGAACACAGGCGCATAGTAATCAGCTCTCCCACATGTACCCATGAGAGGACCCCTGGGGATCCCAGGAGGGGGAAAAGCCTTGACCTTCACTGGAATAGTGGAGGGGGCCAAAAGCCTCCATCTCCTCTCAAGGGGTGTGGTAAGAGAATCTGGTTGCTAGGTGGCGTAGGCAAGAACAGGAGAGGAGGGGCAGTGAGTCAGTTAGAGCAGAACTCCATAGGGCTCAGTGAGGAGCAGACCTGTGGGGCTGTTGCTGTAGTCTGACAGCGTCCGCGCAGTGGCTACCGACGGGGGAGAACGGTCAACTAGGAGTGCTACCCGAAACCCATCTCAGCTAGAGAGAGAGCACGGAGTGGGAAGTAAGGAGACTGCTGGAGAGTACCAGGCCCAAACGGGCGGCAGATCCCGAAGCGGAGATAGATCCAGCTTTCTTTTGCTAAACCTGCCGGTGTGGGGCTCTCAAAGCCCACGCCACAACACCACAAAAGCCGCAGCCACGTAGCCACAGTTAGGGCCCACAGTTCACAGGAGGCAAGAAGCTGGAGTGATCTGGCCCAGGCGACAAGCACACGGCAAACGAAGGGGAGAGAGGCTTCAGCATCTTCCCTGGGTGACCCCCATAGGGACTCAAAGTCGGGGTTACCCCAAACCACCAAGGGCTAAGGAAGGCGAGTTAGTAGTCACCCTCACAAGTCAGCCTGAAGAACACCTGGTTCCCACTTGGTTCATCCCAGCTACGCCCGGGTTACTCACCCTGCCACCTGAAGTGAGTAAAAACCCTGAAAGACATCCTGCCTGTGTTGAGTCATTCTGCGCCTTGTGGTACTACGCACCTACACAGGGCCCTGGGGCTTGCCTCACTCTCAGGAGGCTATTCCAACTAACTGCACTCACCATCAGCCCCAGGCGTCCCTCAACCTGCAGTGGCGGTCCCCACTGATCGCAATACTGAGAGTGGCGTCACGACAAGAAGAAGATCTCCTACCTGTGACCAGATCCAGCTACGTGGAGTCCCTGAAGGTAATGCACCGACACAACACCTGTGGGGCTTCACATCTGGCGTCACGAACAGGATAAGGACTAGACCTGTTCAGACAGGTGACCATGTGCCTAGGCGGTCCGCTTGGAAAATTGGAAGCGCCGCCATATTGCCACCATGAAAAGCGCGCTGAAAAACAACAGCAGCCCGCGCTGGGAGAAGTTACCGCCCACGAAGAGGTGTGGCTACCCAGAGATCCCCTGCAGAGTTCTGACCTTGCCAGCTATGAGAGTGGAAGCGTCCAGAGACGTCGGGACAGAAAGGGAGCCAGAAGCGTGCTGCTGGGAGAGGAGCTGCTGAAAGAGGCAGAGCGGAAACTGAACAGCTTGCTACTAGAGGCAACGACGAGTCCACTGCTGGGAAATCGTGCAGAAGACGGCGCAGAAGAAATGGCGTCTGACCGCAGAAACCCAGAACCGGGCTCCGCTGCCTGGTGGTATCGGGAGCTGGCCCAGTTCTGCGACCGACTGGAGACCCGGGTCGTGGAGCAGATCAGAGAAGAACGCATGGAACTTCTGGAGATGGCTGCCGCGGTTCAGGCCTATGAGAGGGGAACCGCACGACGAGTGCCAGACCGGACGGCGACGACTCAGACCCCGATGCTGCCACCGATGGGTGAGTCCAGTATTACCCCTGCCGGCCCGGATGCCCCGACCCCTGCTGCCACGCCCGCGGTCCCTGAAGAGGCGCCCGGCGCGGCGACGCTGAGCCAGGCCGCAGCCACGCCAGGTGCGGCCCGCCAAGCCCCGGCCGCCGCAGCGATGCCCTGCTCGGCCCGCCAAGCCCCGGCCGCCGCAGCGATGCCCTGCTCGGCCCGCCAAGACCCGGCCGCCGCAGCGATGCCCTGCTCGGCCCGCCAAGACCCGGCCGCCGCAGCGATGCCCTGCTCGGCCCGCCAAGCCCCGGCCGCCGCAGCGATGCCCTGCTCGGCCCACCAAGACCCGGTCCCTGCAGCGACGCCCAGCCCAGCCTGCACAGATCCCATCGCAGCTGCGACGCCGATCCAGGCCGCCGCCATACAGGGCGCGGCCCGCCAAGACCAGGCCGCCGCCATACAGGGCGCGGCCCGCCAAGACCAGGCCGCCGCCATACAGGGCGCGGCCCGCCAAGACCAGGCCGCCACCATGCCAGGCGCGGCCCGCAAAGAGATTGCATCACCATTTACCCCGGCCTGCAAGGCCAGAGCAGACACCGCTCCCCAGTCCAAAGAGGTCCCTGCTAGGAAGTCCCTGATAGGAGAGGACCCCGAATACTGGAAGCTGAAGGCTGACCTAGAGGCCCAGTTCCCACAAGAGATGGTGGATCGGTATCTGCTCCCTCCGCACACCCCCAAGAGGATTCCGGCAACCCCTGCAGCAACCACGCCAAAGAGTCCCCCGCCTGGGCCTGCTGAAGAAAGCCCATCCCCAGCACTGCCACCAAAGGAGTGCCAAGAAGAACTAAGGGGGAGAAGAGGCCAGGAAGCTGAGGAGCTGACTCTGGAGCCACCAGCAGTGGAGCAATACTCAGAGCCGGAGATGTTACCCTATTCCCGTTGGGATGAGGAAGACCTGACACCGTCCGCTGACGAAGATCTGCCTAAAAGTCTCACCTGGGAGCTTGCAAGCTGTACCACGCAGAGTTCAGGCCGCAGGACAAGGCGTCGCAACAGAACAACGCTGTCCCCTGCACCACAGTCTCCAGAGCAGAGAGATGACATCACGGCCAGAGACCTACAGGAGAAAAGGTTCCTGAGAAGAGCCAAAGCCCAGGTCAGAGGGCCCCTTTGCAGAGGAGTAGTGGAGGACTTCAGCCTCAAGTCAGGATACGGGTTCATTGTTGCACCTGGTATCAAAGAAGGTATCTTCGTCAATAGGAGAGATGTGAGAGCTCATCTGCCCAGAGGACACCCTGGCAGAAACTTAAAAATGGGAGACTCCGTACAGTTTACCCTGCATCAAGGCGAAAGAGGCTGGTACGCGCTAGATGTAGTGCCATGTCCCAAAGAAGAAAGGAAAGACAGCCATAAAGAAAGAAAAGACCAAAGACCTAATGAAGAGACAACTACAGATGAGGAAAAAGGTCAAGAAAGCAACAGGTGCCGCAGCCCAACAGGCCAAAGCCCTGGTGAAATGGAGGAGTAAAGTAAAGTAAGAAGTCAGCAGTTAGAAAGTTAAAGTTTTGAAAAAGTTTGTTTTGCAACGCTTAAGTTCAAGTATGTGCCCACATAAACTGATGTGAGAAATAAACCTTAAGGCTATGAACTGGCTATAGCCACAAACTCTCGCAGTGTAAATAGTTACACCAAAAAGGGCACCACCACCACCAGAGTCAGCCTGTTTAGGGGCTTGGCTCGTCTGCAACCAGGAGGAGCCCGTCCGTATATAGGGCCTTGGCTTACCTGCGACCAGAGAGCATGCCTGTTTATGGAGCCTGGCTCTCCACCACAAAGAGGGTACCTGGTCAGCACCAACTGTGGAGGCCGCCTCTGCATCCTGCCAGAAGAGGCTGAAGGCGCGGATCCACCAGGCCAGGTATACCCTGAAACCACCAGCCCATGTAAGCCGCCTCTACATCCTGCCAGAAGTGGCTGAAGTCGCGGCCAACGTGAAAGGGTTTTGGGTGGGTTAACGGACTTGTGGGTGGAGGGTGGTGATGTATGGTACCTGGTGCTTTTAAAATGTTTTACATGTTTTAATGTTTTATGCATTTTTAAAATGTTGTCTTGCAGCCCGAGGACGTGCTGGTGATAACTAAGGGGGAATGTGGCGCCCCTGACCTGGTCAGGCACCACTGAGTACTGCACCCATGCTGGGGACAGTACAATACAGGTAATCCAGAAGGCTGACAGGGGTGTGGAACACAGGCGCATAGTAATCAGCTCTCACACATGTACCCATGAGAGGACCCCTGGGGATCCCAGGAGGGGGAAAAGCCTTGACCTTCACTGGAATAGTGGAGGGGGCCAAAAGCCTCCATCTCCTCTCAAGGGGTGTGGTAAGAGAATCTGGTTGCTAGGTGGCGTAGGCAAGAACAGGAGAGGAGGGGCAGTGAGTCAGTTAGAGCAGAACTCCATAGGGCTCAGTGAGGAGCAGACCTGTGGGGCTGTTGCTGTAGTCTGACAGCGTCCGCGCAGTGGCTACCGACGGGGGAGAACGGTCAACTAGGAGTGCTACCCGAAACCCATCTCAGCTAGAGAGAGAGCACGGAGTGGGAAGTAAGGAGACTGCTGGAGAGTACCAGGCCCAAACGGGCGGCAGATCCCGAAGCGGAGATAGATCCAGCTTTCTTTTGCTAAACCTGCCGGTGTGGGGCTCTCAAAGCCCACGCCACAACACCACAAAAGCCGCAGCCACGTAGCCACAGTTAGGGCCCACAGTTCACAGGAGGCAAGAAGCTGGAGTGATCTGGCCCAGGCGACAAGCACACGGCAAACGAAGGGGAGAGAGGCTTCAGCATCTTCCCTGGGTGACCCCCATAGGGACTCAAAGTCGGGGTTACCCCAAACCACCAAGGGCTAAGGAAGGCGAGTTAGTAGTCACCCTCACAAGTCAGCCTGAAGGACACCTGGTTCCCACTTGGTTCATCCCAGCTACGCCCGGGTTACTCACCCTGCCACCTGAAGTGAGTAAAAACCCTGAAAGACATCCTGCCTGTGTTGAGTCATTCTGCGCCTTGTGGTACTACGCACCTACACAGGGCCCTGGGGCTTGCCTCACTCTCAGGAGGCTATTCCAACTAACTGCACTCACCATCAGCCCCAGGCGTCCCTCAACCTGCAGTGGCGGTCCCCACTGACCGCAATACTGAGAGTGGCGTCACGACAAGAAGAAGATCTCCTACCTGTGACCAGATCCAGCTACGTGGAGTCCCTGAAGGTAATGCACCGACACACCACCTGAGGGGCTTCACAGATGATGCTATAACAGCTTTTAAAAAAGGGCGGGATGATTTCCTCAATACACACAACATTCTGGGTTATAAGTCACTTAGGGACAAAATGTAGAACTGGTGGAGAAAGGTTGAACTAGATGGACTTGGGTCTTTTTTCAACCTAAGTAACTATGTAACTATGACTTATCTGTAATTCATCAGTTAATGATAAGATATGGTGGAGCAAACTTTGCCTTTGTGGGTGGTCCAAAAGCAACTAAATCTAACCGTTTTTTAATTACACTAATAAAGCTGTGTAGCGAGGTATAATTTCCCTAATAATGTCTTTTCTCGGCATGTTCTGCTAACTATAAAGACTGCGGTTTCTCTGGGTAGGTGTCTTTGATCTATACGTGGAATAGTCGATTGCATTGCTCTTTCGGCACAGCCAGCACATGAAGGGCTGTCACGGGAAACTCGGATCTGCGCTTGTGTCATTAAGATAAACCTGAAAATCACCACTTTGGTATCGCTTTTTGCTTTTTTTTTAGTCCCAGAGGCCCAATTAAATATTCTTGTGCTGTTTAATTGCAGATATCTCTCTTCTCTCTTATATTAAGCTGAATGATGTGTTTTGCTGGGAAGAACTGGTGGTAAAGGTATAGTGAGACACAGTTGTGTTAATTAAGTAATGTGAATGATATATTAAACGCAATATGGACAATTTACAAAGCGAGCAGGTTCCCAGAGCGGGGACTTACATTGCTTTTGATGGTAATGTATTCAGTGGTAATCCATGACAATGTATTTAGTTGTTGCTCTCCGATGGCTCAGATTCACAATATCGATTGATTGGGGGCAGATCTATTAAAGCACACTGCAGCGTTTTTTTTGTTGCTTTTTTCAGTAATGGAGTGATGCTTTAGATCTAAACCTCCTAATCCCGGTCCTATACCCACCCTCTTGCATTTTCACCTTTTTTCAATGTCGCTGCAGTCCTGTGGCGCCTTCTAATGACTGCCAAAGGTCAGAAGTTACGTCAGAATCTCACAATACAAGTCTATGAGAGTAAGGGGTACTTTGCATGCTGCAACATCGCTAGCCGATGCTAGCGATGCCGAGCGCGATAGTCCCCGCCCCCGTCATTGGTGCGATATCTTGTAATAGATGCTGTAGCGAACATTATCGCTACGGCAGCTTTACACGCACATACCTGCCCTGCGACGTCGCTCTGGCCGGCGATGCGCCTCCTTCCTAAGGGCGTCACAGCGACGTCACACGGCAGGCGGCCAATAGAAGCGGAGGGCTGGAGATGAGCGGGACGTAAACATCCCGCCCACCTCCTTCCTTCCGCATAGCCGCTGGAGGCAGTTAAAGAGATGTTCCTCACTCCTGCGGCTTCACACACAGCGATGTGTGCTGCCGCAGGAACGAGGAACAACATCGTATCTCCTATTGGTGCGACATTATGAAAATGGCCGACGCTACACAGATCACAGATTTATTACACGTTGCGACGTCGTTACCGGCGCCGGATGTGCGTCACTTTCGATTTGACCCCGATGATATCACAGCAGCGATGTCACAGCATGCAAAGTACCCCTTAGAATGAGTCCAGAATGATGCTCTCATAGATTGCCAAAAGTCAGAAGTTATGTCACAATTTCTCAATACAAGTCTATTAGAGCCAGAACGAGTCCAGAATGACACTCTCGTAGACTACCAAAGGTCAGAAGTTACATCACAAACTCTCAATACAAGTCCATGAGAGCCAGAACAAGTCCAGAATAAGGGTCTCAAAGACTTGTATGGAATTGTGACCTCTGGCGCTGCATGAAACAATGGAGCTGACGGGAGGTAACAAACTGGACAAGAATGACCAATCTGATAACAGATGAAGAGACCAGAGCATGAGCATAAGGCTGGATTCACACAATGGTATGGAATCCGATGCGACTGCATTAGATGCGATATGCTAATCACCCTTGACTTTCGCTGTGCTGTCAGTGTGAGCTGAGTGTCATGCAACTGTGATCCAATCCTGCAATCGGATCACAGCTGCGGAGGACAGGGAGAGATTAATCTCCCCATCTCCTCCATTGTCAGCTGATGCGATTATCGTACTGCACTCAGATATCATTCAAGTGCAGTCTGATCTTTCACTCTCACCCATAGACTTGTATGTGTGCGAGTGACGTCTCTCGCTTACAGTCACAGCATGCTGTGACTTTTCGTTCATCCAGACTCTGGATAAAAAAAGCTGACCATCTGCTTTCCTCATTGAATAACATTGGTCCAAGTGCAATTTTTTGTCGCATTGCACTCGTCTGAGTCATATGCTCGTGTGAGTGTATCCTAAAACAGAGGCGGGGAACTTACCGTATTTTTTGGACTATAAGACACACTTTTTTCCCCTCAAATGTTGGGGGAAAGTGGGGTGTGAGTCTTATAGTCTGAATGTAAGGCTGCAGGGAATGAGGGTGCTGTGGTGGAGCGGGTCATCGGGGGCACGAGCAGGCTGTAGCAGCCTTCTGTGACCACGTGGACCCGCTCATTTAATATGCACGCCCATCATCAGTGAATAACTCAGTGAATAATCAGTATAACTCACCGGCAACGATCCCTGCAGCACCGCGATGTCCTCCTGTCTGCCGGCGACAGCTGTGTGGAGACTAGCGATGTGCACAGCGATTACGTCATCACTGTGTGTACGTGTCCACACGCAGCCGCCGCCGACACAGACACGAGGACATTGCGATGCTGCAGGGAGCGTGGCCGGCTCCACACTCCAGCGCTGCTGCTGACACAGACGGAGGAGCGATGCTGCAGGGAGTGAGGTAAGGTGAGTATGAACGTTTATTTTATTTTATATGCCACAGGATGCTGGCTGTATACCAGGATGGGAGTCTATAGCAGGATGAGGGCATATAGCAGGATGGAGGTATATTATGATCAGGATGGGGGGTATATGAGCAGGATGGGGGTATATGAGCAGGATGGGGGTATATTATGAGCAGGATGGGGGTATATAAGCAGGATGGCGGTATATTATGAGCAGGATGGGGGTGTATTGGCAGGATGGGGGTATATATGAGCAGGATGGGGACATATAGCAGGATGGGGACATATAGCAGGATGGGGGCATAGAGCAGGATGGGTTATATAGCAGGATGGGGCCATATGCCAGGATGGGTTATATAGCAGGATGGGGCCATATGCCAGGATGGGGTATATAGCAGGATACGGCCATATGCCAGGATGACGGTATATAGCAGGATGGGGGCTATACCAGAATGAGGGACATATACTGTATATACAAGGCAGGAGGATCCTTACCAGGCTGGGGTACCTTAGTAGAGAATTTGGGGACATTACCCACATAACAGTGTCAGCAGCAGATCCTCGGTCCATAGGTGTGTCATAACCACATTTTTTGCTTCAAATTTTATTTTCCTATTTTCCTCCTCGAAAACCAGGGTTTCGTCTTATGGTCCGGTGCGTCTTATAGTCCGAAAAATATGGTAGATTATGGAACTTAATTCCAGCAGTGGAATTAAAAAAAACAGCTGGAGTGATGCTTTGAAGATTTGATCAAATTACTTGTAGAAAACTGCATCTTTCCACAGTGCCCCTTCATAACTCACTTGCACCATACTTGTCAATATCATCAATGGTAAAATAGTGACTTTTACCGTAAGTCCTGCCTAAAAGGACTGCCCCAGAAATGCACAAAACTAGTCCGGACCTCCACCTTTTGTGAACTGAAATGTCTGAATTTGGGGCAAAAACATAATATATTTTCCACGATTGTTCCTAAAAATGTTTGAACTCAATATTTTTTAGCAATTTTTTTTTAGTTGAACATTCAGTGCTAATAAAAGTATCATCTTAGTGCACAGTGAAGGGTTTTTCTGAAACAGAGCTCCATCATTTCCCCTTAAGGCTATGTGCATTTTTGCAAAACCTGCTCTTTGGGCAGTAAATAAGCTGCTTACAAAAAGCAGATTTTGCAATGTTTTTTGTGGGGATTATATGTTTAATTTTATTCATCAACAATGCAGCAAAAAAGCTAGAGTTCTCCAATTCGGTAAAAAAAAAAAATAAGCATGTGCATGAGATTTCTGAAATCTCATAACTTTTGCTGTGAAACGTAGCTTTTAATTTGCATTGAAAAAAGGTAAAAAACATGCAAAAATGCAACATAGCCTCAATAATAAGAGGCTTCTTACCTGCAGTCACCACTAGAGGGAGCGTTACAATAGATTAGCTCTGTATGCAGTGAGCTCCTGCACTCCCCCTAGTGGGGGCAGAATTTATTTAAACAATGGAATGTCGACTGCTATAAAAATGTATTGAGACATTAGTCACCCACAAAGTTTCAGATCTAAAAATGATGTGGTGTTAAAAGGTAAACTGACGTGCCCAAGGGAGCCATAATGCTGAAACACGTTGAACGTATCTAACTGTATTCATTCATTCAATTAACAAAGTGCTGACGGTGACTTTACATCTGCCCTTTTCTCATCTCGCGGCCCTGTAATCATTGCTGTGAGACAGGTTTATTCTGTGCCCTCTCTTCCTCCGAACATTCGTGTCACTGGAACATTTCCACTGTGGAGGAAATCTTGTAATATGCGCCTGTCATTTCCTAGTATCACCTGCTGCTGTCACCAAGTGGAGTGCTCCGCTGCCTGCAATGATCATTAGGAAAGCAATGATTAACAAAATGTGCTTAATTACCAGAAAGAACAAAATGTCAGCCAACAGTAGGGAAGTCCCTGGTGTACTGTAATAGCTGTGAAGAATGACCCTATGATTCAGATTCATGCAATCCTCCGCAGTTCCAGGATTACGCGCCCCATGCAGTGCGAGGACATGTTTCCGAGTGGCCAGGCTGGCATGGCTTGTTGGCACTTGTAATTGCGCCATGACTAAGACTTCTGATTTCTCACTTAATATGTACAATCCTTATCACTTTCAACTAGTTACAGTTTTTAGGGATAATTTCATTAGAACTATAGATGTAGCAAAGGTTAACTTGATAAATCACCCACCATCTTGACAACTTGTCAGAGAATGCTATGTTACTTAAAGAGGTTGTCCTTGCTTTTACATTGATAGACTATCTTTAAGGTAGGTAATCAATGTCAGATCCAACACACCACACCCCTGCCAATCAGGTGTTCTTTGTGCTGGCGGTGGCAGCAGGCAGCCAGAAATACTCAGTCCCGGAGCTGCTCCGTCTTCTGATAGCGGCCACGGCCGGACACTGCACATGCGCCTCCTATTCAGATCAATAAAAAGCGGATGTGAAGTGTCCGGCCACGGCCACTATCAGAAGATGGAGCAGCTCCGGGACTGAGTATTTCTGGCTGATCGGCCGGGGTGCAGGCTGTCGGACCCTGGACGATCTGAAATTGATGACCTGCCCTAAGGGGTACTTTGCATGTTGCGACATTGCTAACATCGGCTAGCTATGGCGAGCGCGATAGTACCCGCCCCCGTCGCACATTGGATATCCTGTGATAGCTGCCGTAGCGAACATTATCGCTACGGCAGCTTCACACGTACTTACCTGCCCTGCGATGTTGCTCTGGCCGGCGACCCGCCTCCTTTCTAAGGGGGCGGGTCGTGCGGCGTCACAGCGACGTCACACTGCAGGCGGCCAATAGAAGTGGAGGGGCGGAGATGAGTGGGACTTAAACATCCCGCCCACCTCCTTCCTTCCGCATAGCCGGTGGAGGCAGGTAAGGAGATGTTCCTCTCTCCTGCGGCTTCACACACAGCGATGTGTGCTGCCGCAGGAACGAGGAACAACATCGTATCTCCTTTTGGTGCGACATTATGGAAATTACCGACACTACACAGATCATCGATTTTCGACGCTTTTGCAATCGTTTATTTGCGCATCTAGGCTTTACACGTTGCGACATCGTTACCGGCGCCGGATGTGCGTCACTTTTGATTTGACCCCGACGATATCGCAGTAGCGATGTCGTAACGTGCAAAGTACCCCTTAGGATAGACCATATATCTAAAAGCAGTAGACAACCCCTTCAAGGACCTGTCGCCAATCAATAACAGATACTGATCTTATTTTATTCCCGCTGCTCCCCTGATTATTTATTTGTTTTTTATAATAATTTTTATATCCCCGATACTTGTTCCAGAGACTTGAGCCTTTTCATTCAGTGCTGATTTTTATGGCCATAAAAATTTGCACTAAATAAAAAAGCTTACCGTATATTGATTTATTTAATTATTTACAAAAAACAAAAACTAGACTACTCAGGGGAACAGCGGAAATAAAATAAAAGCAACAACTGGCATTTTTAAGATTGTGATACGTCATCTTTAAAGGTAATCTGTCCCCAGGTTTTCCCACCCAATCTAAGAGCAGCATAATGTAGAGACAGAGATGTTGATTCCAGTGATGTCACTTACTGAGATGCTTAATTTAATTTTGATAAAATCAGTGTTTTATCAGCAGGAACTTATCACTAGAGGACTAATGATCCTGCTGTGATGTAGTCCTCCACTTTCATGAGCTGTGTCACCACTGATTGGCAGCTTTCAGGATACACAGAATATTGCCAATCAGTGATGTAGGTGGGGTTATGCAGAGCTCCGCATTCAGAGAACTGGTAGATGGGCAACAGCTAAAACAGTGATTTTTATCAAAATGACAGTAAGCAGTTCAGCTAGTGACACATTGCTGGTATCAGGATCTCTGCCCCTACATTATACTGCTCTCAGATAAGGTAAAAAAACCAAACCTGGTGACAGATTCCCTTTAAGACAATTAAAATAATTTAAAGGGCATTTCCATTTTAAGAAAGCCCCTGTCCCAAGGCATAGGTTTTTTTTTTTTAAAACAAAAAAAAACAAAAACAAAAAACCCTTATCGTTTAGTAACTGTTCCTGGATCTAGCACCAGGTGTCTGTCATTTTCTGCAGCGTTGATGTCATGTTGGTACTTCTGTGAGCTCAATGATTGGATGAAATCCTTTCAACGTGACATCAGCGCTGTAGACAAGAAAATAAACCAGCACTGGGTCCAGGAAGGCTGAGCAAAACACAAATAGTTAAATAGTTCTTTTTAAAAAAAAAAAAACAAAAAAAAACCCTGTGTCTGTGGACGTTGGTTATTTTAATGGAAAACTCCTTTAACATTCCACACACCAATGACTGATGTTGAGTAAAGTGTTGTAACGCTTTTTTGTGCCGTGATATCCCAGTGTTGTGTTATATGTCTTTATATAAACTAGTCTACATCTGCAGATTTATTAAATTGGATTTATTTCACTACGAAAAAGAAGTGACCTTATTAAAAGGTGCAAATACATCAAATATACATAAAAAGAATTGGAACATAAACTATGGATCCCAGGAAATTAACAGTTGGGTTATCTACAGAAAAAGAAAAGATTCTTTATAGTAAGACAAATGGTTAATAACTGTTAAGAAAATAATTCTTTATAGTTGAGGGAGGAGTTATTTTCAGTAAAGAGAGAAGTTCTTTACAGTAAAGGGATGGGTTCTTTGTGGGAAAAGGCAGTTAAACATTGGAAAGTAGCAGGATATTTATCTCATGATTAAGATATTGAATTAGAACTAACAATGGAGTAGAGCAGTCTTACTTTGTTACATAGAAATTAGATGTTTTTGTAGATTGATTGTTATTTTTGCATTGTAACAGGGCTGCCCCATCCACCATGTACTGTGTTTAATACTACTGGTGCCGTCATATAAAAACCTTCAAACATCCAGGTCTGGGTGTGACTGCTATCTTCACATGCCTATAGGTTCACATGCCTATTGATTCCAGTTATCCTGATACTTCTAATGCATGAAATTCACAATTCATACTCTGGATTCAGAATCATATTCTCTGTGCTGAGATCTCTCTCTCTCTCCCTCTCCCTCCCCCTCTCCCTCTCCCTCCCCTTCTCTCTCCCCGATTGATAACTGTTGTTAACAAAATAGAATGTATTAACATTCCCGGGATAGAATGTATTAATAGAATGTATTAACGCCCGGGATAGTAACTGTCTCTCTGTTTCTTTCCCATTCTCTGTCTGTCTCCCACTCTGTATATATCTCTCTGTCTCTCTCTCTATCTCTTTGTCTGTCTGTCTCTTCCCCTGTCTGTCTCTGACTATCTCTATCTTTTTCTCCATCTGTCTCAATCTCTTTCCCTGTCTGTCTATCTATCTCTTTCCCTGTCTGTCTATCTATCTCTGTCTCTTTCCCTGTCTGTCTTTTCCCTCTCTTTCCCTGTCTGTCTCTCTCTTTCCCTCTATCTCTTTCCCTGTGTCTGTCTCTTTGTCTGTCTCTTTACCTGTCTTTGTCTCTTACCCTGTCTGTCTCTTTCCCTTTCTTTCCCTGTCTGTCTGTTTCCCTGTGTCTGTCTCTTTGTCTGTGTCTGTCTCTTTCCCTGTCAGTCTGTCTCTTTGTCTGTCTGTCTCTTTGTGTCTGTCTCTTACCCTGTCTGTGTCTGCCTCTTTCCCTGTCTCTGTCTGTCTCTTTCCCTGGCTGCATTGTGACACACCAACATTCCATATAAGGGCGTGGCTGCGCATTCTTCTGAATTTCTGGCTGCACTGTAGCTCCCAGCTCCATTCGCTTTAATGGAGGCAGGTTTTTTTGGCGAATAACTGTGAAGCGTGGGGTTAAAATTTCCCCTCGAAACATAGCCTATGACGCTCTCGGCGTCCAGAAGTGTGAGTGTGCCAAATTTTGTGGCTGTAGCTGCGACGGTGCGCTTCGACCGGGTTAATAACTGCTGTTAACAAAATAGAATGTATTAACAAAAATTTATTCTGCACACAAACACCACAAAACAAATAGATAGAAATGTAAATTATTAAAAGGCAAAAACTAAGCTAATAGAAGCATTTCACAACATATATTTTAACACCACAGATATTCCACACAGATTTAACATCCTATGACCTTACACATACTGAAAATGTCCTTTGTTGCCTATATTAACCAATCAGAGCTCAGATTAATTAACTGTAGCAAAATAGAAGCTAAGCTGGGATTGGTTGCTATTGGCAGCCTGATAAATCTCCAGGCAACAGAAAGCCCTCCCCCCTGACAGTATATATTAGCTCACACATACACATAATAGACAGGTCATGTGACTGACAGCTGCCGTATTTCCTATATGGTGCACGTGTTGTTCTTGTAGTTTGGCTGCTTATTAATCAGATTTTTATTTTTGAAGGATAATACCAGACTTGTGTGTGTTTTAGGGCGATTATGTGGTGAGGTTGGTGTATGTGTGGTGAGATGTGTGCTGAGGGTGGTATATGTACCAGACTTGTGTGTGTTTAGGGCAATTATGTGGTGAGGTTGGTGTATGTGTGGTGGGATGTGTGCTGAGGGTGGTATATGTGTTCATGTACGTGGTAGTGTGTGGCGCATTTTGTGTGTGTGTTCATATCCCCGAGTGTGGTGAGTATCCCATGTCGGGGCCCCACCTTAGTAACTGTACGGTGTATACTCTTTGGCGCCATCGCTCTCATTCCTTAAGTCCTCCTTGTTCACATCTGGCAGCTGTCAATTTGCCCCCAACACTTTTCGATTCACTTTTTCCCCATTATGTAGATAGGGGCAAAATTGATTGGTAAATTGGAACACGCGGGGTTAAAATTTCACCTCACAACATAGCACCCGGCACTGCCCGGGATAGTAACTGTCTCTGTTTCTCTCCCATTCTCTGTCTGTCTCCCCCTCTGTATATATCTCTCTGTCTCTCTCTATCTCTTTGTCTGTCTGTCTCTTTCCCTGTCTGTCTCTTTCTCCGTCTGTCTCAATCTCTTTCCCTGTCTATCTATCTCTTTCCCTGTCTGTCTATCTATCTCTTTCCCTGTCTGTCACTTTCCCTGTCTGTCACTTTCCCTGTCTGTCACTTTCCCTCTCTTTCCCTGTCTGTTTCTTTCCCTGTCAGTCTGTCTCTTTGTCTGTGTCTGTCTCTTTGTGTCTGTCTCTTACCCTGTCTATGTCTGTTTCTTACCCTGTCTGTGTCTGCCTCTTTCCCTGTCTGTGTCTGTCTCTTTCCCTGTCTGTGTCTGCCTCTTTCCCTGTTTGTGTCTGTCTCTTTCCCTGGCTGCATTGTGACATGCCAACATTCCATATAAGGGCGTGGCTGCACATTCTTCTGAAGTTCTGGCTGCACTGTGGCTCCCAGCTCCATTTGCTTTAATGGAGGCAGGTTTTTTGGTGAATAACTGTAAAGAGCGGGGTTAAAATTTCCCCTCGAAACATAGCCTCTGACGCTATCGGGGTCCAGAAGTGTGAGTGTGCAAAATTTTGTGGCTGTAGCTGCGACGGTGCGGATGCCAATCCCGGACATACACACATACACACACACACATACACACACACATTCAGCTTTATATATTAGATATATATATTTATAAAATTGAACAAACTTAGCCCATAAATTGGCCAATTCATGAGAGCCCATCAGCCGCGTCAAGGCGTCCTTCTGTGACGGGACCCTAATCTAATAACGTGCCTCTCCTGGGCTAAAAGCCTAAACATTTTTGGGAAGGTAGGGTCCAATATTAATCAAGAGCTGATGGAAATACCATAGTGCTCAGCCAGAAAAGGAGGTATTTAGCATAATGCAGCTAAACAAATGTGTTCTGTTCCTCTAGGTATAAACCTGCTCCTGTCCTAGAATCACCCGGCTCAGTGCAGAATATGGCTGAGACGTGAGTGTGATTTCTTTGTGTGTTACGGGTAAATGACCTGCCGTCATTGATCTGTCTTCATATTCCAGCATCAAACAACCGGCTTCTGTAAGACAGTATTAGCTTTTCTATTTGACCCCAGACAACTGCGCTTTGGAAAAGGCCAAGCTGCTGGTGACAGGAAAGACAAATGGAGAGAGCGGCATTGTTCCTAATATCATTATGATTAATTGTATTCTCAAAGCGATATCCAAATATACTGAGCTGGGGACACTGATCACATCATTATACCTTCAGAACCCAAAATTACAAGTGGATTGTTATCAATCAGTGACCAATATTTTATACTTTAATTTATATATAAAAAAAAATCTATAATCGATTCTCCAGAACTGCTAGATAATCTGGACTATCTGTAAGCTGATGACTAACACAGATATTGATTGAAGATTCACCATCAAGTCAGGAAAACCTTCTATTCTTCATGGAAAAATAATACATGTTTGTTTTTTGTTTCACTCCTTTAAGAATAAATTGACAAATGGGTGTTAGCATTTTTTTTGTTTAGAGGGCGTGTCCCCACATAATCAGTACTGGTTGGACAATGACAGACAAAGGACACGCCCCTAACTGGTAACACCCAAATGTCAAGAGGAATAATAGAGGAAGGGTAGAAAACAAGTTTATTAAGAGATGCCGTAAAAGTGTTGTATTATGGAAAATATGATTTTTTTTTTTAGTGTAAAAAATATATTAAAGTAACAGTTCCTCTTTAAAAGAAATGAGATAGCAGAATGTTTTATTATAGCTGCCAGCGATTGTAGATTAGTTTCCACTGGTTTGATGAGCTAGCACTCTAATGCTATGGTATTGTAGAAAGGCTAGATAATTGTTAAGGGGTGGAGGGAGCGACATCTACAGACAGAGAAGAAATGTTAGAGATAAACAGGCAGCGGTGTAAAACCTCTCATTTGTCATGCAGGAGCAGAGCTGTATGACAGGTAAATGTTGCTTACACTAATCCCTGGTGTATTATAGTTCTGCTCAGCTGCACAGATAAAGGAAGCGGCAGTGCTAGATAGAGAAAATGGGAAGGGGAATGAAAGCCCCCCATTCCAGCAGTGCCGAGAAATAGGGGAGCCCCGGGGGAGAGAGAATAAAGACAAAGGAGGAGACTTGTATTTTCTGCAGCCATCAACCATTCTGAACAATAGCACAATACGAATACCGACACATATACGACTCCCTGCACCGATACCGGAGGTGGTCATTATGCTGGAACCTCCGGTGTGTGGCCAGGACTATAAAAATGTAATATTAATGTCATTGACCCATCTAATGATCATATTGCTGTTAATGAGCTTTTAACGAAGGACATTGCACTCCTTTGTCTTTAATTGTCTCCTGCTGATGTACAAGGTCCACTCCTCACTCTGTATATTAGGCTTTCTGTGCTGGGTCTTAATGAGGACCCGTCACTACGTTTATCCTGTATTATTCTCCGGATTAATTCCAATCTGTAATTCAATGATTGGTATAGCATGCTCATTACTTTCACAAGAATCGTATATATTAGCTACATATTCTGGACAGCCTCTTCTTGTATCTACTATTAGGGCACCTTGAAGTAATTGGGTCCACGCCTGACCATCAATTCTCTCAGCTGCAACCCAAAGCAATACTGTGCCCAACTGTAAGACCGTGGAAGACAGAGATCTGTGACACCCCCCCCCATACTAGGGGTAATTAATCTTATGCAGTTTATCAAGGGTCAAAAAATTTAAAGGTTTTCTATGTGGAGCATTAGAGGCCGGTCTAAACATATCTTCTCCTTCTTAGAAATGGCAACCATCACATAATCTTATATTGATCACTTGGGCATGACTTTGGGTTCATTAGGGTTAAGGTACACTTCAAACTACTGTACTGACTTGGAATGTACAGCCCATAATACCCTATAGATTCTATAGAGGCAAATAAATGGTCCATCACACTTGGCAAGGCAGACCAAGTTCTTCCTTGGAGGAGAATACTGAGGTTTGCAGAGGTGCAGTCCCATGCAAATCAATGCATATTGCAAATTAAGGCATATTCAATTTTTTGAAAATCTCATAGAAGTGAATAGAATATTGTATATTTATGGCACCTTTCCATTCCTGTGTTCCAGCCAGGTGGTCCCATTCTTTAATTAGGTGCCGGTCCTAAAGGGTAGGGCAGTTTATTCTGTGGGCATACTAAATGGTTCTGTTGCGGGCGGGGAAGGACGCCGCTGCGCTGTGCTTGCTAACGCTCGGGTCCGGCGCTGCTGCGATGGCTGCTCGGTGGCTCGAGCGGTGGGCCGGAGCCGGGGACTCGAGTGGCGCTCCTCGCCCGTGAGTGAAAGGGGGTAGTTTGGTTTGGGGGTTTGGTCCGTGACGCCACCCACGGGTTGTGGTGAAGTTGGGCACCACCACTGCTGGTGACGGGGATCCCGGGAGCGATGGTAGGGAGCAGCTGGGATGTTGTTTCCCCTCTCCGTGGGTAGGGGTTGGTGGTCCCGGGGCTCGGTGAGGTGACCGGGAGGCAGGGTTGGCAAGGTGCAGGGTCGCTTGGACTGCGCAGCGCGGTGCCGGATGGCACGGTTGTACTCACTCAGCCACAAATGTATGCAAAGTCTCTGGTAAACCAAACGGCTGGATGGACGGGTCCCGCAGCCGGCTGCTGTGACTTCTCCTGGACGGTTGGTGGTGGCTGCCTTTCCCTGCACCTTTTGTGTATGTTCGGTCCCGATGGATTCCCACCAGTAACCCGCTCCCCAGCGTGTATATGTGCCGGAGGAGCCCTTTTGCCCGCAGGCTCTCGCCCTTGGAACTCTAGCTGTGGCGGTAGCTGTATTTCCTTTTGCTGGTCGGACGGTTGCCTTCAATCGGGTCTTGCCTGTTAGGAAACCCCTGGAGTTCCGGTCACTGACGCATTTGACCTCTAATGGTGACTCCAAGCCTGGTCGGGGTCCGCAGGCCTTGCCTGTGTGTGCTGGCTTCACTTCGCTCCTCGGTTTGGTGCCGGCGGGCCACCGCCCGTCCCCGGTCCTATGGTTCTGCGTTGATCTGCCTCTCCTGCAGACGGCCACCACCGTCTGCCAACCTTGCTCTTAGTGCCCGGGCCACGCACCTGGACACGGTCAGTTTACTCCTCCACCCCTTCTTCACTCCTTCACTTCCCTAACTGATCTTCACTGACTTCCTTTTCCTGCCTCCAGGACTGTGAACTCCTCAGTGGGTGGGGCCAACCGCCTGGCTCCACCCCACCTTGTGTGGACATCAGCCCCTGGAGGGAGGCAACAAGGATTTTGTGTCTGGCTGATGTGCCTGTCTCGGGGTGGGGGTGTATCTTGTAGTATCTGTGATGACCTGGCTAGTCCAGGGCGCCACAGTTCTTCGACCACTGCTGTTCTCCATCTACACCTTCAGCCTGGGACAGCTCATAGAGTCACACAGCTTTCAGTATCATCTATATGCTGATGATACACAGATCTGCTGTACCTCTCTGGACCTGACATCTGCTCCTTACTAACCAAAATCCCATAATGTTTGTCTGCTATTTCATCCTTCTCTGTGCTATTCCTAAAGCTTCACATGGACAAAACTGAATTCATTATCTTTCCTCCTCCTCTCTCAACCCCTCCAACAAGCCTATCCATCAAAGTTGATGCCTGCTCGTCACCTCGGAGTAACCCATCCTATAAGCCACACATCCAAACCCTCTTCACCTTCTACCAACTACAACTCAAAAATATTTCTGCATTCCTTAACCAAGAAACAGCAAAAATACTAGTGCATACCCTCATCATCTCCTGTCTTGACTACGGCAACCTCCTGCTCTGTGGCCTCCATTCCAACACTCTTGCTTCCCTACAATCTAGCCTAAACTCTGTGGCCCAATTAATCCACCTCTCCCCCGGATATTCTCCAGCCTCACCACTCTGCCATAGCCTTTCACTGGTTTCCCATTGCCCAAAGACTCCAGTTCAAAACACTAACCATCATATACAAAGCTACCCGCAACATGTCTCCTCCATACATTTGTGAACTAGTCTCTCGGTACTTTCCTGCACCTAACCTCCGATCCTCACAAGATCTTATTCTCTACTCCTCTCTTATCTCCTTTCTCACAATCGCATACAAGATTTCTTCCGCTTCTCCCCCATACTCTGGAACGCCATGCCACAACATATCAGACTTTCACTTACCGTGGAAATATTCAAAAGGGACCTGAAGACCCACCTCTTCCGGCAATCCTTCACCCTACAATAACCCTCAGACCAGTACACCACTGTGCAACTAGCTCTGTCCTCACCTACTGGATCCTCACCCATCCCCTGTAGACTGTGAGCCCTCATGGGCGGGGTCCTCTCTCCTCTTTTTACAGTCTGTTTTTGTAATGTTCATGATTGTTGTACTTGTTTTTTATGTATATGTGACGCCCCTGAGTGTCAGGTGCCACAGGGTTCTACAGCTAACTCCGTATTTCTAGAAGACCAGTGCCGGTAAAACAACACACACACACAAATCCACACCCTTTTCCCCAGACTGGGTGACAGGCTAGATACAGAACTGATAAATGTCCACCTGTTTTTTGGGCCTCATCCAATCCACTAGTCAGAAACCCGGAAGGAGGAGGGGCTATTCAGTGGAGTGATGGGAGACGGGCATCTTGTCAGACAGAAGTCAGACGGTCAGTCAGAAGTCAGTACACAGACGGAAAGTGTAAAGTGACTGATTGAGTAAAAGGTGTACGGTTGCCAGGGAAAGTACGGTGTGAGTATTCACTGGACCGAGTACCGGCGGGGTGCAAAGCCCTAGTTCAGGAAGACGCTTCAGACTCACCCGATAAGAATCTGCCTGGGAAGGGGACTATCAAGGACCTTACCGACGTTAGTGTCCGGGGTACAGCAGCAATGAGGGAACCTGGGAACGGGAACATAGGTCCGACCCAAGAGAGGTTCAAGCTGCCTGCCATACGGGCCAGGACTGGAACAACTGGAGGGGACCCCAAAATGCTCCAGGCCACGGGGACCCATCAACTACAAACGGGTGCATGGAAGTAAAGCTCACCAGTACACTACAACCACCATCATCCTCCCCTGGGGCCTAGCTGTACTTGCGGAGAACCGTCACATCTAGGCTGCTTAATACCACCAACCCCAGCAGTGAGAGACTTTGCAGCGGCGGCATTCCCCATATAGCCGCATACTGCAAGTGGCGTGACGAAAAACACTTTATTTTATTTTTCCCTTGTACAATTACCCATTTTAAGCGTCCCCCAGGGTTACAGAACCAGGCAACAGCCACCCGTGATACGTCCCAGTGAATACAAGGCTCGGGACCGAGTACCCCAAAGCCCTGGGGTGCATTATATACACTTTCACTTTTAAAGTGCAATAAAATAAATGGCGCTATACTAATAAATAATAATAATATGCAATCCATACAACCCTACATCGTGTATGCATAGGGTTTAATATGTAAAAATAATCACCTTAACTTTTAGTTCTGATACACTTTCAAAGCTGTTGCCACATTAGGTGGAGATGTTGTCACACACCTTTGTGCTGGCTGCCGCCTACAATACCGGTTTGTCTTTGGATTTCCAGATTTGGCACATCTTTCCGTCCTCAGCTAAGCATGACCTTTAGGAACTTGCTAAATAGCTTTATTGGAATGGGCCCAATAGATACTCTCACACACATGCAGTACTGGAAACTGAGAAAATCACTTTAATTATGGTGAAATTAAAACGTGGAAGGTGACGTGGAAATATGGAACATTATCATTATGATATAATTTATGTCTCAACCTGTGGCGTGTGTATCCCAGGGGGTGTTCACTGTGCTTATGCTGCGATTCTACATGGCAGCACATTCTTTTATACCAGCCTTGGGAATTCTTTGATGTACTTTGTGAAGAGGGGCACTTGGCCTAGGAATTCTCCAAAGCATTCATCTATGGTGCCCATACCAAGATAGAAGATGATAGCTGCTGTACTGTGCATTGTCAAGTGCTTTGTAGGTACGCTCCTTTGAAGTTATTGGGACATTATTGTGCACCCCCACCTCCATTATGACTTGACGGCTCATATAATAAGTCATCATACAAATCTGTTGTGTTTAAATACTGTTAATAGCCTTTTATTTCACGGATGAGACAAAGAAAGGCAGAGTAACAAGAACGTTCTCTAAGTAAAAAATGAACATTTAGATAAATGAGGAAATTAAAATCCTACTGTGAATGTCAAAGTTTTGTTCTTTGACATGTCTGCCGTGAACATTTTAACAGAGATCTAAGAGTTTCTATAGAACAATAATTTTCTTCTTAATGGCATGGGTTCTCTAGAGTTATTATTTATCAGAAAAGGCAGAAAATGACATGTGGTGATCAGATCTGGGTCCCTCACCTATGAACCTTTTGTGGAAGGGCCTCAGCACTTGGCAGGAGCACAGATGTCTTCATCTCATCTTGAAATGAATATATATATGGAAGACCTGTTGGTAAATGTTTGTATGGTCAAGAGCTATTCTACCCGACCACCCAAACGTATACATGCTCTAATCTAAATGTTGAGAGAAATAAC
This sequence comes from Anomaloglossus baeobatrachus, assembly GCF_048569485.1. Classification (NCBI taxonomy): domain Eukaryota; kingdom Metazoa; phylum Chordata; class Amphibia; order Anura; family Aromobatidae; genus Anomaloglossus; species Anomaloglossus baeobatrachus. The sequence goes on from NC_134355.1 coordinate 584,564,278, forward strand.
TGTGGAGACACAGGGCTCAGTGGGTGCTCTGGCCCAGCCGCCTTTAGAAAGACAGTGTAGCTCAGGGCTCATCCCAACTGAATGCACGACTTCCTTAACCGTGGGCGGAACACTACTCAGACAACACAGGGTGAGGGAACCACAATAATTAGACTTTATTGGATCCCCAAAATATTAACGGCACATAACACATAACCAGCAAAACACAGAAATGTAACAGACAACAGAGTCTCACCCTTCCGCTGGCTCACCAGGGATTTAGAATGTCCATGCCTCAGATGTTCCAGGGCTAATTACTCCAATCCAGCAGCACCCTGCTTTCGGCGGGCACCCACCGTGACTGGAATAACGCCAGATTTAGGAAGCTGGCTGAGGTCTGCAAAGTCTGTACCAGGTGACCAATTTGTTCCAACCTGGGTTTCCTCCTTAAGTAGTCTCTGGTATGATGATATAATTCTGGCAGCCGGAGTCGAAATTCCTAGACTGTGGATATGGTCTCCAATCAGAACCGAAGTCCCTAGATTGAAGCCACAAGGTATCCTGATCCTCTAGTCAGCTCCTAAGAGCTTAGACTGGATCATGCACATCCATCAACAACCACCTGGTGACTTAAAGAAATCCCTTTTATAGCCACAGCCTTCCACTTGGATACACTGCGTCCTCATCGGATTGGTTGGACAAGATTGCTTCTCCCATTGGATGAATTTCAAGCTGCAGGGATAATGTTCATTTAAATGATGTGGGTAGGAAAACTAAGGATATCTACATGGAGCCTGCAAGTCACCAACTAGACAATGGCTACTAAGGTAATTACATTAGCAATACACAAGAACGTTACAATGATTACTGGAAGGGTAGGGAGAAACAGTAGCTACGCAAACATGAGTTAATACACAAAAGAACAATACGTCTGGCTGAATGTTAAGAAACTTTAACCAATGAGAGTCCATGTCGTCACAATAACTACTAACATATTCCTCTGGCATTGGCTTGTCTACTTCTAGAATAAAAGATAAGACATGTTGAAATTCAAGAAGTTCAACCTATTTTTGATCATAGACCCAAAACGAGTAAGATGAGAGGACCCCTTGAAGTTCAAGTTTGCCAGGTAAAAGTTGTGTTCTAGACCCAGACTTGACCTGAACCCCATTGGAAGTCAATGAGTGGATATTTTTTTTTTTTTGGGACACACAAAATCTGAAAACTTTCTTTTTACCTCCAGTGAGAACAATTCAGAGACTGCAAGTGTCTCACACTGACCTAAGCACCAAGTGTTCCCGAGCACATCGATGCTCGGTCAAGTGGTCAGCATATGTAAGTCCATGTTTGGTATGAACTCTGATCTTTACAGTTCGGGTTCACTCATTTCTAGAAACAAGTAAAAATTAAATGGTTTGGTCTACTAATAGTAATGGGTGTCATCAATAGCCTGTAAGCAAGACACTGGGCATCACACATACCTGTGTGGCTGATGCCCTATTCAAGCCTCATCAGTGTGCATGTTTAATACCAGCAACCACCCCTCCATGTAGTGATAGGTTGTGAGTGGTTGTTTCATCAGTATTTTGCTCTTATACTGCACCTACGTATACCATGGGGGCCTGCAGCATCTTGTGTTAGTAATGGCTGCTTCTTTTTCTGTCATTTTTGGGGATGTAACCCCTAGGACACATGAGAAGGGGGTCTCATGTTCTGTATTTGAGTTAAATGGTTTCGCATGCTAACTACATTGACAGCCTATGGCACTGACATAGCTGAGTGCCTTACTCTCCCATATATTCAATAGACAGAGAGGTAGCGTGAATGTTCCATTCAAAAAGGGATGTAGAACCCCAACTCTCTTGAAAAAAATTTCCACCATATAACTAACAGTCCATGAAAAATGGACCGCACGCGGATGTAATTTTTTCACGGACCCATAGACTTGCATTGCTGAATTTGATCCGACACTTGGGTCAACATTGAAAATGTGTCTGCGATTTGCATGGTCCTGTCACTCACGGACTCAGTCAACAAAAATTCACAAACATGTGAAAAGCTCCATAGACTATCGTAGGTTGAGCTGCAATACCTCACATAACCTATAGACACACATGGCACTAATGTAATACATTTTCTCTCTAATCTTGTACAACACCATTAAATTCTAAAACACATTCTTTCCTAGAACTCATGGATTCCCTGCTAGTTTAGGGACTACAGAGCTTAAATCACCATATAACTTAGATGGGTGTCGGCTTAATGCTGGTTGCACTGATTGTTAAGCCAGCAGATATCTCACCTGATCTACACATACACAGGAGAGCCCCTCCCAGACATCCATGGCAGTGGCTTTACTTAGAGAGCAAAACAATCAGCTCTCATATCAGAGGATAGAGGCTATACCAGCTGTAAAGGAGAACACACAGGAAGGGGGAAGGAATGTGTTAATGCTAGGGAAAAGGGAGAAGTGGTGACCACTGATCCCAACCTGCAACTCACTCTCACTCTATACCGATTCTGCACCTGTCGCCGAGCTAGAAAAAGGGCCCTAAGTAAGGATGACAGGTATGAGCGCTAAGTCAACACCACTAACACTAAAAAAAAGACACAAGAAAACACGAATGCTATAACCAGAACCCAGGTAGTTAGCAAAAATCCAACACTTATCTGAGGAGCAGCAACCACAGAAATCTCTTGAGCAGCAGGAGATGACAACTGCAGACCACAGCAAGGAACAAACTAGAAGCCGCACCAAAAACACCCCAGAGTGAGGTTAATAAAGGAAGTCAGAGGATAGAAACTGAGTGGAAAAACTGACAGCTCCTCAGGGTCATTGAGTCCACGGGCTGCAGAAACATGGAACTGTCAGATAACAACACGTGCCACCAATCTCAGCGGTCATCTAGCGCTCACTGCCACTGGATTGTCATCCAGCCGTGACACCTCTGTGACAGGCTGTGACACATCTGTGACACCAACAGTCAGAAATCGAACATGTCGACTCATTATCTTCCCCGTCATCATGGGTTAGGGTCCCAATGCAGATTAGACTATTGGGGAATATTGGCCAGTTCAACAGACATTATTCTAATGGGTATGAGACACTTTCCGAAAATGTAACGCTTCAGGGAGTTATGGGATGTTAGTCAACAAGCTGATTACAGGACAAAACAATCGAGATATACATGCAATCAAGAACTATAGTAATAGTAAAATCATCCTTCTAGGTCCATATATTCGTTCTGGTTGCTATGTAAGCTTTCGCATAGTAACACATCATGAGTACCCAGCCATTCATCCATTGGCACGACAGTACATCTGTGATTAATTATCTCCTATTAATAGTGAAGTTCATTAATGGTTTATGACTGCCAGAACCTGACTATCAAAGAGTCTTGTAAATCTAGACATTACATTAATTGAATATTTCACAATGACCTGGCAACGAAGAAATTAACTGATTAAATGAATGAAAGATTAAAAGCGAAAATGTTTTATAGAAATGGTCTGATAGCGAAAAAACAAACAGAGAATGCCAAGTCTTAGGAAAGGGCAGGGTCAGCTGTAAATAGACTCCATAATGTTTTATTATTCAATCACTGATGCTAGGCAGGCTTAGTTACAGGGGGTCACCGGAGTGCACCGGCGGAGTCACTATGGAGGCTCTCCTAATGTAAGGAACAGGCTGAGTTATGGATTTCAATTATGGATGTTGAGGATCAGAGAATTATGGTTCAGTGACTCCTATTTCATTACCACTCTGCACATCACTTACTCCACTCTTCTCTTACTCCATCACTACCGATGTGCCATAATGCTTCCATATAGACCTTACGAGATACAAGTTCAGCAAATCTATGCCCTCGCATCCACTCCTACAAAAACATGTTATATTCTGAATTTTATCTCTTTTTATTCTGTTTTTTATTAGCTTGGAATATTATTGCTTTTGTTATATTTTAATTGTTATGGTTGACTTTTACTGTACATTACTATGAGTATGGGTCTTATGTAAAAGCAATGAATATAGCTTATGCTGTTTATGTTAACCTTAAATTATTGTTCAGGTTACAAGAAGTTATCACTAGGGATGATCGAATACTTCGATTATTCGGTTTTGCAAATATTTTCCGAATACTTCGCCGCTATTTGACTATTCGCGAATATTCAATGCGCAATGTTAGTCTATGGGAAACCCGAATAACAACTGTTCGGTTCTAATCGGGCTTCCCATAGACTTACATTGCGAATCAAATAGCCAAATAGCGGTGAGGTATTCGGAAAATATTCGCAAAGTGGAATATTTGAGGTATTCGATCATCCCTAGTTATCACCTATCCAGTCCCCTCCACTGATCGCCAGAAGGGGCACTTAGAATGGAGCAGCATTGTGGAAGCTCGTCCACAGGGCCATTCATTCTCTATGGTCCTGTTAGAGAAAGCTAAAACCAGAGCTCAGCAGACCCATAGTGAATGGAAAAAGTGGCAGTCACAGATTTCATTCTCTTTCATTTACCTCTGTTCCATTCTAATGACAATAAAAGTGCCCCCAGCCAGCGATTGGTGAGGATCACAACGGTTGGACATCCACTGATTTAAAAGTTATCACCTATCCAGTGACGAGGTCATAACTACTTCAGACCTGAAAACCCCTTTCAAAGAGAATAAGTTACCAGGTCAAAAGTGACCATTTTTTTGCTTTTGTTTTATTCCTACTGTTCCTATAAGTATAACTTTTTTAATCCACTATACGGTATTCTCAGGGGAGAAGCAGAAATAAAATGGGAGCAAACCCTTCCCACTTTTGACATGGTACAGATTCTCTTGAAGCTTTCTCCTGACTTAAATTTGACAGCCGCAGTAGTTCTTATGAAGCGTCATTTGGACACCCACCCAGAAACTTCCCTTTGACTATTCCCAATCAGGTGGGTGGCCTAGGACTAAATAAGTGCACCCCACAGGACAGACACATCAGTTCTCCCAACCAACAATAAAGGCCTCGGCTGCTTCCTGTATAAAGATGCAAAAAAAATATTTTTTTGAAATTTTTTGGAGGGGCAATAAAAAGCTGAAAAATTATACTGAAAACTACATGGGGTATTGGTCCATATTTTGGCCAATATATGCAAACTCGCAACCGAATGTCAAGGGTTCTCATTCTTGCGAGTCCCTACACTAAATTGAATTAAAAACCGTCTCACTTAGGACATAAACTTAAAAAAATCACAGAAAAAGAAGCAGCCATTACTAACACAAAGTCAGATTACCAGGATGCTGCAGACTCCATGATAAAGGTAGTCTTATCTATAAAAATTATATATATATATATATATATATATATATATAATATATAAATAATATGTGCCGCCCCTGCAGCGGTCGAACCGCTCGGAGCCGGAGTCGCTGCTGTGGCTCAAGGGTCTCCGGACCCGGGGGCTTGTGGCCGCTCAAATGTAAAAAGGGGGACTGTTTACAGGGGATAAGAGTTCGTGACGCCACCCATGGTTCGCGGTAAAGGAGTACCGCCGCTGACGATAGGAGTACCCGGGGGAGATGGAGCGGGGCAGCCAGATGACATTCTCTCCACGGGTAGGGGAGGCCCCGGGACTCTGGATAATGATGGAGTGTGCAGGGTCAGTTGGGTGCAGGGGAGGACCATGTATTCACTCAGGCAGTATCGGTGATGGTGCGACCGCAAAGCAGACTCTGACAACAATGTGAACCAAGTCTCTGGGTGCCGCTGCCCTCTTGGGGGAGACCGTCCGGGTATCCGTCTCCTGTAGTACTGCCAGGTGGTCCGGAGCCTGCCTCCTTGCACAAATTTTGAAAGTGTCCTGGTGGCCCGTTGGCATAAAGCTGTCTGGGCCCCGCTCCCTCCTTTTCGGTAGCGGAGCTGTACTCTCAAGGGCTCATGCGTGGGATTTCTGTGGGCTGCTTAGGTTGGAAAGCCCTATCCCCCTCGTTGCGCTGGTGCCCCTGATCTCTGAGCCTCTTGGGGACAGTCCGTAAAGTCACTATCCTCCACAGGTCAATTTCCGGGTTGCCTGAAGCTACTCCCCGACCTAGGGTCCTGTACCCTGCCGTGCTTTCGGTCCCGGACCGGTTATTAGACTCAGGTGCCTCCGGGGCTCCAAGATCAGGTCTAGGCACACAGCCTCAATACCCTGCGACCGGGTCTCCGACTCCTTTGGGCGCAGACCACCGTCTACGACCCAACCTGTCACAAACAGGGAGCCACACACTCCTCAGTTCCTCACTTCTTGAGGGCGAACACTCAACTGACTTCTTCCCTCCCACCAGTCTGCCTGACCCCTAGGTGGGCGGCCCTATTCCAGCTCAGCAGCCCACTGGTGTGCCTGACAGGGTGTTGGGTGACGTGTGGTTGGGATTTTGGATGCTGATGGAGGCAGTACCATAGGTTGGGAACCCAGAACCATAAGGGGTTGAATACTGCACCAAAGAGCAGAAAGTGTAGTACCCTGTGACTCCCTGAATAGTCCAGGGGCGTCATATATATATATATATATATATATATATATATATATATATATATATATATATATATATATATATACACATATACATATGTATATATGTGTCGCCCTGGACAAGCCAGGGGACACAGGTAACAACACACACACCCCTACCCCAGCAGTTCACACAAGCAACCCCAGTGAGACCTGGTTTCTTCCTTGGGCTCAGACAGACACACCAGGTGGGCGGAGTCAGGAGATGGAGACGCCCACCGAGGAGTTTAGCTGGCCTGAGGGAGGAAGCAGGCCCAAACAAGTTCAGAAGTGAAGGAGAGAGGAAGTCTGCAGAGAGGCAGACGCAGACTGGGGCCTAGGTTGGAGCCTAGGGCCCCTGTGCAGAAAGTCAGGCAGACGGTAGTGGCCGTCTGCAGGGAGCCGGGGAGCCAGTTGGTGGAACCGCAGGTAGCCGGGGCTGGGCGGTGGCCCCCCGGTACTGAATCGGGGAGCCAGCTGGAAACCGGAGAGCAGGAAGAGTGTGCACGGAGGCGAAGGAAAGGACTTACACTAACAACCTGGGGTCAGGGGAAAAACACAGCAGCCGCCTGTGGGACCCGTCCATCCAGCCGTTTGTTTCAGCAGAGACTCTGTGTGCTTCATTGGGCTGAGTGAGTACCACCGCTGTCCCCGCGCCCCTGCACCTCTACAGGCCCCATACCCGCCTGTCCACCATCCCAACCCCATCACTGGGCCCCGGGATCACCAACCCCTACCCACGGAGGGGCAACACAACAACTGGCTGCTCCACACCATCACCCCCGGGATCCCCAGCCAGAGCAGCGGTGATGTACACTCAATCACCACAACCGTGGGTGGCGTCACGGACAATAAACAATCCCCACACCCAAACCCCCCTTTCACTCACGGGCGAGGCGCGCCGCTAGAGTCCCCGGGATCCGGCCCATCGCTCGAGCCACCGAGCAGCAGCAGGCCGCGGCAGCTGCGGCAGCCGAACCCGAGCAGTGGGAGAGCGCGGCGTCCCCTCCTCCGCCCGCGACATATATATATATATATATATATATATATTTATATTTATCCGAATAATACACCAGCCTGCTGAGTTATACAATTTGCGGTAAGTCCGATGGTTTACAGATTGGCGATAATGAGGCAACACTAGGCTGAAAAGTAAACGTCTGCACTCTTTGTTCCGCTTCTGCGGCTGACATTTTGGGTGACACATATACATGCGTCATAAGAAGGTGTAATTGTGTGTGCACAGGAGAATTGAGAGCACAGCGTGACACATTACCCTTCCTAACACCGTTTTTATTTACAAGTCACTTATTTACCGCTATGTGTTATGACTACCTTGCTTGGCTATCAGCAGATATGGCCGGTGTTCACAAAGTGGAACCCGGAAAATAAGAATTCAGATTTTCCTAAAGAATAATGGAGCAAATTTTTTTGTAGTTGACAGTAAAAAAGTAATTTTATCAAACTGTGAAATAAAATGAAGATTGGTTAATGACTCGGAAATCGCATTCATTGTGGGTTATATAGTGTGGAACTAAAGCGATAAAGCGTAGCGGAATATTCAGTAGGACAAGCCGCCTGTGTGTCGTGTCGGCCAATAAAACTCTTAATGTTTCTCTATTGCAGAGACCCTTATGGATACTCGGACGGCGACAGCAGAGCTAGGCTGGACAGCAACTCCTTCTTCAGGGGTGAGTACAGACAAGTTATAAGCACTGTGCTGCACTGTCTATTGCTGGCTGCAGAATGAGCTATTTAAGAATCCGTCAGTGAGTTCCTTCTGCTAAAAAGCTTGTAACTCTATTATCCATCTTTTTTTTCTAAGCACCTCTGTTCTGATTTATGACCACATCGAAGTTGCACTTTGAGGTCATAAATCAGCTGAGAAAAGACAGAAAAGAGTTATAATAAACTGACTGACAGATTTTCAGTTGACTCCGCAATTTACAGGAATACACATATTATTATTATTATTTATTTTTAGAGCACCATTGATTCCATGGTGCTGTGCATAGCCTGTAAAAGCCATACAGTTCAACATTTTTAATGAATCCCAATTGCGAAAATGATTTTTAGCCCAAAATATATGCATTTAACCCCTTCACCACCCAGCTTGTTTTCACCTTCCTGATCAGGCCAAATTGTACAAATCTGACCAGTGTCACTTTTTGATGTAATAACTTTGCAACAGATCCTAATTGCTTTTTCGTGACACATTGTACTTTATTTTAGTTCTAGATTTTAGTTAATATGATTTCTGTTTATTTATTAAAATATTGAAAATGTTACCAAAAAATTGAAAATTTTGCAATTATCATAGAATCATAGAATGTTAGACGTCTTGGCTTATGGTGTCCAACACTCTGCTCAATGCACTATATCATCCTGCACAGATATCTGCCCAGGCTCTAAAAACTTCCATTGAAGGAGAACTCACCACCTCTCGTGGCCTCCTGTTCCACTCACTGTCAAAAAGTTTTTTCTAATATTTAATCTGTATCTTCTCCCTTTTGGTTTCATTTCATTGCTTCTTATGTTTCCATGTGCAAATGAGAATAAGGATGATCCTTTTACACTGTGACGTCCCTTCAGATATTTGTAGATCGCTATAAAGTCTCCTCTTGGCCTTCTTTTTTGCAGACTAAACATTTCTATATCTTGTAATCTTTCCTTCTTCTACATAATCTGCAGTCTTTTCACTATCCTAGTAGCTCTTCTCTGAACTTGCTCCAGTTTTTTCAATGTCTTTTTTAAAAAGTATTACTCAGAACTGGACACAGTATTCAAGATGAAGTCTGACTAAAGAGGAGTAGAGGGAGAAAATTATTTCACGTCATCTAGACTCTTTGTTTCTCTTAATACATCCCAGAACTGTGTTTGCCTTTTTTGCTGCTGCATCACACTGTTGACTCATGTGCAGTCTGTGATCTATTAGAATGCTCAAGTCTTTTTCACACGTGCTGCTGTTTAGTTCTAGTCCTTCCATTCTGTAAATGTTATTATAACTTTTTTTTTTCTGAGATGTAGAATTTAGCATTTCTCTTTGTTTAATACCACTCTATTAGTCGCTGACCTATGTTGCAGCGTATCTAGTTACTTCTGAATACCTTCTCTGTCTTCTCTAGTGTTAGCTATCCCTTTTAGCCTTGCATTATCTGCAGATGTGATTAATTTACCTACAGTTCCCTTAGCTAGATCATTTATAATATTGTTGAACAACACATGGCCCAAGACAGAACCTTATGGTACCCACTAGAAACACTCAATTGGATGTGCAACTGTGACGCCCTGGCCTATCAGGTCATCAAAGGACATTGTGCAATCTGCCCTTCTGCATGGTGTCCATCTCCTCCTTGGTTACGGGTCCCTGGCCTTTGGTGTTGCTAAGAACAAGCCAATCAAAAATCCTAGAAACACTCTGCACCACACCCACCAGACACACCAATGGGTAGCCTGAAGGGAATAGGGCCGCCCACTTGGGGGGTTTGTTAGGGAGGGTCAGGAGTGTCAGGAGTAGTCAGTCGTGTGGTGACTCTCGTGAGGAGAGGTCACAAGTTAGTTGGATTAGGTTAGGAGCTGGGCTCATGAGTCACTAGGTGGCAGACGTTGGTCTGGGCCTGGTAGGAGCTAAAACCCCGGTCGAGGGGATCGTGTCAAGGGGCACGGAACTGCCGAGGAGGGCAGCCGGAAGCCTTGAGTCATCTCCGGGCAGAGTCCAGGGCACAGCGGGGTACGTGGACCCTAGGCCGGGAAGTAGCTTTAAGTGTCCTGGTAATTTACTCAACGAGGGCGAAGACCTCATGATTCGTTCTCCCCCCGCTCCAAAATCAGGGTACTAGCGCAACAAGGGGGATAGGACTTTCTCAATATACAGTCCAGAAAATCCCAAGCGTGAACCCTGGGAGCAAGCTCACTCCGTTAGCCATACGGGTGAGTGGGACCCAACTAGTTTTATACTACAGGGGCCAACCAGTAAAGAAAGTGCCAAGGAAAAGGTCACAGGCTAATAAGCAACACGATCGGGCACGGGATCCCAACATGCTCCCTCCCTGCTACAGCGGTGCTAAGAATTCTGGTTTTCAAGTTGTCAGTGTCAGCGTTATTGGACTGAGTGAGTACACAGTGACCCTTTCCTCTCCAACGGTGCTCCCCTCTCACCATCACCAAGCCCCGGGGCACTCCCCCCTACCCACGGAGGGGTTAAAAACCTGGCTGCCATTCCATCGCCACCGGGCGCTCCCAACAGCAGCGGTGGTATCCCACCTTACCACACACCATGGGTGGCATCACGAACTCTAACCACAAAATCTCCTGTAAATACCCCCCTTTTGTTTCGAGTGTCCGCGCGACCCCTCTTGGGTCTGGAGACCCCTCGAGCCACCGTGGATCCGGATCCGAGCAGCAGCCCGGCTGCTGGCGCTGGGGCGGTACACAACCATTTATTACCGCTCTTTGAATACGATCACTGAGCCAGTTATGAATCCACTGAACTGTAGCCTTGTCAATCCCATACTTGGTCATTTTTTCAATAAGGATAGTATGAGATACTTTATTAAATGCTTTGCTGACGTTGAGATATACTACTAGATATAATATCACTGATCAAACCAGTCAATGATTCAATCATAGAAGGAAAACATGTCTATTATGACTTGTTTGCTACAAGTCAAAATTTAAATTTTTATGCCCTTAAACCAGATAGTTATATCAGACAAAATCATTAATAAATCATTATTAAATCATCAATAAATAACATCCTTCTCACATGCCTACTCTACATCAGCATCATTTTTTTTGAACAGTTAAGTTTCTCAGCAATCTTTCATTTTTCTAACAAAATTTACAAAACCAATTTTGTTTAGGGACCACATCACATTTGAGAGGCCTTTTGAGCAGAAAATACCTAAAAGTGACTATTTTAAAAACTGAACCCCTCAAACTGTTGAAAACCACATGCAAGAAGTGTATTACTCCTTCTGGTTCTTCACAATTAAAGCAATATGTGGCACCCCTGGGCTTCAGGCACCACAGGGTATTACACCACTTTTCAAGGGTAGTATCTATCCCGGGTCAGGAGGTGGTTAACCTGCCGGTGCCTTCACAAAACACACACAAACAACATCAGGTGCTTACTCACAGGGGGTTGGACTAAGGCAGATAGGGAAGGCAGCCATCACGAAGCATGGGACTTCCCCAGTCGCTAGGACAACCACTGGGGGTGGACACCACATGGGGTAGAAGTAGGCGCAACCATCACACTTTAGACAGAACCTTCCTGGGCACAGCATGGGATAACATCTAGCACTGACAACTGGAGTTAGTGTGTCTTTCTCTTCATGGGCCCATGCCTTGGAGCAGGAGGCTCGGCCCGGGTTCCAGATAGCAACCAAGGGACACTTCACAAAAAGACTTTCACGGGCACCGGCGGTGACCGCCGACTATCCGGGATCGGCTGGAGCCCACTGTGGCAGAGATCGGTACTCTGGGGCAGTGCCTAAATGACTTGTGAGTAAACAGACCTGGAACCGCAGCCCCTGCCTCTCCTTTACCGGCGCTGTCGCCCAGCGCAGCGGCACTAATGGGGACTACCACCACCTCCACCAACCTCCCCGGGCTAATCTCGCTCCGCCTGTGGGGAGCGACACCATCCCGGCTGCACCCGATATCTGCCACAGTGAGAGACCTTGCAGCGGCGGCCCCCATCCCTGGCCGCGTACCACAGGTGGCGTCACGAGCACCTTAAAAGACTTTCCTAACCTCCAACTACTACCTCCCTGCTACCCTCCAACCCTCCTTCCTGTACACCTCGGAGTAACGGAACCCGGGCCAGGCCACCCCGTGACAACGCAGAGGATCTGCAACCCCTGATTTGGCGACGAGTAGGTTAAAACACCTGCCCCATGGGGAGGAAAAAATTAAAATGTTACTTTTTCCCACAAAACAATTGCTTTAGCAAACATAGGGATTTTAACTGCAGTTTAGGGAGCCAAAGTACTTGTCCAGAGCCTTTGTGCTGTCAGTATGTAGAAGCCCTCTATATTTTCATTTTCAGATGACGGATCTGAGTGGGGACATTTTCGGTCAGTTGAGATTTATCCTGTGCTCTTTGCTGAGCGCTTACATTAGGGTTTCCATGTACATCTCCGAAATACACTATTCAGGTGAAACCCCCGATGGATTCATTCACTATAATAAGGCAGCAGAGTTACTCTGGACTCTGTTTGACCTTTGTTCAGAGGTGTCCTTCTTTTCAAGGGTGCACAAAACTGTTGACCACACTTTTGTACATGTCTAAAAAGACGACTAAAAAGATGGACACCGCCACACCACAGGCCAGATGGGAGTTCAAAGTGATTCCATTTGCCTCATTACAGTCAATTTTCTGATGGAATTTTGTCTGAATCATATTTTTCAGAGATTTACACATAATCCCCAAAGTAAGTGCTCAGCATAGACCGCTGAATAAATGAGCCGAGCCTTACTGACATCTTTGGGAGGCAGAATAAACAGTTGAAGAATTAGCTTTATTTATTTATTACTGTGTGCAGCAGTTATGATAGAATCACAGTTTCCCTGCTGCACTTCTAGCAGAGCTCATTTCTTGAGCTGTGTATAACCCCACCCACACTTCTGATTAGCAGCTTTCTGTCTGTATACAATGTACACAGAATGCTGCCAATCAGTGCTGGGGGGAGTTTTTAGACTACCATGCAGGAGCCAGCTGTCATGTAGTGATAATCTCCTGCTATAAAACACTGATTGTATTGAAAAGGTAAAACAAAGGGCAGACACATCATTGAAATCAGAGTCTCTTCGCCTACATTATGCTGCTCTCAGATTACATAGCAAAAATCTGGTGACAGATTCCCTTTAAAGAGGAGTTATCTTAAGGTTAAAAGTTACCAGTTTCGGGTCTTATTGTATTCCTTCTTCGCCCCTGAATTCTCTGTTTTGTTTTTTTCCTAAATTCACCATACAGTTCCAGAGATGTGGGCATTTTTATATTTAGTGCTATTTTGTATGGTCTTTTGGTCTTACTAAGGTGGCTCATAGGATTCTTTGTGGTTGTGTCTTTGGAATGCTCTAGACTATCACTTGGTAAAGACTATATAAATTAACACAAAATAATGGTGGATTTAAGAAAAAAAAGAAGAAAAAAGAAAAACATAAGGAATACTCAGGGATTAAGAGGAATAAAATAAAGAGCAAAAAACAGCCCCTTGTGGTCGGCTCACAGGCTCTCTTTGAATAAGAGCTTACATAAATAGTCATATGGCATCCATTTGATCTCATACATATGGTGGAGATGTGTGGACAGAACATGTACAAGGGCATGTAGAGTCCCTGTGGTTTTTTACACTTTATGTGAGATTCCGTAGATGCATCCATATGGCTCAGTATTGTAATATTTAATGCAATATTTCTAAAATCTTAGTACAGCATCCTTGAATTCACTCTCACATTCCTGTAGTATTCTATGCAACAAACCCTTTTAGACCTCTGCATGGAATATCAGGCATATGGAGGTACAAATGGACTGTATAGACTTTTGTTGGTGTCATAGTTTGGCATCATGAGGAAAGAAAATTGTGGCAATACTGAAACAACATCTCAAGACCAGGAGCTTAAAGCTTGGGCAGAAATGGGTCTTCCAAATAGACAATGACCTGAAGTATTCTGCCAAACTGGTTACAAAGTAACTTAAGGATAAAAAAAGTCAATGTTTTGAAGTGGCCATCACAAAAACCTGATGTCAATCCTATTGAAAATTTATGGGCAAAGCTGAAAAGGCCGGTGCGAGCAAGTCTACCTATAAACATGGCTCAGTTGCAATAGTTCTGTCAGCAGGAATGGGCCCAAATTCCTACCAACTATTGCAAGAAGCTTGTGGAAGGAGATCCAAAAAGCTTCACCCAAGTCATACAGTTTAAAGGAAACCAATCACCAGGATTTTCACCAGGGCTATACTGGCACTATCAGGCTGATTCTATACATACCTGTAGTGGTCAGCTCAGATGTATAGGTTTTGAAATCCAAGAAATTAAAGTTTATAAAATTAGCTCTTTGTTGAGTGACAGCAGCTGAGGAGCAGATCATATCGGGGGGGGGGGGTATTCATAGTTATCCCCTCCCCCTGTTAGAATTAGCATAAGTATTATACAAACGATTCACTTTGTCTAGCAGGACCTGTGTGAGGTCTAGTGATGTGTCGGTCGCGAACGATCCGACACAAAGATCCAGCTCCCTGCAGTGACTGACAGAAGGCGGATCTCTAAACGTCTCTTTTCACCGCTGAAACCCCGCCCACCTGCGGCTAAACTCCGCCTACTCAACAATCTAATTGGTCACTTGTAAGTGGGTGAGGTTTTGCCACGGGTGGGCGGGGTTTCAGCGGCGTCACTATAATCTTAAATATGTGTTCACCTGGGGTGAACACATATTTTATAAGGAGCCGAGAACAATCTGAAAGATCCGGCTCTTTTTGGTGAGCGGAGCCATGGGAACCGGATCACCAAAAAGAGCCGGACTGCCCATCACTAGTGAGGTCATACCCATGTAACCTGGTGTCCAGCTTTGTTGGCTGAGGCCCCGCCCCTTCTGGTCACATGGGTATGACCTCACACAGGTTCTGCATAGACATAGTGAGTCGTTTGTATAATACTTATACTAATTCTAACAGGGGGAGGGAATAACATGAATATTTCCCCAAGATATTATCTGATCCTCAGCTGCTGTCACTCAACAAGCAGGTAATTGGATTTCAAAACCTAAACGTCCAAGCTGACCACTACAGGTATATATAGAATCAGCCTGATAGTGCCAGTATAGCATTGGCTATAGGTTATATACACGAAAATCCTGGTGATTGGTTTCCTTTAAGGGCAATGGCACCAAATACTAATGAAATGTATATAAACTTTAGACTTTGTAGAAAGTAATAAAAATGCCTTAAAACATTCTTTCTCTTTCTGATTACTCTGGTATTTGGCAAATATAAATAATTTTGGTATCTAATTGACCTAAAACTGCAGATTTCATATTGTCTCTCCAGGAAAGGAGACAAACTCTAGCGCAGCGCCACCTATTGGAAGTAGCGATCCTAAAAGTCAAAAGTGGATTTTTAACAATTCTTTGCATATGACTTAGGATTTATGCCAGATCAGAATTCCAATTTGCAGACACGGTGTTTCGGGGTGATTGCCCTTCGTCAGTGCAAAGTATGGGGTGTCTGATCTGGCTCATGAGAAGCTTTGTGGGGACCACGGGGGAACACTATTCTCCTTAAGGAGACTTTGCAAGCCAGTCTGGCTGCCAGTAAGGGGACTTATAGCTGCAATGCCCCTCTGGGAAATATTCAAATTGTCTCTCCAGGAAAGGAGACAAACTCTAGCGCAGCGCCACCTATTGGAAGTAACGATCTTAAAAGTCAAAAGTTCTGATTTCATGTCAGATGTGTCGTTTTAGATAGTGTATGTAAACTTCTGGTTTCAACTGTATATAGGAGATATTCTTTATGTGTCTCAAAACATCAGCCATGTACCCCCTCCGCACTGTCTTTTGTTTAGCTATAAGATCACTGGCTGCAGCAGAAGCTTCTCCCTCTGACCTGTGTGCAGTAGGACAGATCACTAAGTCTTACCCCAGGGCTAAGGGGTACTTTGCACGCTGCGACATCGCTAGCCGATGATAGCGATGCCGAGCGCGATAGTCCCTGCCCCTGTCACAGATGCGATCTCTTGTGATAGCTGCCGTAGCGAACATTATCGCTACGGTAGCTTCACACGCACTTACCTGCCCTGCGACGTCGCTCTGGCCGGCGACCCGCCTCCTTCCTAAGGGGGCGGGTTGTGCAGCATCACAGCGACATCACACGGCAGCCGGCCAATAGAAGCGGAGGGGCGCAGATAAGCGGGACGTAAACATCCCGCCCACCTACTTCCTTCCTCATTGCAGGCGGGACGCAGGTAAGGAGAAGTTCCTCGCTCCTGCGGCTTCATACACAGTGATGTGTGCTGCCGCAGGAACGAGGAACAACATCGTACCTGTCGCTGCAGCGAAATTATGGAAATGACTGACACTACACAGATCACCGATTTTCGACGCTTTTGCGATCGTTTATCGGTGCTTCTAGGCTTTACACGTTGCAACGTCGTTACCGGCACCGGATGTGCGTCACTTTCGATTTGACCCCGACGATATCGCAGTAGCGATGTCGCAACGTGCAAAGTACCCCTAAGGGAGCTGCTCTGTGTTTTGTGCACAATGTTACATGTCTGACTCTTTTAGGATCATGTAGATTAGCAGACAGTGAGGGTGACTATATTTCCTGTTTCATTTAAACATTCATTTCTATGCTTACTGTTCCTTTAAACCCCAAGCTTTGACCTGGATTCTTCAATCATAACCTGATTACCCGTAAATGTGTATAACCTAATGTATGCAGCTTGGTAATACATGTTGATTGAGTTAATTGGATAATGTTAAATCTTTTAGTTTGTGGAAAACAAATTAAATCAGATCAGATTGATAATTCAGCCAATGGCGCTGATGTAAAGAACATTGTAGAGAACTGTATAAATAGCGATTCCATCCTTATAGACACTGCTTCCTTGTTAATTTGGAGCATCTCATTAGCTGGCATGGTTGCGGAGAAATGCAGTTTTCACTGCAGCTTTTCTTGCCTGTTCCTTGGTTGTTCATATATAGTGGTCTACAACATATGGCTATTTCTAGCTACAGGGCGCAATGGGGATCATAGATTGATAAAAATCAATATTTTGGGAACTGTTCTATGATAACCACATTAAAGGGGTTGTCAATGAGTGCCTCATCTACAAGTGTTGCGTATTAGAGATGAGCAAATAAATAACTGGCCCATAGTCAGGTCAGTATTCTGTGGCTGTTGGATGAGAACCCTGTTAACTGCCTCTTGCTTGCCTGTTTCCCCTATTCCTCTTTCGATTAGCAGGTCTTCTAAGATGTTGTGCGTGTATCATATCGCAACAATGTTGTGATGCTAGAGCAGCTAATCAAATAGGAGGTAGTTTGCAAGGTTCCCATCCAGCAGTCACAGACTTCTGACCTAGCTGATCAGGGTTTTATTCCTCATCTCTGCTACCAAGTAAACTGATTATACTACATCTTATAATAAGACACAATGCAAGTATTCACGCCATAATATGGCTGCCAGACATGTCATGGAGGGGAGATATGTATCACAGAGGACTTATCCTCTGTGATGTAAGCCTTGAAGCTATTACTGAGAGGTTTAATGGCCAGGTTTACAAACAGTCAGAAAGATGGATGGGACAAATATTCCGACCCCAGGGTGTGGCATGAGGGTAACATTAAAATTTGATGAAGGGTTTAAGAGTTTCAGCACCTTTACATGGCCCACCCTGGTTTTAAAGGGCCCAAAAGTAATTGGACAATTGATTCAAAATCTGTTTCATGGGCCGGTGTGGACAATTCTGTTATTTCATTCTCAATTAATCAATTAAGCACATAAAAGGCCTGGAGTTGACTTCAGTTGTGGTGCTTGCATTTTCATTTTGAAGATTTTGCTGAGAAGTAAAAATGTGGTCAAATGAGCTCTCCATACAGGTGAAACAAGCCATCCTTCATCTGAGAAAACAGAAATAAAACATGTGAGAAATTGCTACAATATTAGGAGTGGCTAAATCTACAGTTTGGTACATCCTTAGAAAGAAAGCACTGGTGACCTCAAAAATGCAAACAGACCTGGACGCCCATGGAAGACAACAGTGGTGGATGATCGCAGAATAATGACCATGATGAAGATAAACCCCTTTGACACGCTCGCACTAGGGCCGTGGGGGTTACTCGTTCCCAGGCTGCAGTTCCGTTTCTGAGACGCTGCAGTGGCAGCAAGGCCCGGTTCCGTGACACTGGCGATGTCAGTAAAAAGGGAAATGTCATAATAGTTTGTGATACCACTTGTGGTATGCAGCAAGTTAGATGCCGCCTCTGCGGGATAGGACCTCTGGGGCAGATGGTGATGCAGCTTGGTTGGTATAGCTCTCCACAGGTAGAGCTGGGTCCCAGGGAGGATGGGGGTATTAGTAGGCGATGGTGGGGGTGCAGGGCCGGAGGTGCAGGCGAATAACGGAGTGACACAGAGATGCAGTCTCAAGGTTTTTACTCACTGTAGCAGGTTCCAAGGTAACATGACTAGTCAGTGACTGCCTCCGGAGTACTGGGTTCCACTGTGAAGGGCTCTAGTCAATCACGGGTAGTTCGGAGGTCAAGTCTGGTGCACCTTTCTTATGTACCTTCCCTTGTCGTCTTCCTGCGCTGACTTCTCTCCTGCCTGTCCCGCGCCTAAGCACACAGTGCCCTGAGCCAGTGTCTGCGGGCCCTGTTGGGTGGCTTGAAGCTCTATGCCGTGGCACTATGTGGTCACCTTCCAGTGGATTCGTGTGAAGGAGTTGGCTTTGGTACTATTTGTGTCCTCAGCCTCTGGTTTTACTAGCAGAGCATGTTCGTTCTTCTCCTCTAGTCTAGGGACCAGTCCCCTATCTGCGGCCAAGTCCTTTCACTCTGTTGCTGTATGTGGAACGAGGCCACGGGAGTATGGAGCACTTCCCGAGGTCTCTAGGATTCCTTCTGTCTTGCGCCTGTGTCGAGCTCCACCATCTCTAGACCACAGGTCATCACTCCTCCACTGCTCCTTCCAACTCTCTCTCTGACACCACAATCTCCCCAACTCACTAGACTCCACCCCCAGGCCCTGTCGGATTAGGAGGAGGGAGGAACCATCACCAGTGGTGGCTATACAAAGCATTAATGGAACCAAGCCCTAACCCTGACCCGGTGGAGAGATGCTAATTGAGGTGTTGTGTGGTTCATGTGCATACCGGTGGATGACCTCTTCTGTACTCGGAATGGAATTTCACACCTCTGGCTGAGGTGCAGTACCTCTATGGCGACGGAAGCCTAAGGGGCGCCACACCGTCACAACATTCAAGTAAGTGAACAACACTCTCCAGGATGTAGGTGTATCTATATCCAAATCTATCATAAAGGGAAGACTGCATGAAGAAAATACAGAGGGTTCACTGCACGGTGCATGCCCAAGAATAAGAAGCCTAAATTGGACTTTACTAAAACAAATCTTAAAAAATCAGCACAGTTCTGGAAGAACATTATTTGGACAGATGAAACTAAGATCAACTTCTACCAGAATGATAGAAAAAAGTATGGTGAAGGCATGGTACAGCTCATGAGCCAAAGCATACCACATGATCTGTAACACACGGTGGAGGCATTGTGATTGCCGGGTGTGCATGGCTGCCAGTGGCATTGGGTCCCTAGTGTTTATTGATGATGTGACACAGGACAGAAGATGAGTTCTGGGGTTTTTCAGAGACATGGTGTGTGCTCAAATATAGTCAAATGCAGCCAAACTGGTTGGTCGGTGTTTCATAATACAGATGGACAATTACCCAAAACCTAAAGTCAAAGCAACCCAGGAGTTTATTAAAGCAAAGAAGTCGAATATTCTTAAATGGTCAAGTTATCACCTGATCTCAACCCAATAGAGCCGCATTTCACTTGTTAAAGACGAAACTTCAGACAGAAAGGCCAAGAAACAAACAACATCTCAAAACCGCTGCAGTAAAGGTCTGACAGAGCATTATAAAGGAGAAAACACAACGTCTGGTGATGTCCATGAGTTCAAGACTTCAGGCAGTTATTGCCAACAAAGGGTTTTCAACCAAATATTAGAACTTAACATTATATTTCCAAATATTAAATTTTTCCAATTACTTTTGAGCCCCTGAAATTAAGGGATTGAGTTTAAAAAATGCTTTAGTTCCTCACATTTTTATGCAATCATTTCTTCAACCCCCTAAATTAAAGCTGAAAGTCTGTACCTCAACGGCATCTGAGTTGTATTGTTCAAAATCCGTTGTGGTAACAAAACAAAAATGTGAATAATGTTGTCCCTGTTCAAAATATATGGACTTAACTGTATGTATGTGTATATATAAATATATATATATATATATATAATATATATATATATTCTTTTTTTACTTAGAACTGGTGCTTTACCGTTAGTGTCTTTGAAGTCTAGCGCAAGTGTTTTTCCCTTTTCACACATTAGGCTAGCGGCACATCGGAAGTGATAAAAGCTATGGCAGATAATGTTATCTAATTAGTCTGTGCTCGTAACATTATAGATATAGAAGTAGTGGTAATAAGAACCACACCCAGCCGTCATGCCCATTTTCTTATCTGTTACAAAACCCTTTGTGTTTGGGTACCATGGGTACAAATTAAAAATAAAAATACAACAGTGTCATATGGAAAGCAAGGATGTCTGGTACTTATGCCACAGATCATAGTAAATCAGGGTTTGGTGGACACACATAGTATTATTTGGTCAGAGACTTCCCTAAATCATATACCTTTGTCTTCCGCTGGCCCAATAATAGCTTATAGGCCCTGTGCACACTAGGAAAAGTATTTTTCTCAAGAAATTTCTTGAGAGTCTGAAAGATTAGCACATTTGCGGTCAAAAAACGCACCAATAACTCATGCGTTTTTACCGCGCTTTTATGCGTTTTTGATGTGTTTTTTTCCGCAGGTTGGTCCCTGCGTTTTTTCACCATTATCTATGGCAAAAAACCTAGGTACCTGCATAAAAGAAGTGACATACTTTACAATACTTCTTTTTCTCAAGAAATTCTGCAGAAAGAATGTTTTTGAGAAAAAAATGCAGTGTGCGCACAGCTATTTTTTTTTTCCATAGGTTTTGCTGGGGAATGTCTGCAGAAAGGTTAAAACCATGTTCTCAAGACATTTCTGCAGCAAAAACACACAAAAAAAACCGCGGGTAAAAACGCAGTGTGTGCACAGGGCCATAAACTCTTGCCTTTAATTAATGTTCTCGCCACGTCTTGTGCTTACGCTGAGGTTTTTACGTGTTTTTGGGGGCAGTTTTGGTCCCAAAACTGCATGCATTTCCTTCCCCAGCAAAGTCTGTGAGATTTCATTTTTGCTGTCTGCACGTTGCAGCTTTTTTTGTTTGTGTCTTTGTGGTGACCACAAAGATGCAGCATGTCAATGCTTTCTGCATTTTTGCTAGCATTTTTGAGCCCTTCCAGTCAATAGATTTGACTTAAAAAATGCACTGGGCAAAACGCAGTAAAAAACCGTAGTAACAGCAGTAACATGGGGCAAAATTTGCATGCTGAGTGTGAATTTTTTTGTCATCAAAAACGTGCATCTTTGTGGTCACCACAAAGATACAGCGTGCGCACATAGCCTACAAGTGGTGGACTAGTGCTGTCACGTTCCTGCCACTGAAGACCAATCACATCATTGTAGTTTTATGTTGTGTAATGTGAACAATGTCCTGCGTCTTTTGTGAATTGTGCTGTAAAGCGTTCTTGAGTAATGTATAATGTATAGTAGTGTTATAGATAGTAATGTAATGCATGATGTGATAAGTATTGGTAATGTGATGTGTGTAATGTTTATATTGTCTCATAAAAGAGAATGACTTCTGGTCCAGCAACAGACAGCAAGGTCAGTAATACTTAAGTGTTGGGACTAGCCCACAATAGGAGGGGTTAGTTGATAGGGTACAAGATGGTTAATTCGAGAAGAGTTAGGGTACCTTCACACTTAGCGATGCAGCAGCGATCCGACCAGCGATCTGACCTGGTCAGGATCGCTGCTGCATCGCTACATGGTCGCTGGTGAGCTGTCAAACAGGCAGATCTCACCAGCGACCAGTGAACAGCCCCCAGCCAGCAGCAACGTGCAAGCGACGCTGCGCTTGCACGGAGCCGCCGTCTGGAAGCTGCGGAGACTGGTAACTAAGGTAAACATCGGGTATGGTTACTCGATGTTTACATTAGTTACCAGGGCACACCGCTTAGCTGTGTGTGCAGAGAGCAGGGAGCCGCGCACACTGAGCGCTGGCTCCTTGCTCTCCTAGCTACAGTACACATCGGGTTAATTAACCCGATGTGTAATGCAGCTACATGTGCAGAGAGCAGGGAGCCGCGCACACTGAGCGCTGGCTCCTTGCTCTCCTAGCTGCTGTACACATCGGGTTAATTAACCCGATGTGTAATGCAGCTACATGTGCAGAGAGCAGGGAGCCGCGCACACTGAGCGCTGGCTCCTTGCTCTCCTAGCTGCTGTACACATCGGGTTAATTAACCCGATGTGTACAGCAGCTACATGTGCAGAGAGCCGGAGCCGGCAGCACAGGCAGCGTGAGAGCTGCGGAGGCTGGTAACTAAGGTAAATATCGGGTAACCACCTTGGTTACCCGATGTTTATCTTGGTTACAAGCTTACCTCAGCTGTCAGACGCCGGCTCCTGCTCCCTGCTCGCTTCATTTGTCGCTCTCTCGCTGTCACACACAGCGATCTGTGTGTCACAGCGGGAGAGCGCCTTTGAAGAAAACGAACCAGGGCTGTGTGTAACGAGCAGCGATCTCGCAGCAGGGGCCAGATCGCTGCTCATTGTCACACACAGCGAGATCGCTAATGAGGTCACTGCTGCGTCACAAAAAGCGTGACTCAGCAGCGATCTCGGCAGCGAGCTCGCTGTGTGTGAAGCACCCCTTAGTTGAGTTCAGGGAGTGGAGACCTAGTGAGCGAAAGTGACAGACACATAATCAGTCAATCGTGAAGGTCACATGCAGTGGGTGATTTGTGGCAACAGAAGAGAAAGAGAGGAGACGGAAGATAAGATAACGTGAATCTGGAGTGTTGACCAAGACACAGTGTGTGAACAGTGTTGAAATGAGACACCGATCCTCAAAAGGAGTAAACCCAGACAATAGGAGCCATAGGACAGGACTCTCTTAGCCAGGCCCCTTAACCGTCAAGGTACCGAGTTAATCTGAATTGACATGTGAATGTAGTCTACTATGCAAGCGGTTGCCCTCTGAACCTCCAGGAGTGCAAGGTTTACTCTGGTCATGATGGGACCCTTACGGAGACTGGATGTGGGACTGTAGGAAGGGTAGGTGACTGTCACAGTGTGTGCTATATCACCAGACTGGTTTGCGCTGGGACTCACCGGTCCAGTTAAATCTGAAGCAACCCAGTGGGAACTTGAACTGTGTCTGATAATGCTGTGGAAAACAGTAACATGCTGGAAGATATATGCCCGCTATCTGGAGTGTGAAATTGTAACAGAGAATGAACCGTACAATAAAGTGTTGTTGTTTAAAGTGAACTATTGGTCTCCTTGTGGGTGAGTCATCATCTGCTACTGGCCAGCTGTCATTAGTGGCAATATGTGACCTGCAGATGTTCCCGGCACACACAGCACAAGTCCATACACCCAACCAGAGCCAGTCATTTCATGCAGCATGCCGGGCCAGCCGGAGTCAATCCCTCGCCTCTGACTACTGCTCTGTGACACCCTATATTTGTGTGGGTTTCCTCTGGTACTCACCTTTTCTCTCAGACTACAAAGACATACTGATAGGGAATTTAGATTGTGAGCCTAATTGTGAACAGTGATGATGATTCTTGTAAAGCGCTGAGGGATATAATGCTGATTTATAAGCAATGCAATAATAAATAAATAACAGACAGTGGGCCACAAGTTAAAGGGAGGTACCAAGTGGCAGCTCATTGGAGGAATTGAGGTATAAAATATCATATTTTATAATTAATGCAATTTACCATGCTGCTGGTAAAATGTTGTTTGGGATCTGCAAGATCAGCTCTAATGTTACAAGCATGTATGTTTTACCCTGAAACATGTGGCATTTCAAAGAAAAACAGTCTGCTAGGGACACACTGACTAGTCCAAGAGGCGGGTCCTTGACGACTTCTCCCGGCCATCTTAGCTAAGCTGACAAAGCTGTTCTTACACATACATAGGAAAAGACCTGTCAGTTTAACTGAGCAGATAGGGAGAAGCTGGCGCGGAGAAACCAGTGGAGAGAAGCCGGTGAGGACAAGCTGGCGGGGACAAGCCAGTAGGGAGAAGCCGGCGGGGAGAAGCCAGTGGGGGAGAAGCCAGCGGGCAGAAGCTGGTTGGGAGAAGCTGGCTGGGAGAAGCCGGTAAGAAGAAGGTGGTGGGGAGAAGTCACTGGGGAGAAGCCAGCGGGCAGAAGCTGGTGGGGAGAAGCTGGCTGGGAGAAACCGGTAAGAAGAAGGTGGTGGGGAGAAGCCACTGGGGAGAAGCCAGCGGGGAGAAGCTGGTGGGGAAAAGCTGGCTGGAAGAAGCCGGTAAGAAGAAGGTGGTGGGGAGAAGCCAGTGAGGAGAAGCCAGCAGGGAGAAGCTGGTGAGAAGAAGCTGGTGGGGAGAAGCCAACAGGGCAGGAGCTGGCAGGGAGATGACGGCGGGTAGAAGCTGGTGGGGAGAAGCTGGCTGGGAGAAGCCGATAAGAAGAAGGTGGTAGGGAGAAGCCAGTGAGGAGAAGCCAGCGGGGAGAAGCTGGCGTGAAGAAGCTGGTGGGGAGAAGCCAACAGGGCAGGAGCTGGCAGGGAGATGACAGAGGGCAGATGCCGTCAGGGAGAAGCTGGCGGGAGAAGCCGGCAATGACTCTCTTCAATTATGTATTTCTCTGAAATGTTACATCATAAACCGAACATGTTTATAATGATGGCCGGTCTCTGATTCATGCTGCCCTAGGTTTGGGCAGCATGAATCATGTGGCAGGTTCTCTTTATGGGAGAAATCTTCTATCCAGACTGAATCTCTTTGGGCATTTATATAATTCAAAGCAGAAAAAGAGGTTACCATTAGTTTAGGAAAAAAACGTAAAGAATATATATTAAGGGATCATTGAAGCAGAAATACCGTAGAAAAAACCCTTAAAAAACCTTTATTTAAATTAGAATAAAATAGATATCCCATATGACAAACATCACACACAATTATATTACATAAAAGGTAAAAGGTGCTGCAGTGCAGATCGGGAATGGTCAAACACCCTCACACTTTTCCCTACCTTGCCGCGGAGGTTGGCACCCTGGGTTGCGTAGTGGCGCCCCCGCTCAACGTCGGCTCGCCCTCCTCTCCCTGCACTAGGTTAAAGTGCAGCTAGTCTGGGAGTATAGGAGTGCACGAAGGTGATCTCTGCAAATACAGCAAAAATGTGCAAAACAAAAACTGTCAGGGGTAGAACCTATTATCAGTTTGAACATATAGGTGTGACCCTACATGAAAAAAGGCTTAGATGATAACCAGTCTCTATAATAGAGGAATATCAAAAAGGGGGGGAAAATTTCCAACCACCAAAAACAATTAGTGGGTAGTAAGGTGCAATAGTGCTAAATAGTCAAAATAAGCCTTATAGTGCTATGCTTATTGATGTGTAAACATTTCACTCAATAGCAGCATATAGTTTAACCAGATTTTAAAGAGCTGTGCATGTAGCAGCAATAACTTGTTCCAAAGCTCTATTATGCTAATCAAGGCACCACTGGTATCAGTGTCAGTTTTTTAGCTATAACACAAAAGCAGCACTAAAAAGGCTCCAAAAACAGCACATATGTATATATAAATAAGTCAACCACCCAACTATAATAGATATATGAAATAATCAGGTGTGGGGGGGGGGGAACCCCCACTAGAAGCCAATTTACAGTAGGAAATGTAACTCCAATATATTAAATGATATTTTCCACAGGCTAAAGTGATACTTAGCTTTTGCGCAGATTTGGACAAATCGCCAGAGAAAGACGCTTCAGCCTGATCGCTGGAAGCCTAAGGGAGAAGGCTTAAATCAGGAACCGCTTGCCCAATTATATTGCCTCTATTGTAGAGACTGGTTATCATCTAAGCCTTTTTTCATGTAGGGTCACACCTATATGTTCAAACTGATAATAGGTTCTACCCCTGACAGTTTTTGATTTGCACATTTTTGCTATATTTGCAGTGCAGAGATCACCTTTGTGCACTCCTATACTCCCAGACTAGCTGCACTTTAACCTAGTGCAGGGAGAGGAGGGCGAGCCGACGTTGAGCGGGGGCGCCACTACGCAACCCAGGGTGCCAACCTCCGCGGCAAGGTAGGGAAAAGTGTGAGGGTGTTTGACCATCCCGATCTGCACTGCAGCACCTTTTTCCTTTTATGTAATATAATTGTGTGTGATGTTTGTCATATGGGATATCTATTTAATTCTAATTTAAATAAAGGTTTTTTAAGGTTTTTTTCTACGGTATTTCTGTTACCATTAGTTTACCCTGATAGCTAAGACCATAAATTACCCCCTTTATTGGCTGCAGTGTAGCCTTTAAGATGTCCAATGCAGTAGTGGCTAAGGCGTTTGATGGTATGATAAGCTGAAAAGCTTTGGCGCATTGAATGTGTAAACTAGATGTATAGGGACCTCCATTAAATTGTCATGATATTCCAGTAAGAAATGTTTGCAATATTACACTTTTAGTTTGCTGTCACATTGCTTTATGTGCACTCTCTGCCGCCAGCTCTCAGGTGGTGTAAAATCCGGACTGTTTAGCATTGCAAAAGAGATTATGTGGACTCCCACTTAACTACAGACATATAAGCTGTGCACAGTCTTCACCTTATCACCACATTTTAATATTTTATTCTGAAAAAATGAAATTATTTTTGCATATGGCCTCATGGTATTCTGCATTAATATGGCTATCTTTCATTCACTGTGGAAGGCTTTGATCGCCTCGTGCCCTCCATCCACCTTGAGCAAATGATTTACATGCAACGAGGCAGCATAGACAGAAATGCAGAAACAAGGGGAGAAAATAGTTGAATTTTTATTCCGTTTAATGTTCTCAGTATTATTGGAAAGCATGGAGGGAAAGAAGAGGTTCACTTAAAGTTTTTAAAGGGCATTTACCCCCTAAACAAAAAATAACCAGTAGATGCAAAATATTACGTTGTCCTCACATGTCAAAATTAATTCTACTGATGTTTGGTTTGAGTTTTCTGAGAAAGGCTTCCAAATGGGTGGTAATTACTGGTAAATTTGCTTAGTCTTGCAGTGATACTTAAGCTGGTTATATATGGTAGATTAATGTCAGTAGAACCCACCAGAATTGTTGGGCAGGCTAACCAACTTGTATGGGGTCTCCCAACTTGTTTCTAACCGATAAGGTTGGGGAATAAGAAAGACTGGGCATGTTGAATTTAAGTGCCCGATCTTTTGTAGATGAGCGACCTCCAGAGGTATCTTGACAGCAGCCTGTTCCCTTCTCTTATTAAAGAGATGTGTATCTGGAAAATGGGAAGAATATCCATTGACCAACTGGGCGTTTGCTATTAAATGAGTATAGGCACCTCTTCACTACTCCCAAATTCTTCCATTAATAGCCAATTCCAGTTGGACAATTGGGTAGAGGGGTCTTTTAAGGATAGTTGATCAGAGAATGTCCTTCGCTTTGGACCCTGATTAGTGAACCAACATTATCCCTCCAGCACCATAACATAGGGAATATTGCATTTACCAGTTGAGCTATAAAAGTACGATGTTGTAATATACATATTTGCCTGATTGTCCATCATTCTGATTAATAGATGAGCATATTTAATGACCAATGGGGTTCTCTATTAGCTCACTTATCCTAATAGGGTATTTGAAAATAGGTTTACTGAACTAGACCACCACATCTAAAACATCTAAATGAGATGGAAGACCACACAGTGCTCTACCAAATGCCACAGAAAAAGTCATTCAGCTCTTTTAAGATATTCCACAGAAAATATACCAAAGGATGAATAGAAATATTAAAGAATACCTAAACTTTGAAAAATATATTAAAATAAAAAAAATGTTCAGACACTTTAATTGCCTGCAAATCGGTGTGGATCTGGGACATGAGACTCCCACCAATTGCTCAAAAGACAACTAAGAAATGCACAGCTTACGATGCAAGAGCAGACAGAGAGGAGTACAGATTCAATAGAAGTTGTGACGGTCGCCTTGAGGCAGCGAGTGTCTGGGAGTGGACCCACTTAGCCATACACCGGACTCCCGTGGAGGAGCTGAGAGCTAACCCCTATACAGGGACTGTCAGGCGCAGCCCCAGTGGGTTTGAATGCATGACAGCCAGGACCAATGGCGTCGGCTCTGACGAACTGGTAGTCTCTTAATATCCAGTGAGGGTGTGCTCAAATGTAGCAGCACGAAGGTGGTAACTCAGACTAGGCAGCACACAGTGGTGGTTCAGACGTCGCAGCGTGGAGGTACGGCTCAGACGTGGCAGCACAGAGGTGGTGGCTCAGACGTAGCAGCATGGAGGAGGAGGTAGTAAGCTGGCTCTAGAATGAGACACAGGTTAGAGGAGCATGAAACTGGTACTAGAACAAGACAAGCTGAACTAGACACAGAAGTGTAATGGGACTGAGGCCTGGCAGCGGAGGCATGTGGGGGTGCCGTGCTGGGATCAGGACCAGGTGCTACAGAAGTCATAGGCTTTCTATTGAATATGTATTCTGTTCTGTGTGTGCTCCTGACTCCCGAGCTGCATATTTCAGTGGTCTTTTAAGTCATTGGTGGGGTTCTCAGCATCTGGACCGCAATCAGTCTGCCGGCAATGAAAGTGTCCGAAAATTAAAAAGTGTCCAAAGTTTAGTTACTCTTGATCAATATGACTGAGGAAAAATCTCAAGGCAGATAATGTATCTTTTGCTGCCTAACTAGAAGTCTGGGAAAAGCTTCATGGCCGATGTTGTAAAGGTGGCCATCCTAGACCCACAAATCATATCTTCTGAACTATTGATGATTGGGGGTTTAGGGGAAAATGCTCTAAAATAAAAGGGAGAGAGTATACTGATGGATATAGTCAACATCAGTCCAATTACTCTTAAGATTTCAGAAACAGCAACCTTTACGCCTTTCTTTGAATCACATTCGGCTCTGAGGTTGTTGCGCTCTTTTGATGGATGGAGCTGTCCAAGAGCGTTGACCCGATCAGACTTTATAAGGTATTCCTGGCAGGGAACGTACAGTGGTGTTGGCTATAGTTACTGTGCAGATTTCACAAGTCCACATCTCTACAGGTCAGCCTCCCGAAGGATTCTTTCCTACGCTCCATGAAACTTTACTGGGGTTTTTATGATGGACATTAATGCGGGAGCAAATATTCATTTAATAGCAGTATTGTGTGCAAAAGATCGCGGAGCTGGAAAGTTAATCCTGGGAGATAGATGGATGTTAGAGATGTTAGGACCACACAAATTGTGCTGTAACTCTTTAAAGGCAAGGTACGTAGACATCTCCATATTGAGTAATAGAATGGATTTTATGGCTTGGAAATTGGACATGTTTGCTTTTAATTATCCAATGTAGAGCTTAAGCTAGAATTATAGATTGTACTGGTATAAGGCTTAGTGCACACTACGTCTGTGCAAATAGCCTACAGTATACATTGGGGGCTTGGACCAACGTATGCTATAATATTCCCATTGACCCTCATTCACCAGACCAAAGCCAAAAGTGTTATTTCAGCCTCATTATGGAATTTTATTTATTGCTGCTAACTAAGATTTGTAATGCAAATAGACACATAAAGTACGTATAACATGCAGTATGCGTTTTTATATGTATATGTTTTTACAATGTGTCTATAAATGCATACGCTGTGACTATTATCAGACGTGTACCTCCTGGGAATGTATAGTGTGCGCAGACGCAGGGTGTTCCCAGCTTTAGTTGTATTTTCATTTTTTTTACTGTTATATCACAGTGGCATCCACTAGATATGTTACACACACTTTCTTCTACCATCCCTGAGCTTCCTTTACACCAATATATTGTGCTATAATGGCGTTTGCTATAAATATACTGTATCTGGCAAAATTCATAACTCTCCTTAACCTGTCTCCCGATTTTGCACACTCTTCAAAACTCTCTACTATGGTATATAAAATGTCTAAGACCCATAAATTGGTGCTCTGCATGCAGGCCATATTTTTAGCAAATGTATCTTTCCTACTATCAACCAGTTTTTAATCATCTTCAATCTTCCAGCACCCATAAGTAAAGGTTTGAGGGCATCCTTAAATGGTAACACTTGGCAATTCTTCATGTATTGACAAAATCTATATCACCTATGCAATAATGTACCCCAAAATCCTGCAGCTATGGTTGTCACAATAGTAATGATCATTAGTAGAAGTTAAGCTAAAAGTTGTAGTGATATCATAGGAGAGTCAAAGCAGATTCTATAGGACTCATGAAGTGCTAAGTCCTCATGGGTGGGGTAAACCACTAGACGTACCATGTTCAAGTTATTTGCAACATTAACAACTATTCTGAAAGTCACACCACCCAACTTTTACAATTAAATTAGTAGAGATAGTGTGCAAATAGGGCTTTAGCTGTGAGATGATCTGGGTGAGAATAAGGGAATTGCTCACCTGCAAGGGTTGTGTGAGATACAAATGCTTGTGAACATGAAACGGGTGCTGGAGACATTTGCAATGCAGATAGCTGACGGTGAATAATGAGGGTTAAAATCTGCGGTGTTGTAAAATGAGGAATGAAAGTTCTATGAAGGAGTTTCCACTCCTGATGAAGGAATTCCAACTCCGAAACGTGTTTTTAGGACTTGCTTTCATTCCTCATTTTACAGCAGCACAGATTTTCACCCTTATCTTCCACCGTCAGCCAACCTTTACAGTTGACCTTCTGGAAAGTGGAGAGTGTTGTGCGCAAAGCACATTGCTGAAACAATATTCCTAACTCTGCTTCCTTTACACACTATGGATGTCCATACATTCTCCACATCCCCATTTTTCACCTCCTGATTGTGCATTTTTAATGAGAAAGCTTTGTCTAATGAGGAAGCATCCCAGTTTCTGGAAATACTATATTCAGAGATTCTAGCGTGCACCAGGGTGATGTGCCAACTCTTCTGGGAGGTCTCCCTATTTCCCTGGAGGCGTCTGCATGTTTCTGGAGAGTTGGCATGTGTGTTGCTTCACCTACCCATTGAGGGATGACAGTATGGATGAGCAGAAGAAGAGACCCAAAAATGATGGCTTTGACAATGCTCCACACCTCTATTCTTCATCTATGCACCTTTTCTATCCTCCTTCCAGCATATCTCTTTCACTGAGCATCCCTTCTCTCTCCCCCCTTCCTCACCCTCTGTCTCTACAGTTGAGATCTGTAATTAGGAAACATTAGCAGCCTGAAAGCAGCTTTCATACCTGAAACTCCGGCAGTAAATGCACTCAGCAGTTCTTTTCCATGGCTATTAATGTCACTTTTATGAAGTAATGAAGAACAAAACACCCTCAGGCACTTTAAACCGTTGTGTTTTTAATACAGCGCGAGGCTTTTCAGTAACGAACAATCCTCTTATTTGTGCTCACAAACCAAGCTGTGCTACACACCGAGCAAGCTGACCATCTCTGGGTAGGCCCAAGATCACCACATTTTCCCACAGTTTTTGTTTAATTTTCTGTTGTGGGATCCTTAATGTAGGACATTTCTTTTTGTTTTTAGTGCCAAAATTTGGGGACTGGTCTTCATGGACCAAAAAATTTAAGGGGTTGTTTACTTTGGATAACCTCTTAATATTTGTTCCATAAGGTTATATAGCACAGAGGTCGGGGACCTATGGCATGCGAGCTAGATGTGGCTCTTTTGTTG
The DNA here is from genome assembly GCF_048569485.1 of Anomaloglossus baeobatrachus. Classification (NCBI taxonomy): domain Eukaryota; kingdom Metazoa; phylum Chordata; class Amphibia; order Anura; family Aromobatidae; genus Anomaloglossus; species Anomaloglossus baeobatrachus. The sequence continues at coordinate 584,596,360 of NC_134355.1, forward strand.
GCTGCATCTGACTTGCAGACAAATCAATACCGTATTTTCCGGTTTGTAAGACACATCCCCCCCCCAAAACTGGGGGAAAAATGGGGGTGCATCTTACAAACCGCATATGGATTACTGGGACGGCAATGGTGGCGCAGGTTCGGCGATACTGCGGGCTCGTTGGGTGTCGCGGCGGCGAGCCCGCAGTAGCCAAGGGACTGCAGGCTGCTTTGAATCTCCCGCAGTTGATGAGATTGACTTCAAGAAAATGGCGGCGGAGGCGGCACGGGCACAGATAGGACTCCACGGCCATTTTCTCGAAGTCCATTGCGACGATCTGTGCACGTGCCGCAGCCATTTTCTTGAAATTGATCTTGTCATCTGCGGGAGATTCAAAGCAGCCTGCTGACAGATCAATGGCACCTGCTGCCGTGACAGCCCATGAGTCCGCAGCAGTATCGCCGACCCTTCACACACTGACCCTCTTGAGCCGCGACACCTCCTCCCCTGTGCCCACAGCATCACCTACCCTGCCTCCTGGGACCTTCTGAGCCGCTCCACCACCACTGCTCCCTCCTGGTGAGTATGGCTCTCACGGAATTACATTTTAAAATACCGTATGTGGCGTTCATGGCTCTCTCAGCCAAAAAGGTTCCCGATCCCTGTTATAGCAAGTAATAAAGTCGCTCCCTTGTTTGGGATGTCCCTTTATTACTCATACAAGAGAACCACCGTAGATACTTAACATTAAGGGCCTGTGCACTAGTTGTCATGTTTTTGTCACATTTTTTTCTGGACAAATTTGCCACAAAACCTGAAGAATTTCCTAGTCCCAACAAAGTGAATAAGATATCTGAAGTCTCATGCACACATTGCTTATTTTTTTACTTGCGGATTTGCAGCAGAATTAATTCTATAACATATCAATTCTTTCAACATTTTTGCTGTAGATTTATCATACTAATGAGTGAGAAAAAAGAAATCTGCATCAAAAAGTAATGAAAAAAATGCATCAAAAATGCTCAAAAATGGGATATTTTATGCCGCATCTTCCCTACCCAGAGATGCAGAAATGGTGCAGAAATGTCTGCTGTAAATGCTTAACGAGTGCACATATCCTAATTCTGGAAGGACACTTGTTAAACGTGTTGTCCGCCTTCTGGAAATATTGGTTGCAGGGTGCAATTTGCTATTAACAAAAAAAACCCAAACAGAGAGCGCTATACTTACCATCCCCAGATTTAGGGCTTGGTGTATTTGCCGCTAGTAGTACCTGATATTTGCCGTAGCACTGACGCCATATAGAGTGCAAGGCAGTCCATCAGTGAGCTCAGCGGCTCTGCCAGTGCAGATGGAATGCTAAAGTCACAGCCACTAAGATCACAGACTGGTTGGCGTAACGTTCACATGACGGCTCCGCAGCAATAAATTGACATGCTGCGGCTTAGGAAGCCGCGATGCAGGTCAGGTTACGCTGCAGGAAAAATAAGCACAGTGGGCATGGGATTTCTAGAAATCCCACCCACTGTGCTTGTACTGTACAATGTAGCGTTTTGGACTCCGCAAAAACACCCTGCATCCAAAACACTGTGAACCGGGATCGTGGGCACGCAGTCTGAGTGTAATACTATTGTATGTACTGAGGATTTCGATTGCGTTAGGGCAATGACAACCAGAGACGAGTTCTTAGTGCAAAGATGTTTATGATATGTAACCAACAAGATGTACATAAACGGAACAAAACACAGTAGAACATAAAACACAGGAAATACCTTCCAGGATCGGAGCGAAGGGGAATTCCCGGGGCCACGCACCGGACTCCCCCAGGGAGACCACCAAGAGCGAACCCCTATACAGGGACTGTCTGGCAATCACCCCAGAAGGCCTAAATGCGCAGCCGCCGGGACACAAAGGGCAATAGGTATAGTCCAAAAATGTCCGTACGGTATGAGTCCAGAGCGGTTAAGAAACGGAAGGAACCGGGCAGAAGTGCTGAACAAAGACGGCAGACGGAGTCCGGGCACAGCTTGATGAGACCAGGCGAAGTCCAGAGTCGGTGTCGGTTGTTTTTCAGGAGGATCCAAAAGTCAATCAGGAACCAAGAGCAGCAAAGCAGGAGTACACAGCAAGCAGTATACTCAGGCACTGGACTAAGCTTAGGGGCGGCCTTTTAAACAGATGGACAGGAAGTAGGGCAACAGAACAGCAAACTCCATGTTAACAAAGGGCAAGCTCTTTCAAAAGAGAACTGGAAATCCCGGAACTCTGACAGTACTCCCCCCCCAGAAACGGCCTCAGGACGGATCAGGGCCTGGCTTGTCCGGGTACCGCCGATGAAACTGAGCAACCTTCCGGGGCGCACGAATGTTACCCACGGGTTCCCAGGAATCGTCCTCGGGGGAGTACCCCTGCCAACGTACCAGATACTGCAGCCGATGCCGATGGAGCCGGGAGTCAATAATGTCCTCAACCACGAACTGCTCCTGGCCGTCAACCATCACAGGCGGAGGAGGCGGCACGATACGACCATGAAACGTATTAGGGGAGACAGGTTTGAGTAGAGAAACATGAAAGACCGGGTGTACCTTCAAATGGTGCGGCAACCTCAGCCGACAGGCAACAGGGCTCACGATCCCGGTGATCCTAAACGGACCGATGAATTTTTGCCCCAGCTTCTGCGAAGGAACACCCAATTTCAGATTTTTGGTGGACAACCACACCGAGTCCCCTACCTTATACATGGGTGCCTGTTTCCGGTGAGTGTCTGCCGACTTCTTGTAACACTCCTGAGCCGAAGCCAAAGAGTCCTTTAAAACCTCCAGATTCTGTCGTAGCTCCGTCACTCTGTCTTCCACCGCTGGCACCGAAACCGCCACCGGTGACCTAGGCAAAACATTCGGATGGTAACCCAAGTTAGCGAAAAAGGGCGTTACCTTAGTGGAGCTGCTCTGAGTGTTGTTATACGAGAACTCCGCCAAAGGAAGCAGCTTCAACCAATCATCCTGCAGATGGCTGACATAACAACGAAGGTGCTGTTCCAGGGTTTGATTAGTCCGTTCGGTTTGCCCATTTGTCTGAGGATGGTATGCAGAAGACAAACAAACATCAATACGGAGTGCCGAACAAAACCCCTTCCAGAATTTAGACATGAACTGCACGCCCCGGTCAGAGATGATCTCATCTGGTACCCCATGCAGTCGAAATACGTTCTGGATAACCAAATCCACTGTCTCTGCGGCTGAGGGAAGACCGGTACATGGAATAAAGTGAGCAGCTTTAGTCAACCGATCCACCACCACTAAAATGGTATTGTTACTGCCTGAGACTGGCAACTCCACAATAAAATCCATTGAGATGGATCCCCAAGGGCGAGATGGAACGGGTAACGGTTGAAGGAGTCCCGTAGGAGCCACACGAGGGACCTTGCACCGGGCACAAACCACACATGAGTGGACATAGTCTTTTACATCCTTTAAACAGGTTGGCCACCAGAAAAAACGACTCAGAAATTCCTGCGTCTTCTGTACCCCCCTATGACCTGCCAACACGGAGTCATGGACCAATTTGAGGACCCGAAGTCTTACAGCCTCCGGGACATAAATACGTCGCTCTCTCAACCACACACCATTCCGAAGGACAAGAGTCACATCATTCGGGGGGGCAGCAAGAAATACGTCACCATCATAGGCCAGCTTGATGTCCTTCCACAAGTCCTGGTCCTGGATTACTCCAACGAAGTTGGCATCAGATAACACGGTCTGAGACGGGGTTCCAGGCACGGAGTCCATGGCGTGGATTCGGGACAAGGCATCAGCTTTCCCATTACGTGAACCTGGACGGTATGTAACGATAAAATTGAACTGGTTAAGGAACAAGCTCCAACGGGCTTGCCGTGGAGACAGGCACCTGGCCGATTTAAGGAATTCCAGGTTACGATGGTCTGTGAGAACTATCACTTGCTGCGCTGCTCCCTGTAAGTGGTGTCTCCATTCCTTAAAAGCTGCAATAATCGCCAACAATTCCTTGTCCGCAATGTCATAGTTCCTTTCTGCAGGGGACAACCGGCGAGAAAAGAAAGCACACGGATGCAAGAGACTCTTGTCCCCAGTTCTTTGGGAAAGGATAGCCCCTAATGCATAATCGGAAGCGTCGACTTCCACAATAAAGGGGAGTGCGGGATTCGGGTGTATTAGTATTGGTGCTGAGGTAAAACAAACCTTGAGACGATTGAAAGCTTCCTGGGCCTGGGCGGACCACACAAACTTCTGTCCTTTCTTGGTTAACAGAGTAATAGGACGGACGATCTCTGAAAAGTTACGGATAAAGCGTCTGTAAAAGTTGGCAAAACCGACAAAGCGTTGTACCTCCTTGATGTTTCCCGGTTCCGGCCAGTCTAGAATTGCTTGTATCTTGCCAGACTCCATGTTCAGCCCCTGAGGAGAGATGACATATCCTAAAAATTGTATTTTTGAGCAATGGAATTCGCACTTCTCCAGTTTAATATACAGGTGGTTATTCCTCAGTCGGGTAAGCACTGTCTTGACGTGCTCCTGGTGTTCCTGTAGGGAATCAGAAAAGATCAAGATATCATCCAGGTAAATCACCATGAATTGGTCCATTATATCCCTAAAAATATCGTTGACTAGGTGTTGGAAAGCCGCAGGAGCGTTACAAAGTCCAAAAGGCATCACTAGATACTCATAATGTCCATACCGACATCTGAACGCTGTCTTCCACTCGTCTCCGGGACGTATGCGGAGTAGATTATATGCCCCACGGAGATCCAATTTAGTGAAAATCTTTGCCTGTTGGACTCTCTCCAATAGCTCAGGAATCAACGGTAACGGATACCGGTTCCGGATGGTTATCTTATTTAGTTCCCGGTAGTCGATACAAGGTCTCAGAGTCCCCTCTTTCTTTTTCACAAAAAGATGGGTGCCCCTGCTGGTGAGGTAGAAGGGCGAATAAATCCCTTGGCTAGACTTTCATCGATGTAATCCTTTAGTGCTTCTAACTCAGGTGCCGCCAACGGGTAGACATGACCAAACGGGATCTCTGCCCCTGGGAGTAAGTCTATGGGACAATCATACGGTCTATGTGGGGGAAGCCGATCTGCTTTTCTTTTGTCTTGTCGCATATATCAGCGAAGTCATGATAAACCGGGGGTAGAACAGGTACCTTTACAGTGCCCTCCGCATTCGGTGTTACTGGAACCGGTACAGTTGGACTAATGGTCGGACCACTCTGCGGTGGGAAGGATATTTCTTTAGTCTCCCAATCGATGACTGGATTTGTAGACCGCAGCCACGGAATTCCTAAAATTATCGGAAAATGGGGAGAAGAAATTAACATGAAAACAAGGGTCTCCTGCTGACCTGGCTTCATCACACATTCTAGGGGTACTGTTTCCCGATCAACTGGTCCAGAAACTAATGGAGATCCGTCTACCGTCTCCATGGTAACCGGTGAGGATCTTTGTTGAGTCTGGATACCGTGTTTCCTGGCAAAAGAAGAGTCCATGAAATTTCCCCCTGCCCCAGAGTCTATCATAGCAGATGTAGGAATTAACTGTCCCTCCCACCGTATCTGAATGGGAAGCGAGCAATGGGTGTATTTCCCTTCTGAGTCCTTAGGTGAAGTTGACATTACAGTCAAGGGAAATACCGCATCCAGGTGTCCACTTGCCTCAGAGATATCGGACTCTGAGTCCGTGTTGTCACACTCTGCCATGGCTGCCAATACCTTATTTGGGCGATTTGGACGTTTTGGGCAGTCAATCAGGAAATGGTCCGATTGACCGCAATAGAAACACAAACGCTCACGGAGCCGGTGTTCACGACGTTCGTTGGTCTCTCGCTTTTGTAGAGAGTCCACTTGCATAGGAACATCCTCGGCCTCCCGTGGCATCCTGAGAGCGGGTTCTCTGGAAGGAAACGCAAAGTTGGTTACCCGGTTTACAGCTGCCCATTTTTCCTGTCTACGTTCCGTCAAGCGGGTATCGATACGCACACAGTGTTGGAGAAACAGTTCAAAATCCCCTGGAGATTCGGAACGAGCTAACTCGTCCTTGATGGTACCGGACAAACCTTTTCTGAAAACTGACAATAACGCATTGTTTCCCCAGTCGGTGTCTACCACTAACCTCTTGAACTCAGACGACAGACCGCTTTCCCTGACGTAAGGAAAGGAGAGCCGATTCAGCGGTAGCACGGCGATTCGGATCATCAAACATTTGCGCCATTGCTGTTAGAAAGTCATCCAGGTGATTTAAACGGATATCACGATTCTCTATCATAGGATTAGCCCAAGCCAGTGCTCGGGAGGTTAATAACATGATTATACATAACACTTTTGACCGGTCAGAACGGTAATAATCAGCATGTACATCAAAAAACAGTATACACTGGTTAACAAATCCATGAAACTGACTACGATCACCACTGAAACGAAATGGGGGTAACCTAGGCATACCGGCAGCTGATACGGACGTGGGGGGGGCGGCTTCCTGAGCCTCCACTCTGGTTTGCAAATCCTGAATAGCCGGACCCAGTACCTGGTGATCATGGCCTAGCTGTACCTCCACATCTCTAAGCTTAGTTTGCACCGCCTCCATCTCTTGCTGCAAGGAGTTAATCATGGAAAAAAGCTGATCTACTCGTGTCTCAGTCATTGCCCCAGCGAAATCCTTTTATGGCCTGAGTATAATGTAATACTATTGTATGTACTGAGGATTTCGATTGCGTTAGGGCAATGACAACCAGAGACGAGTTCTTAGTGCAAAGATGTTTATGATATGTAACCAACAAGATGTACATAAACGGAACAAAACACAGTAGAACATAAAACACAGGAAATACCTTCCAGGATCGGAGCGAAGGGGAATTCCCGGGGCCACGCACCGGACTCCCCCAGGGAGACCACCAAGAGCGAACCCCTATACAGGGACTGTCTGGCAATCACCCCAGAAGGCCTAAATGCGCAGCAGCCGGGACACAAAGGGCAATAGGTATAGTCCAAAAATGTCCGTACGGTATGAGTCCAGAGCGGTTAAGAAACGGAAGGAACCGGGCAGAAGTGCTGAACAAAGACGGCAGACGGAGTCCGGGCACAGCTTGATGAGACCAGGCGAAGTCCAGAGTCGGTGTCGGTTGTTTTTCAGGAGGATCCAAAAGTCAATCAGGAACCAAGAGCAGCAAAGCAGGAGTACACAGCAAGCAGTATACTCAGGCACTGGACTAAGCTTAGGGGCGGCCTTTTAAACAGATGGACAGGAAGTAGGGAAACAGAACAGCAAACTCCATGTTAACAAAGGGCAAGCTCTTTCAAAAGAGAACTGGAAATCCCGGAACTCTGACACTGAGTTATCACGGTATGTCCAAGGTTGTCCATCCCTCAGTTCTCATGCAACCCTATAGAAAACCACTTAAAGAAATCAGAAAGCAATATTTTGCATTTACTTATACAATGAATATTGATAAAGACTGGTGGCCATACACATTGGACTGAGGATGGTAAAAACAATTCTGAGATCAGGGCAACCCACTATTCACTGTTCCTCCTAACTACAGATATCTGCACATTGTAGGGTTATGCATAGTGGTGTATTATAATGCTACAAAAAAATCCATCTGTAATAACTTACACAATATTTTTGGATTTTAGCATACCTCCAAACCATCCCTGTTCCAATCTGACATTCTCATATTTTGGGAGCTGTCCAGTTATGCCAAGAGGTCAGGGGTATGAACCTTTAGATTCCTGCTATACTATTCAATCTTGGGGCATTCTCAAGTGACTGGTTGTCAGCGATCACTCAGTCACTGAAGAGAAGTCATCCAGCCAAGTGGTATGCTTGCATGAGGGGCACTATGGGGACTGTGGGCTCATCACACTGTGTGGGGGACTGTGGGATTGTCATACTGTGTGTGTGGAACTTTGGGGTCATCATACTTTGTGGTGTGGGGACTTTGGGTGCATTAAACTGTTGAAGACTGTGTGGTTGTACTATACAGTTGTGAGTGCGCAGCTCCTCTCACTGTGTGCTGGTGCTGTGTGGTGGCCGCTGTTTTGGTGGTGTCGTGTAGGTGGGGCGGCGCGGCCTGGAGCCTTGGGGGCTTCGCCTTGCAGCATGGGCGCTGTGAGGCACCAGGTCACCTGCCCTGCTAGCGCCTTGTCACTGCAGTGGTCGTTAGTGCACAGTGCCGCACTAAAAGATTTAGTATAGGGACCCACTCAGAGGTTTGCCGTGACGTGGCAGTGGGCTTAATACAATCAGATCAGAATGGTAACAAAAGAACCTCATGTTCTATTTAATTTTTTGCCTAGCGGCTTTAGATCATTGTGTGCAATCCATGTCTTTTTCTCCATAGTGTGTTGTACTATACTGTGTTTGGGGGCTTTGACAGCACTATCCTGTGTGAGGGCAATATGTGAGCATCATATTGTGTGTGGGGGCATTATACTGTGTTAAGAGGCTGTGGGGGCATTTAGCTTTTTCTGTGGGCAATGCAGAAGCATCATACTGTATTGGCGGCTGTGGGGACATCATATTGTGTGATGTGGGGGCTGTGTGTAGGTGTATTATACTATGTTGTGGGGCATCATACTATGTAGGGTACATTGATGAACATCATACCGTGTGTGGTGAGCACTGTGGGGGCCTTGAATGCATTATTATACTATGTAGGAAGACCAATGGTCTTTACTAGAAACAATATTTGTGTATGGACACATATAAATGACTGGGCAAGTTTAGGGAAGGTTTAGCATAAAATAAAACAGTTATTCTGTGATGATAGACTCACTTTTAACGGATTGTCCAGAACTCTTATTCTGAGTCCATCACATCTACTTCCTATTTGAATCAATAGAGGGTGGTTATGTAGCTTCCGGCCGCGATCGCTATAGGGTTGACTGAGCTCTGCTGTTCAGCAACTGAACACTCCTTCCTGCCACCAACTCCGGGAACAGCTGATCAGTGGGGGTGGAGGGTATCACATCCACATCAATTAGATATTGATTACCTATTCAAAGGATATGCCATCAATGTGACAGTCCTCTACAACCCCATTAATATCAGTTGAAGAAGAAAAGATTGGGGGGACCGGCTAATGTGTATAGGGGCCTCATGACAGATCACGTAGGGGGGAGGTGATTGGATGAGTAGAATGTCAATGCAAAATACTTCTGTTTTCCAAAGAATATGTTTGAAAATCAGGATATTGTGTGAGTTACATTAATATTATTACCAAAATGAACAGTATTGCATCTGAGGCAGGTTAAGGTGGAACGTTCCATGTACTCGTGTTCATAAACAAATATTATCTGAGGCTTTCGTATATGGGGTATTGTCTTCTAGGGCTGGTGACAGTAACACACAGACCCCTGTGGAGACTAAACAAGTATCTCAGGCTGCAGAAGACGCCAGAGAGGAAAGAGCTTTATAATCAGAACAAGACACAGATCATTTTTTAGAGCCTGGAAGGACAATTAGGATGAGTGGCATTTAGAAACACATCTCAGCTTCTGATAAAACTCTCCTCCCCCACAGTCTACCAACGTGACCCCGCTGATTGGAGCCATATTCAACCATTTATCGCTTTATGTATTATTTCACTCCAGTATTGTAGGTGATTGCAAATAAAAGTGTATTTATTACACTTCCTACCAATGGCGGCACTGGTCTATTGATCTACGAAGTGATCAAGTCCTACCTGAATTATCATAACGATATCCTGCAAAAACCGGGTTGCTGATGTCCGAATGAAGACGACCCCATCTAAAGCCGATATATATAAGTATATAAGAAAAATAAAGGGTTTTCTACTAAATTAAAAATAATCCTCAATCCATCCGATAGGCAACAACTTAGTGATGGGGAGCCCTAAAAAGAGCCGAGATCAAGCAAGCCCACCTCCACACTTTTCATTGGCACTGTCCTGACAAAGTTGAATATAGTGGAGGTGCACGAGTGACCTCTTTTTCATTCAGGTGGGGCTACCAAGAGATGGTCCTTAGTTATGGATAGAGGATACCATGTAAACTTGAACAAACCCTTTAAAAGGGTTGTGCCACGAACAATTGTACATTTTAATTAATAGATCTTAGAAGAAAAATAAATTCCACAATTGGATGTGTTAGAATTTTTTTCCTATCACTAAATATTCTTATAAATGTGCCCTTGTGTAATGTATGTGTCCAACCATGCAGGAACATGTCAGATATACCACATCTCCTGAGAATAGAGACATTACAGCTGGGGATTGCAGCTGATTCTTTCTGTGATGTAAAACACATTTTCTAACAGAAAATTAATTGTTTTACCACACAGAAAGAAATAGGTGATATCCCCGAATGTAATGTCTCTATACTCTCTTTTACTTCCTACCCTACCCAGGAAAGGTGGTATATCCGACCTGGTCCTGCATGGTCGAACACATACATTACACATGGGCACATTTATAAGAATATCTTGGGACAGAAAATTTTTTTAACACCTCCAATTTTGGAACTTATTGTTATTCTAATATTTATCAATTAAAATGTACAATTGTTCATGGCACAACCCCTTTAAATGTGGATATACAGTACAGACCAAAAGTTTGGACACACTTTATCATTGAAAGAGTTTTCTTTATTTTCATAACTTGATTACTGCTTTGCACACTCTTGGCATTCTCTTGATGAGCTTCAAGAGGTAGTCACCGGAAATGGTTTTCACTTCACAGGTATGCCCTGTCAGGTTTAATAAATGGAATTTCTTCCCTTATATATGGGGTTGGGACCATCAGTTGTGTTGTGCAGAAGTCTGGTGGATACACAGCTGATAGTCCTACTGAATAGACTGTTAGAATTTGTATTATGGCAAGAAAAAAGCAGCTGAGTAAAGAAAAACAAGTGGCCATCATTACTTTAAGAAATGAAGGTCAGTCAGTCCAAAAAATTGGGAAAACTTTGAAAGTGCCCCCAATTGCAGGGGCAAAAACTATCAAATGCTACAAAGAAACTGGCTCACATGAAGACCGCCCCAGGAAAGGAAGACCAAAAGTCACCTCTGCTGCGGAGATAAGTTTATCCGAGTCACCAGCCTCAGAAATCGCAGGTTAACAGCAGCTCAGATTAGCGACCAGGTCAATGCCACACAGAGTTCTAGTAGCAGACACATCTCTAGAACAACTGTTAAGAGGAGACTTTGTGCAGCAGGCTTTCATGGTAAAATAGCTGCTAGGAAACCACTGGTAAGGACAGGCAACAAGCAGAACAGACTTGTTTGGGCTAAAGAACACAAGGAATGGACATTAGACCAGTGGAAATCTGTGCTTTGGTCTGATGAGTCCAAATTTTAGATCTTTGGATCCAACCACCGTGTCTTTGTGCGACGCAGAAAAGGTGAACGGATGAACTCTACATGCCTGGTTCCCACCGTGAAGCATGGAGGAGGAGGTGTGATGGTGTAGGGGTGCTTTGCTGGTGACACTGTTGGGGATTTATTCAAAATTGAAGGCATACTGAACCAGCATGGCTACCACAGCATCTTGCAGCAACATGCTATTCCATCCGGTTTGTGTTTAGTTGGACTATCATTTATTGTTCAACAGGACAATGATCCCAAACACACCTCCAGGCTGTGTAAGGGCTATTTAACTAAGAAGGAGAGTGATGGGGTGCTATGCCAGATGACCTGGCCTCCACAGTCACCAGACCTGAACCCAATCGAGATGGTTTGGGGTGAGTTGGACAGCAGAGTGAAGGCAAAAGGGCCAACAAGTGCTAAGCATCTCTGGCAACTCCTTCAAGACTGTTGGAAGACTATTTCCGATGACTGCCTCTTGAATTTCATCAAGAGAATGCCAAGAGTGTGCAAAGCAGTAATCAAAGCAAAAGGTGGGTAGTTTAAAGAACCTAGAATATAAGACATATTTTCAATTGTTTAACAATTTCTTGTTAAATATTTCATTCCACATGTGTTAATTCATAGTTTTGATGCCTTCAATGTGAATCTACAATTTTCAGAGTCATGAAAAATAAAACTCTTTAAATGAGAAGGTATGTCCAAACTTTCGGTCTGTACTGTATATGTGATGCCCTGGACTAGCCAGGTAGTCACAGGTAGACCCCCGCATTACACCTGTCCCCCAATAAGGTAACATCAGCCAACCAGTAAAACCTAGCCACCTCCCTCAGTGCTTGATGGACACACCAGGGGGCGGATCCAGGCGGTTGGCCACACCCACCGAGGAGCTCAGAGGGCCTGAGGCAGGAAACACACAGTCAGAGAAGGGAGTGAGTGAGTGGAGTGAAGGAGAGTGGAAGCAGGCCTGTGTAGCAGGTCTGCAGCAGTCTGACAGGTGCCAGGCTCAGAACCCTGGTATTTTAGCTAGGAGGCAAACAGTGGCCTTAGCCTGCAGGAGCCGGGAAGATGGCTCGGTGGAACCGTGGTGGACCGGGACAGGGTAGTGGCCCGCCGGTACCGACCCAGGGAACCGACTCGAAAACCGGAGCACACAGGGGGGTACTCAGACCCTGAAACGAGGTCCAGAATCCACTGGACTGAGTTAATTAACTGATTGTGGTATGGACTATAGGTCCTTTCCCACCCAAGTCCCAACTGAAGACAACAGCCCGCCGAGGGGGATAGAAAGCCACCTCACAGGCAGAGAGATCCCATGGGCCAGCGTCTGCGGGCAAAAGGGCTCTCCCAATATTTACAAAGCCGGGGAGCGGACTCCCGTCGCTGACGCGCAGGCAGTCCAAATACACAACAAGGTGCAGGAGAAAGGCCAAGACCACCGAACCGGGTGGGGGACCAGACACAGCCGGCTGCGGGCACCGACCACCATCAACTTGGTTTATCAGAGACTTGTGTGTGTCAATACAGTGAGCACAACAGTGCCATCCGGCCGCGCACCGCCCAGCACTGCCCAGCTATCCCCAACGGGCTCCAGGGCTACCATCCCTGCCCACGGAGGGGTTAACATCTTGCTGCACTACCATCTCCCCCGGGTGCCCCGTAACTGCAGCGGTGGTGTCTACCTTCACCACATCCCGTGGGTGGCGTCACAAACTCAAGCGCGGCTCCGGCCGTGCACCTACCTAACCCCCCCCAAAAGCGCCAGCATCCCCTTTCAGAGCAAAGTGACCCCGGGTCTGGTGGCGCTCGAGCTACCCACCAACGAGCCCGGATCCGAGTGGCTCGGCTGCAGCCGAGCGCGGGGCGGTACATGTACATAGGCCTTACACTGGATTGGTATTGGTAGTGTATAGTGACCGAATAAGTCCTTAGGGCCCCATTGATCGGTCATATGCCAAAAAGAGGTCCGTGTGGTATACATTTACTGGTATGCTTTTTGTTATTATCTGGTAACCGTGGACGATCACGAAAAATCCCATTAATAAGGAAAAACAAAACCACAAGAGTAGTTGGAAACTAAGCTGACCGCAATCCCCTATCTATCAGACAACACTAGAAGTAGCAGTGGGATGTTCCTAACACACCTAGACACCTCATCCCTGCCGGAGAAACTTGCTACACCTCAAAGATAGAAATGAGGAATCTTAACTTGCCTCGGAGCAGTCCCCAAAGAGATAGCAAGCCCCCAACATGCAACAATGGTGATGTAAGAAAACACAATACACAGATAGAAAATGTAGATCAGCAAAGTTGAGGCCTGACTTACTAGATAAAACAAGACAGGACAGATAACTAATTGCGGCCAGCATAAAACCCTGCAAAAAAATACCAATCTCCTGATAATAAAAAATACTGAGACCACACGGACTCTCCCCCACTATATCGGGTACTCTTGTACTAGACACTTTAAACAGAACTGCAGATATAATGGGAAGAAACAGAATCACAGAACAAATAATATTCTAAAGTGCAAATAATCCAAATATGAACAGGGAGCAAGCTCCCTTTTTTGTTGGAGGAACTGCGCTGCTCACAAAAGCAGAGAAACAGATTCTCACATACAAGAAATCAAACACAGAACCAAATGGAATATGTAGAAACACTCTTAAGTGCAAATCCAGCAATTAAGCACAGAAACAGTAAATTTATCTGGAGTAGATTTAGGCACCAAATAAATGGGGAAAAACAGAAGGGAAAACTCCCAGCCATCTTCAGAAGCAGGCAGGAACACTTATAACCGGTTGTCGCCCGGCACAAAATGCTCTCCTAAATAAACTAGGGTGATCTGAAATAGGATTTCCTGGATTCCCAATTAATTCCATCACCTGTCTGAATCACAGAATCAAACTCAGTTTCATTACCATTTCTGGCCACCAGAGGGAGCTCCACACAGCACCCACTTGGATGACATTCACAACAGCTTTTATATCGGTTTTACTGAGGTATAAAGACAAATTTATGTAGTATTGCCAGAATTGTTGTATCAGATGGCAGCCATTCAGTGGCCCAGTAGAGCAGTCCCCCCTCTCTGACTGTTTTTTCGGAAACCATTTTAGCTGTTTATCCTCTATGATTATAACAAACTGTTTTACTGCATAATCGCTCTCTTGAGAGACAACCTCGTATGATGGCAGCCATATTGGTCAGCATGTCTTATTACCATATTTTTCTTTTTATAAGAATCACAGGATTATAACACGCACCCCAAATTTAGAGATAAAAAAGTGAAAAAAAAAAGAGGTCCAGCTTATACTCCGGTGGTGTCTTACTAGATGGGGATGGCAGCGGTGGTGGAGCGGGGTCACAGGAGGCAGGGGCGGTGTTGGAGTAGGGCAGTGCTGCAGGCGGTGCGGTGGGGGCGGCTGTCCTGGCTGCGGTGGGGGCTGTGCTGGCTGCTGACGCTGTGCTGGCTGCTAATGCTGTGCTGGCTGTGTGGAGCAGGGCGGTGCGGCAGGTGTCACAGATGCTCTGTCGGCAGTGCGGGCTTCAAAGAAATGGTGCCCGAAGTCGGCGCGTGCACAGATTGACCTCTTGGCTCAATGACAAGCCGATATCTCATCGGCGCACGTACCACCTCCAGGCGCCATTTTCCTTAAGTCCACTGCTGAGAGATCAATGGGCCGGAGGCAGTGCATGTGCAGATGAGATCTTGTGCTGAGAGCTCCATCTGCACACACGTTGACGCCGGGTGCCATTATTTGAAGCCCTCACTGGTGACAGAGCATCTGGGACAACCGCCGCACTGCCCTGCTCCACACAGCCCCCACCGCAGCCAGCACAACGCCCCGCAGCCAGCACAACGCCCATTCTCCACCTCCCGGTACACTACATTTGAATTATAAGACGCCCCCCTCATTTTCCTCCCACATTTTTGAGAGGAAAAGTGCGTCTTATAATCCGAAAAATATGGTATATTTTCGTCCTAATTATGGGTCTGGAAAATATTGTCCTGTGTTATTCGCACCTCTGCTGTTCTGTTCTTTGTGACATATTTTTCTATATTATACCTTGTATTCGTAGTTATATCATGGATAGTTTATTCTTACAACATATAGCAGTTAACTCTATGAGTACCGCAACTGTCACTCAGTCCCTCTCTTTATTATATATAATATACCGTCAACTCAGGACAAAAGATGACAGGCTGCGGCCTTCATTTAATCACATGTAGCTGCAGCCGGCAATGACAGCTGAACAGCAGCGGCAGCTGTTACCATAGTTACGGATGGAGCTAGGAGGGGAGTATCTGCTTCACAATGGGGCAAAGGAAGGGAGGTGGTAGGGAAGCTGCTGACTTAACTAAATCATGGAGGATGTATAGATTATAATATATGAAAGGGAAGGCATGTTTAGATGGCTCTGGTGTATGATAACACTAAAACAGCATGGCTGTGCGATGTAAAGACTGCACGTTATCTTATATGGGAAGCTGAGAGTTATATTGCAGCAGCTTTATGTTTGCTAAAGGCAACAGTATACATGTAATATAGTCAGATCAATGCTGAAGGACGATGCCTGATACATTGTGCCAGGTATACATCTGACAGGTGCACGTGTGATAGATGCCAACTCTTAAAATCATTTTTAATGTCCAAACCATGTACAACTTCTGTCAATGACCCCAATGGAGACCCGTACAGGCGATAACAATACCAGATGTCTAATTTAGCCAGATCATAAATCGGGGCAGAGAAAGATCATAAAGAGGGACAGAGAGAGAATCCTAAACCAGGGCAGAAAGAGATCATAACTGGGGCAGACAGTGATCATAATCCAGGGCAGAGAGAGATCATAAACAGGGGCAGAGAGAGATCCTAAACTGGAGCAGAGAGCAATCATAATCCAGGGCAGAGACAGATCATAACCGGGGCAGAGAGGGATCATAATCCGGGGCAGAGATAGATCATAACCGGGGCAGAGAGGGATCATAATCCACTGCAGAGAGAGATCCTAAACTGGAGCAGAGAGAAATCATAATCCGGGGCAGAGAAAGATCATAAACGGGGCAGAGAGAGATCATAATTCAGGGCGCAGAGAGATTATGAATGGGAGCAGAGACAGATCCTAAACCAGAGTGTGTCGCCCGGGGACCAGGGGTACTCAGATCCGGGCCACGAGGTCACTTCTGTGGGTATCACGGTGGCGTGACCCGGTCTGTGATCCCAGGCTCCACAGTAAAAAGGGGATTGGGTAAGGGAGATTGTCCGTGACGCCACCCACGGTTGTGGTGAGATTGGAACACCACCGCTGCTCTGGACGGGGATCCCGGGAGTGATGGTATGGAGCAGCTAGATGTTAGTTCTCCCCTCCGTGGCTAGGGGGTTGGTTGTCCCGGGGCCCGGTGAGGTAGGTGGATGGGTAGCAGGCGGGTTACGGGGCCTGGTGAGGTGCAGGGTCGCGGGGGCAGTGCGGTGCCACACGGCACGGTGGTACTCACTCAGCCGGTAATGATGATGACACAGTTCTCAGTAAAACACACGGCTGGATGGACGGGTCCCACAGATGGCTGCGGTTGTTGTTTCTCCCCTGACCCAGTTTGGTGGTGTAAGTCCTTTCTTTCGCCTCCGTGCACACTCCTCCTGCGTTCCGGCTTCCAGCTGGCTCCCCGGTTCAGTACCGGTGGGCCACCGCCCAGCCCCGGCTACCTACGGTTCCACCAACTGTCTCCCCGGCTCCCTGCAGACGGCCACTACCATCTGCCTGACTTTCTGTACGAGGCCCTAGGCTCCAACCTAGGCCCCTGGCTATGTCTGCCTCTCTGCAGACCTCCTCTCTCTTCCTCTGCCTGAACTTGTCTGGGCTCGTTTCCTGCCTCAGGCCAGCCAAACTCCTGGGTGGGCGTCTCCATCTCCTGACTCCGCCCACCTGGTGTGTCTGTCTGAGCCCGAGGAAGAAAGCAGGTCACTTTGGGGATGTCTGCTGTGAACTGCTGGGGGTGGGGTGTGTGTGTGTTGTTATCTGTGGCCCCTGGCTTGTCCAGGGTGCCACATTCCCCCTTAGCAAAATGCAGACCGTCCGCGGGCTGCCCGTCCATCACCGATTTTATTTTTCTTTTAACTGCAAAAAGAATAAAACATCAAAACACAAGCATTCCCTTGCAAACCTCCCACCATGGGATGCACATTACTTCAACGTTGCAACAAAAAATAAACACTTTTAATAATGGCAACGGAACGGGTCCTTTAGTCACCCACCCAAACAACCTGGCCCTGATGCTGCCCCTAAGCAAATAGGCAGCACCCCTTGACCCCAGTCCAGAACCAGGCTGCCCAGATAGTTAACGTGATGGGTGCTTCGCTGCCGTTGCGGCCGGGCGGACTGCCGGAGCCGTTGTTATCTCCGTCGCGGCCGGGCGGACTGCCGGGGCCGTTGTCATCAGCGGTGCTGGACGGACGGGACATCTCACGCAGCGGTGTTCCAGGAACAAAACACTTGCAGAGTCCTGGCGTCCCTGCTTCCACAGCCGCGGTTCACATGCGGCCGGACGCCATCCCGTCCCCCTTAGTCTCTTTTTAGCACTTCCTTCTTCAGGGGCGGGGCTCCACTTTCGCGCCTTTCCTGCTCGGGAAAGACGCTCGAGCGGGAAATTTTTTGCGCCCAAAATGGCGGCTTTGCAAAATTTTTGGCCGGACACCTCCGGCGGTAACAAGGCGCACCTCTACCAAACGGCAGAGCGGTAGGATCCTGTTCGTGCCGCCAAATGTGTCGCCCGGGGACCAGGGGTACTCAGATCCGGGCCACGAGGTCACTTCTGTGGGTATCATGGTGGCGTGACCCGGTCTGTGATCCCAGGCTCCACAGTAAAAAGGGGATTGGGTAAGGGAGATTGTCCGTGACGCCACCCACGGTTGTGGTGAGATTGGAACACCACCGCTGCTCTGGACGGGGATCCCGGGAGTGATGGTATGGAGCAGCTAGATGTTAGTTCTCCCCTCCGTGGGTAGGGGGTTGGTTGTCCCGGGGCCCGGTGAGGTAGGTGGATGGGTAGCAGGCGGGTTACGGGGCCTGGTGAGGTGCAGGGTCGCGGGGGCAGCGCGGTGCCGCACGGCACGGTGGTACTCACTCAGCCGGTAATGATGATGACACAGTTCTCAGTAAAACACATGGCTGGATGGACGGGTCCCACAGACGGCTGCGGTTGTTGTTTCTCCCCTGACCCAGTTTGGTGGTGTAAGTCCTTTCTTTCGCCTCCGTGCACACTCCTCCTGCGTTCCGGCTTCCAGCTGGCTCCCCGGTTCAGTACCGGTGGGCCACCGCCCAGCCCCGGCTACCTACGGTTCCACCAACTGTCTCCCCGGCTCCCTGCAGACGGCCACTACCATCTGCCTGACTTTCTGTACGAGGCCCTAGGCTCCAACCTAGGCCCCTGGCTATGTCTGCCTCTCTGCAGACCTCCTCTCTCTTCCTCTGCCTGAACTTGTCTGGGCTCGTTTCCTGCCTCAGGCCAGCCAAACTCCTGGGTGGGCGTCTCCATCTTCTGACTCCGCCCACCTGGTGTGTCTGTCTGAGCCCGAGGAAGAAAGCAGGTCACTTTGGGGATGTCTGCTGTGAACTGCTGGGGGTGGGGTGTGTGTGTGTTCTTATCTGTGGCCCCTGGCTTGTCCAGGGCGCCACAAGAGCAGAGAGTGATCATAATCCAGTGCAGAAAGAGATCCTAAATCGGGGCAGAGAGAGATCCTAAATCGGGCAGGGCAGAGAGAAAAATCATAAACGGGTGCAGAGAGAGATCATAAATGAGGGTAGCGAGAAATCATAAACTGGGGCAGAGAGAACTCCAAACAACGTTCTCCGAACTTGCACGTCACATGAAATATTGCTGTAAGTGGGTGACCTGCTGTAGAAAATGTACATGTTTCCGAATGCCATAGGGACCAAAATGAAGGCTGTGGTCCTGCTCCATATGGAAAGCTGAAAATTGAGTAAATGCGCAGTGTAGAGAAATTCTAACTTTTTTAGGGATAATAATAAAGAATAATTCTTTATTATCATGTTATTAAATAAATCACCTCCTTTACATTTATCATGTCTATTGGCATTACACAGGCTGCCCCATATGGTAGGCCTTAAGTGATTATTACCCACAACAATATACTCAAGAGGCAAACTATTTCTGAACCCACAAGAAAACCTCTAAAAATAAAATGCTTTATTCATATTGCTTAAAATCAGTCGAATAAAAGTCAAAACAAAAACAGAAGGTGTCTTGTGCACAATGAACACAAACAAGATGCCTTGTAATGGTGATCAGGATGCAGGGGGCGTTTGGAAACAAAGATTATTTTTCCAGTATAGGGATAAGGTAGCTATCCCTCCTCTTTTTGCTACTTGACAGCAGAGCTTTTTCACCCTGATTTTTTTGGTGGCCCGCTCAGCGTCGGCCGTCCCTACACAGCCCCTACTTACCACAGATGTGGCATCCACCACCAAAATCTATAAATTGCCATGTGCCAATAAAAGTCAAAAGAAATGAAGGTATAGTCAATCTTTCATAAATTAATATGTTACTGCTTACAACTGTCTCGCTAGGAGAGATTACAGTCGTATGGAGATCAATGTCCCCCTCTTTCAATCAGCACTTAGATATTCATAAATCTCACTATAGAGTAAAGTAGTCTGAAAGATAGCATGCTTTTCTGGCCTATAAATCAAAATAGGTACTTTGCTTAAAATCAAGTCCTCATGCAGATGACATGTTTACCCCCTCTCTTAAATCTTTGGGGTTCATCAAGGGATGTATACCAGGGCTAAACCTTGGTTCCTTAATTGCTTGGCCATCTGTTTATGATGCGATAGTTGATGAAGATAGTCAACCTAGACAGTGTATACAGCCAGTAGATGCTCTCCAAGGCACATAATCTTCCCAGAAGACATGTTGAAGTTGTCATCACAAAAGGTATAAGTACAAAGTATTACCGGTAATTAAAATTTAGGAAACATGTTTAATACTTGTTTCTAATATCATTCTTCAGATTAATACATAACTTAATTTTTCAACAGCTATGGTTTATTTATTTGCCTGTGTGCATTGAATGGGTTGTTACCGACATCTAGTGAGAAATTCATGTCAATAGCACCTATACAAATATATTTAATTAGAAAATTGATGTGTACCACCCGGATCCAGGCTCGTTGGTGGGTGGCTCGAGCGCCTCTGGACCCGGGGTCACTTCGCTCTGAAAGGATGCTGGCGCTACGTGGGGGGGTGGTAGGTTTACGGCCGGGGCCGTGGTTTTGTTTAAGTTCATGGCGCCACCCACGGGCTGTGGTGAATGTGGACACACCGCTGCTGTTTACTAGGCACCTGGGGGAGATGTTGGGCAGCAAAGGTGTTAACCCCTCCATGGGCAGGGGTGATGGCCCCGGGGCCCGATTGGGATGGTATGTCGGTGCTTGGCGGTGCAGGGCGGTGCGCGGCCCGAGGGCACAGTAGTACTCACTATGATTGATGCGCAAGAGTCTCTGGTAAACCAAGATGATGGTGGTCGGTGCCCGCAGCCGTCTGCGTCTGGTCCCCCTAGTCGGGTTGGTGGTCTTTACCTTTCTCCTGCACCGTGTAGTGTGTGTTACGAGGGGGACCCGGGGAAGCGTGCCAAGATGGGAAATGGACAGCTTCCGCCGGTCAAGGTCCACTGTGCGGTGTAAGGGACCGCTGCTATGGTCAGGAAAGAGTGAGCGGGTTGCTACTAGTGATCGTCTGGAACGTCACAGACGATCTATGTACACCGGTACGCCCTAACCCGTGAGGGTTGTATGGCTCGGGGCTTCTCGTACGGTGTACCTGTTGCACGGGGACGCACAGAGGTGCCTACGCATGTGTGCCAGCGGGAGTCACAGGATATGGCACAAGGGTAGCACAGAGGTGCCCACGCACGTGTGCTTTCAATAACCAGGTGAGTCCGGTGGAGACTCGAGGAGCTCACCTGGGACAGGAACACGGCCTGTTGAAGGAGATACTGCCGGAGCAGCAAGGCAGGAACACGGCCTGCAAACCAGGTGCTGCCTGAGCAGCAAGGGCAAAGCCCACGAAAGACAATGACGTCTGTACAGTGGCGTGGCAGCACACTGCCAGACATCCAAACATAGAAGGACGGTCGCGCGCCGCCATGATGGCAGGAGGGGTTTTTATGGAGATGTAGCTCCAGCCAAGGGCGGGCGCGAGACGGATGTGACCCAATCATGATCTGTGACGTCCTGGCCCGGCCAGTCAGGATTCAGCACATCACCAGCCTCGTTATCTGGCCGTGTGATACCAGTGAGCGAATCAGAAGACGTCACGTGGGGCACATGCTCAACCTCCTGCCTCTGGGTCATAAAGGCGGGATCTTCGGTTTCACAATGTGCAGAGCTAAGGGAAGTCTTGCTGCTTCCCTGAGCATCTATCCTTTGCACACTGTGCAACCACTCCGACCCTCTGCGATGCTGAGCAGGAGGACACGTGGCAGGCAAGGGATGGGAGACCACTCCATTCCTTACAAGGAGTAAACCACTAGGTGTCACCCTTCTGCTGCATCTAGGAGGAGGAAACTCCTGCAGTCTCCCAGGCCTTTGGCGCTGCTGAGCAAGAGGGCTCGCGGCAGACAAGGAATGGGGGACCATCTCATTCCTTGCAAGAGGAGAGCCACGAGATGTAACAGTGTGTATGTAGACTGCCTTTGCTTCAACGATGGGAGTCCGCTCCCCAGTGGTATGTGTGTCGGGAAAGCCAGTTTGCCCACAGACGCTGGCCTGTGGGATCTCTCTGCCTGTGCGGTGGCTTTCTATCCTCCTCGGTGGGCTGTTGTCTTCAGTCGGGGCTTGGGTGGGAAAGGACCTATAGTCCAGACCTCAATCAGTAAATTAACTCAGTCCAGTGGCTTCTGGACCTCGTTTCAGGGTCTGAGTACCCCCCCGTGTGCTTCGGTTTCCAGTCAGTTCCCGGGGCCGGTATCGGTGGGCCACTACCCTGTCCCGGTCCCTTACGGTTCCACCGAGCGTTCTTCCTGGCTCCTGCAGGCTGAGGCCACCGTATGCCTCCTAGCCAGAGGTGACTGGGCTACGACCCAGACACCTGTTGTCAGTCTGCGGCGGACCTCGGCACAGGTCTGCCTCTGCACTTCAACTTCACCACTCCACACTCGACTGACTACCCACAACAGACTTCTCAACTGACTGCCTTGTGTTTCCTGCCTCAGGCCCTCTGGACTCCTCGGTGGGCATGCCAACCGCCTGGCTCCGCCCCCTGGTGTGCTCATTGAGCACTGAGGGAGGTGACTAGGTTTTTAAGGGTGACTGATGACACCTTTTTAGGGGACGGGTGTTATGCAAGGGCCTACCTGTGACTACCTGGCTAGTCCAGGGCGTCACAGGTGCCTTTGTAAATACTTACTTAAAATATAGTCCAAACATTGACGAGGTTAGAAATAATGATTTTTACTTGAAATAATAATTTTCTCCTTCAGACTTTGCTTTCGTCACAGAATCCTCCTTTGCTACAATTACAGCTTTCAAGACCTTTGGCATTCAAGCTGTTAATTTGTGGAGGTAATTTCGAGATATTTCACACCATGCTTCCAGAAGCCCCTCCCACAAGTTGTATTGGCTTGATGGGCACTTTTTGCGTACCCTACGGTCAAGCTGCTCCCATAACAACTCAATAGGGTTGAGATCTGGTGACTGGGCTGGCCACTCCATTACAGATAGAATACCAGCTGCCTGCTTCTTCCCTAAATAGTTCATGCATAATTTGGAGGTGTGCTTTGGGTCATTGTCCTGTTGTAGGATGAATGTGGCTCCAATCAAGCTCTGTTCACAGGGTATGGCATGGTGCTGAAAAATGGAGTGATAGCCTTCCTTATTCAAAATCCCTTTTACCTTGTACAAATCTCCACTTTGCCTGCTCCAAAGCAACCTCAGACCATCACATTACCTCCACTATGCTTGACAGATGGCGTCAGGCAGTCTTCCAGCATCTGTTCAGTTGTTCTGCATCTCACAAATGTTCTTCTTTGTGATCCAAACACCTCTAACTTCAATGTGTCTGTCCATAACACTTTTTTCCAATCTTTCTTTGTCCAATGTCTGTGTTCTTTTGCCCATATTAATCTATTTCTTTTATTAGCCAGTCTCAGATATGGCTTTTTATCTGCCACTCTGTCCTGAAGGCCAGCATCCCGAAGTCGCCTCTTCACTGTAGACGTTGACTCTGGCGTTTTGTGGCTACTATTTAATGAAGCTGCCAGTTGAGGACCTGTGAGGCATCGATTTCTCAAACTAGAGACTCTAACATACTAGTCTTGTTGCTCAATTGTGCAACGGGACCTCCCACTTCTCTTTCTACTCTGGTTATAGCCTGTTTGTGTTCTCCTCTGAAGGGAGTAGTACACATCGTTGTAGATAATCTTCAGTTTCTTGGCAATTTCTCACATAGAATATCCTTAATTTCTAAGAACAAGAATAGACTGTCGAGTTGCACATGAAAGTTCTCTTTTTCTGGCCATTTTGAGAGTTTAATGGAGCCAATAAATGTAATGCTCCAGATTCTCAACTAGCTAAAAGGAAGGTCAGTTTTATAGCTTCTCTAATCAGCAAAACTGTTTTCAGCTGTGATAACATACTTGCACAAGGCTTTTCAAAGGATTTCTAAACATCTATTAGCCTTCTAACACAGTTAGCAAACACAATGTACCATTAGAACACTGGACTGGTGGTTGTTGGAAATAGGCCTCTATACACCTATGTAGATATTGCATTAAAAACCAGACGTTTGCTGCTAGAATAGTCATTTACCACATTAACAATGTATAGAGTGTATTTCTGTGTAATTTAATGTTAGCTTCATTGAAAAAAATGTGCTTTTGTTTTGTTTTAAAAATAAGGAAATATTTAAGTGACCCTAAACTTTTGAACTGTAGTGTGTGTGTGTATATGTATATATATATATATATATATATATATATATATATATATATATATATATATATATAATCGTACAGACCAAAAGTTTGGACACACCTTCTCATCTCTAGAACAACTGTTAAGAGGATACTTTGTGCAGCAGGCCTTCATGGTAAAATAGCTGCTAGGAAACCACTGCTAAGGACAGGCAACAAGCAGAAGAGACTTGTTTGGGCTAAAGAACACAAGGAATGGACATTATACCAGTGGACATCTGTGCTTTGGTCTGATGAGTCCAAATTCGAGATCTTTGGATCCAACCACCGTGTCTTTGTAGAAAAGGTGAACGGATGGACTCTACATGCCTGGTTCCCACCGTGAAGCATGGAGGAGGAGGTGTGATGGTGTGGGGGGTGCTTTGCTGGTGACACTGTTGGGGATTTATTCAAAATTGAAGGCATACAGAACCAGCATGGCTACCACAGCATCTTGCAGTGGCGTGCTATTCCATCCGGTTTGCATTTAGTTGCACCATCATTTATTTTTCAACAGGACAATGACCCCAAACACACCTCCAGGCTGTGTAAGGGCTATTTGACTAAGAAGGAGAGTGATGGGGTGCTACCTGGTCTCCACAGTCACCAGACCTGAACCCAATCAAGATGGTTTGGGGTGAGCTGGACCGCAGAGTAAAGGCAAAAGGGCCAACAAGTGCTAAGCATCTCTGGGAACTCCTTCAAGACTGTTGGAAAACCATTTCCGGTGACTACCTCTTGAAGCTCATTAAGAGAATGCCAAGAGTGTGCAAAGTAGTGATGAAAGCAAAAGGTAGCTACTTTGAAGAACCTAGAATATAAGACATATTTTCAGTTGTTTCACACTTTTTTAAGTATTTCATTCCGCGTGTTTTAATTCATAGTTTTGATGTCCGTCAATGTGAAGAGTCCTGAAAATAAAGAAAACTCTTTGAATGAGAAGGTGTGTCTAAACTTTTGGTCTGTACTGTATTTATATATATATATATATATATATATATATACATATATATACGGAAAGTATTCAGACCCCTTTAAATCTTTCACTCTTTGTTTCATTGCAGGCATTTGGTAAATTCAAAAAAGTTCATTTTTTCTCATTAATGTACACACTGCACCCCATCCCCATGATAGAAAAGCAGAAATGTACAAACTTTTGCAAATTTATTAAACAAGAAAAATTGAAATATCACATGGTCATAATTATTCAGGCTCTTTACTCAGACACTCATATTTAAGTCACATGCTGTCCATTTCCTTGTAATCCATATTGAGATGGTTCTACTCCTTCATTGGAGTCCAGCTGTGTTTTATTAAACTGATAGGACTTGATTTGGAAAGGCACACACCTGTCTATATAAGACCTCACAGCTCACAGTGCATGTTAACCAAATGAGAATCATGAGGTCAAAGGAACTGCCCAAGAAGCTCAGAGACCGAATTGTGGCAAGGCACAGATCTGGCCATGATTACAAAAGAATGTCTGCAGTACTCAAAGTTCCTAAGAGCACAGTGGCCTCCATAATACTTAAATGGAAGAAGTTTGGGACCACCAGAACTCTGCCTAGACCTGGCTGTCCATACAAACTGAGCAATCATGGAAGAAGAGCCTTGGTGAGAGAGGTAAAGAAGAACCCCAAGATCACAGTGGCTGAGCTCTAGAGATGCAGTAGGGATATGGGAGAAAGTTCCACAAAGTCAACTATCACTGCAGTCATCCACCAGTCAGGCCTTTATGGCAGAGTGGCCCGACAGAAGCCTCTACTCAGTGCAAGACATATGAAAGGCTGCATACAGTTTGCAAAAAATAATATGAAGGACTCCCAGACTATGAGAAATAAGATTCTCTGGTCTGATGAAACAAAGGTAGAACTTTTTGGCAATAATTCTAAGCAGTGTGTGTTGAGAAAACCAGGCACTGCTCATCACCTGCCCAATACAATCCCAACAGTGAAACATGGTGGTGGCAGCATCATGCTATGGGGATGTGTTTCAGCTGCAGGGACAGGAAGACTGGTTGCAATTGAAGGAAACATGATTTTGGCCAAGTACAGAGCTATCCTGGAAGAAAACCTCTTCGAAAGTGCTCTGGACCTCAGACTTGGCTGAAGGTTGACCTTCCAATAAGACAATGACCCTAAGCACACAACTAAAATAACAAAGCAGTGGCTTCAGAGCAACTCTTTGACGTTTCTTGACGGGCCCAGCCAGAAACCTAACCTAAACCCAATTGAGCATCTCTGGAGAGACCTGAAAATGGCGTCCACCAACTTTCACCATCCAACATGACGGAACTGGTGAGGATCTGCAAGGAAGAATGGCAGAGGATCCCCAAATCCAGGTGTGAAAAACTTGTTGCATCATTCCCAAGAAGACTCGTGGCTGTACTAGCTCAAAAGGGTGCTTCTACTCAATACTGAGCAAATGGTCTGAGTACTTATGACCATGTGATATTTCAGTTTTTCTTGTTTAATAAAGTTTCAAAAAATTCTACATTTTTGTTTTTTTTCTCTCAAGATGGGGTGCAGAGTGTACATTAGTGAGAAAAAATTGAACTTTTTTGAATTTATCAAATGGCTGCAATGAAACAAGAGTGAAAAATTGAGAGGGGTCTGAATACTTTCTGTACCCACTAATAGATATAAGTTGATGATGATAGTTGATCCATCATGTTACATGTCATAGAGCTTTTCACCCTCGTCATCGGCTTGGCTTCGACATGCTTGTTAGGGGTACTTTACACATTGCGACATCGCTAGCCGATTGTAGTGATGCTGAGCGTGATAGTACCCCCCCCCGTCGCAGATGCGTTATCTTGTGATAGCTGCCGTAGCGAACATTATCGCTACGGCAGCTTCACACGCACTTACCTGCCCTGCGACGTCGCTCTGGCCGGCGACCCGCTTCCTTCCTAAGGGGGCGGGTCGTGCGGCGTCACAGCGACGTCACACGGCAGGCGGCCAATAGAAGCGGAGGGGCTGAGGGTGGAGGGCGGAGGGCCCACCTCCTTCCTTCCTCATTGCAGGCGGGACGCAGGTAAGGAGATGTTCGTCGCTCCTGCGGCTTCACACACAGTGATGTGTGCTGCCGCAGGAATGAGGAACAACATCGTACCTGTCGCTGCAGCGAAATTATGGAAATGACCGACACTACACATATCACCGATTTTCGACGCTTTTGCGATCTTTTATCGGTGCTTCTAGGCTTTACACGTTGCGACGTCGTTACCGGACTTTCGATTTGACCCCGACGAGATCGCAGTAGCGATGTTGCAACGTGCAAAGTACCCCTTAGTTCACAGCCATATGTCATATTTATTATTTGCCTGGAACATATCGCGGTAGAATAAGTTTGGATTGAAGGCATCCATTTTTCATATGACAGTAGTCAATTGATGCCGCTGCATTAGAGTTACATCGGCCACACACATCTGAGAAGTGGTGGGCAGGTTCGGACGTAAGTGAAATGCACGTTTTCTTGCATATCTCAGTGTAACAACAGAATATATCATCTGCCATCTACACCTAAAAATGAAAACAATTCAGATTGTAATTTTTTTTTGTAATGTGATGTTGTCAACAATATGTCAGCATGTGGCTGCTGTTCGGCTATATTCACTTTGATGCATTTGTTCAAAGCATTAAAAAAACATCAAACTGATGCTTTTCCTGCCTTTTTTATGCATATGGCATGAGATATTCATGCTTTGATGATATTTAAAATAATGAATGAAAAATGTGTGGTAGATGGAGCTCAGTTACATCTCTGCAGGGGTAGCGCTCATGCAGTGGTAATTCTTCAGGTGTGGGATACAGAAGTCCATACGAGCCGTCGAGATCAAGGAGTACTGTTCGATATTCATTGTCCTGTGTAGACTGCAGCAGTAATAATCTTTTCAGTAGTAGCCTTCATCATACTTTCAGACATTAATTTCTCAGGGGAATGCAGATTTCAAGCACAAAGTTGAGAACCTGTCACTTTTCCTAAGCCATGACCTCCTCACGCCCCATGACCCTCATTTTGGATGCTGGGGCTTTGTTACGCACATGAAATCTTTAGGAATAACGTCTTAGTGGCAGGTTTCAGCAGCACCTTAAAGGAGTCGGGAAGGCCTTAGATTTCTTCTGAATTGCTTGTATTTGGCACTAGTAGTATGGAATACATAGGGACAGCTTATGATTTTTACCTTGGGAACATGATTTAATATTTTGCCATGCGACAAGTAATCCATTCAAACCTGTATATTTCAAAAATAGTGGAAATCCATTCATGTATAACCAGTAGATTTAATGGCACTGATGATAACCACATCGGAAAAATGTCAGCCACTATACAGCTGCATCTGTAAGCTCTTATACATGACATTATATTAGCCATTGTTGAAAGAAAGTTGCCTGAGCTGCATATAAAGGGTTAAGCAAACCAATATTTATGTCTTATCATCAGGATGGAGCATCAGTTTCAGATTTGTAGGGGTACGACACAAAGTACCCCAGCAAATAGGTGTTATCAACTTAAATGTATGAGCTGAGCTGTAGTTCTCAACAATGGCCATGAGAGGAGCTGTTCTTTTCAACTTTGTTCAATGAAACTGGGAAAAGCTGATCAATGGGGTGCCAGGTGTCAGAAATCAGGTCATTTTATGAAGGTCCCAAAGGCTATGTGCGCACAGTGCGTTTTTCGCGGCGTTTTTGCGCGTTTTTCGGGTGCGTTTTTGGCCTCAAAACTGCCGGACTTTGCTTCCCCAGCAAAGTCTATGAGTTTTCATTTTTGCTGTCCGCACACATCTGTTTTTTTTACCTGCGTTTTTGAGTTAAAAAAAAAAAATGGACATGTCAGTTCTTTCCTGCGTTTTTCTGTGTTTTCCCCCCATGCAATGCATTGGAAAAACGCAGAAAAACGCAGAGATCAAAAACGCAGCAAAACGCAGCCAAAAACGCACCAAATCGCGGCAAAAACGCATGCGTTTTTTGATGCATTTTTTCGACGCAGGTGCGTTTTTGTGCGTTTTTAGCGGCCAAAAACGCACAAAAACGCAGCGTCAAAAAGACGCAGTGTGCGAACCTAGCCTAAAACTCCTTTATTGTAAGGAGTCTGTAGCCACCTTACAGTTTAAGTAGCTGTCGGCCAAACAATGGTTCGACCAATGATTTGGCCAGCAGCTATCTCAGCCCTCTCTCTCAGAAGTGCCCTCTCTGCATCTCGTGTTCTCCATCAGAGAGAAGGTTTGAGACAATTTTGGTGGCAGCTTATCTTTAAGAGAAGAAAAGGATCAGAAGTCCGAAATTAGACATGCTAGATCCTTGGCTTAACTTCATTTCTCCAGGGAGAGTTGGGGCATCATACACATTACACTGTCAGCCAAATTTGTAGATATCAGCAGGTGTAATGTATATGGGGGTCTAACTTTAAAGGTTTTGACTTTGATCCATTTATTATGAATTAGTTAAAGGGACTCCTACATGTCAAAAATTGATACAATCATGCAGATATGGGGTCTATCTGCATATGGGTTAATCTAAATGCCCTGCTACCGGGAGGAACTAACTTTATTCCCATCCTTGGGCTGTCAATCATAGAATTGTGATGGCATGGCTTCAGTCCCCATTCACATGTACATGACCCAGCATTGATTGACAGTGGGCTCTATACAGATGCAGTGCTGAATCGTTTATCAGTAAGCGCCCCACCCTGTAGTTCCGCTGCTGTCACAATGTACTGAGCAGTAACTGGAGCCATTTCGTCCACACCTCTATTGACGCGTCCACGGCGTCTTGGGGTTACCCGTCACCGGGCCGCGGTTCTTTTCATGGGTCGCCATGGTGGGCTTGCCTGGTTCCGTGACCCCGGTGGTGTTAATAACGATGAAGGATGGGGGACGATGGGGGTAGTTGTTCGTGACGCCACCTGTATGTGGTATGCGGCCAATTATTAGCCGCTGCTGCGGGACTTCTCTCTTCTGGGGCAGATGGTGGCACAGCTTGAGTGTTGCAGCTCTCCACAGGTAGAACTAGGCCCCAGAGAGGAAGATGGTGGTAATAGTCGTCGCCGATGGTAGTGGGGCACGATGTTGTAAGCGCTGGCAGTAACGGAACGACATTGAGGCTGCAGTTCAAGATCTTTACTCACTGAAAGCACATCGCCATTGGAGCACCGAGCTAAGCTGTGATGGGCATCAGCCGATCACGGATACTTCAGAAGTCGAGGCCGGTATTTCCTTCTGTGTGTCTCCTTTCTTCAGTTTCCCTCCACCCCCAGCTTCTGGGCCATGGAACGAGTCACGGGTGCATTCTGCACTCCCTGCGAACCCTGGGATCCTGCTTCTTTCCTTAAGAACTCGGGTCGAACCTCCAGCTCCAGACCACGGCTCCCAAACTGCTGGTGTCTCTGCCTATCTCCTTCTGAGTGCGACCTGGTGCTTGCTGCACCAGGAACCGACCGAATACTGAGTGTGATGGCTCCTAACTCCCCTGTTGGTGCCCCACCTCCCGGGTTCCTAAACTAATGGGCAAGAGGTCACATACCTCAGGATGGCCACCCCAGCACCTACCCTAGCCTAGTCCCAGTGGAAGAGCTCCCGTGTTATGTGTTGGTTGAGTGTGTTGTTAGTGGTTTACTGGTGATGACCTCCTCCGTATCCGAGATGAATACTGCACCTCTGTTGATGTGCAGTACCCTGTGGTGCCTGAAGCCACAGGGGCGCCACACTTTCACTGAAAGCTGGAGGCTGGCAGGAGGAATAAAGTTAATTAAATCCACAGGCCGCACATTTAGTGTGATGACCGGGCATCTGTTAAAGTGCTATTAACTTCTAGATTAACCCCATATCTGCAGGTGTTTAGTGTTTTTTGATATGACAGGTTCCCTTTAAATTAACAATGCCCTAATTTCTTCTTATCAATGGCAGTTGGCAACTAAAAATCCATCAACACCTCAATACATAGAGGATTTGACCATATACTAAATATTGAATTTATATGAAGAGTCATTATAAAGGTCGTAAGGCCCTATCACACACAGAGATAAATCTGTGGCAGATCTGTGGTAGATCTGTGGCAGATCTGTGGTTGCAGTGAAATTGTGGACAATCAGTGCCAGGTTTGTGGCTGTGTACAAATGAAACAATATGTCCATGATTTTACTGCAACCACAGATCTGCCAAAGATTTATCTCTGTGTGTGACGGGGCCTTTATAATGCCTTTAAAAATTAGTGGATCAGTTTCGGTGATATTTTTAAACTTAAAAAAAACCCCAAAAAACAGTTTATTGACTTAATGTGAATTCACCATCCTGTTTTAGATACAACATGATATACTGATTAATTAAAATATATCTATACCAGTTGTAGCTCTGTTTTTATTTTTATTTTTCATACAGAGCATCACGGTATCAGCATACATACTTTTTTTTTTTCCATTATTTTTGTGTGTATATAATCACCACTAGGTGGAGCTTGTGAGCTTATCACACAATACACAATTCTATAAAATGTATGCAGTAAGCTCATGGTCTCCCTCTAGTGGTGACTTTAGTTCACCAAAATTAAATTATTTGTAACTACTGTTAAATCCAGGGAATTTGGAGCTCAGTATCTTCAGATTAAATCAAATACAAAAAATTATTAAATTAGATAAAAAAAAATGAAATGGTCAAGGAAGGACAATCACATTCTGAACTAATTTGATTATATATACATGAATGTCCTCTATTAGAATGTCGGCGAGATAATTTATGGCTTTATAGAACAGCATATCATCATTTAATTACCCCTATTGCTTGTTACAAAGCAAGGTGTTGACACGTTTTCCCAAAGCCAAAGAGTTTTGACAAAGAGGACAATACGTGATGGTACTTCGATGTATTTTCTGAGAAATATGGTCATTATCCCATCGCCCTTAACATTTAAAAGCCAATGTTTTCCTGTTATTAGTGTATGTGAGAGTTTCATAGCCTTTAGCGCTAATGTCTATGTACAGAATACATCCAATCTGGTATCTATTAATGAGACCCGAATGTTCATTCTTTTTTTAGATTTCGCTCTTGTGACCTTTTTTTTTTTTGCTTCATATCAAAGCAGATAATTAAGGAGCTAAGTGTAATAATCATTATATGTCTTGCAAGATGATATCTTCTAGTACTAATGAGATAAGTAGGTATCACCGCAATTCAGTTATGGTCAGTGTTTTAGTCTGTATAATGCATAGATGTTTAATGTACATCCCAGCATGTGGCCTGAGACTAGGCATCTTTAAGAGATCCTGCAAGATTGTTACTGATGGAAAGGCAATATATGTACTTTTATAAAGTGCCATGTTCTACCCTAAAAGTAATCCTTAATATGGTAAGAAATGGAACATGCCACTATTTTTATTCTCACACATTCTAGAGGTTATAGTATACTGAGTTCAGCATGGATCTGTATTGTGACCTTCTGCTTGAGTGCTTGCTGTGATAAGTTATATGGGGTAATTATGGAAATAAGGTTACAATGAGCCCAATATTCAAAAAATATGTCAAAAAGTGGTATTATTTAGCTAAAGGGAATATATAAGTGGGTAATTTGTTAAGTACGCTGAAGGCCATAGGCTATTGGGGCAGAAACACATTTCAACGTTGTGTCATTTATTAAGCTGTGTGCTGTTGTTTACTTTCAATAATTGTTTTATCACTAGGATTTTATCATTGCTGGGACTAACTGCCTCATGTCAAGTCATCTGGCCACACCCCCTCCTCTGTTGTACTGCTGTGATACCATAATTTCCCACGGGATCAATAAAGTGTATCATATCGTATCGTATGCTTATACGATACAATACACTTTATTGATCCCGTAGGAAATTATGGTATCACAGCAGCACAACTTAAATCATAACATGAATTACATAATTCATGTTATGATTCACAACTTAAATCATAACACGAATTATGTAATTCATGTTATGATTTAAGTTGTACTGCTGTGATACCATAATTTCCCACGGGATCAATAAAGTGTATCGTATCGTATCGTATAAGCAGCTCACTGCGAATAGACAGTGTACACAGGGAGCTTGGTAGCCACACACAGGCGCGAATTAAGCTGCATTCACGCTGAAAGATAATCGTGGATGAGCGTACAGGGGTTCCCTGGATATAGAAAAAAACCCCAAAACATTTGTGATTTGTAATTAAAAATATTTTGGAATCTATTTATAATGACATTTCCTTTAGTTCTTTACTTTTCCCTTTAAGAATGCTTGATTTACAGTAATCTTTCAATCTAAACGAGCTGCAGAGCACCTGATTGCTCATTCATAGGGTAAAATTATCTTTTTTACAGCAAAAAAAAGCATCCTTCTCGGTGGAGTATCGTCCTGTGTTAACACAAATCCTACTGACAACCTATGTCACCTTACGAGCTCGGAACGAACTACTATAGAGCATTCAGTGCTCATCATTTACTGTAAATGGGTATTATACAACGTCCGATCTGTAAATGTTTAGTGCCACTGGTCAGTCTGTGAAATTGCACCTTGGATCTATTGTGATCGATGAGTGTTATAGACTCCGCCAAACATTTCACATCCCTCATAATCTACAATGGGAAGAGACCTATGTATGCATAACCATCACTTCTACCCTGGAGTATAAGGGGTAACCTTTTTTTGTGTGCAGAGTGACATACCTGACATGTTAGTGTAAGAAGACTTATAAGCCATGCAATGCTCCTTTAGGAAATTAAATATGCAGTGAGCCAATTCAGAGAGTAAAGGGCCATTTACACATTGCGACATCGCTAATGATATATCATCGGGGTCACGTGGTTAGCGACGCACATCCGGCGTCGTTAGCGACATCGCAGCGTGTGACAGGCAGGAGCGACCTTAAACGATCGCAAAAGAGACAAAAATCGTTGGTATATGAGAGTTCGTTCATTTACCAAAAATCGTTGTCTCGTACGTAGCGAGGTTGTTCCTTGTTCCTGCGGCATCACACATCGCTATGTGTGACACTGCAGGAGCGACGATCATCTCCTTTCCTCCGTCCACCGGCAATGAGGAAGGAAGGAGGTGGGCGGCATGTTCTTGCCGCTCATCTCCGCCCCTTTTCTGCTATTGGACGGCCGTTTTGTGACGAACGCACCTCCCCCTTGAAGGAGGAATTATTCGGCGGTCACAGCGACGTCGCAGAACAGGTATGTGCGTGTGACGCTTCCGTAGCAATAATGTTCGCTACGGTAGCGACCACCACATATCGCACCAACAATGGGGGCGGGTGCTAATGCTCGCAACATTGCTAGCAATCGCTAGCGATGTTGCGGCGTGTAAAGCACCCTTAAGAGGACTGGAAATCTAGTGCCACCTACTGGAAGCAGTAATACTAAAGTGCGCTTTACATGCAGGGACATTGCTAGCGATGTCGCTAGCGAAAGCACTCCCCCCCATCGTTTGTGCGTCACGGGAAAATCGCTGACCGTGGTGAACAATATCGATAGGAAGCGTCACACATTCACACATACTTACCTTCCTAGCGACGTCGCTGTGGGCGGCGAACAACCTCTTTTTTTTTGAAACTTTGAATTTTTATTGAGATTTTCAATTTACGTTTTTCATACATAAAATAAAACATAAAATTCACAATTCTTATCGAACCTAGACAAACAATGACAGGACAGGTGAGGAGGGTTAGGAGGGGAGAGGAGAAATAGGAGGGAAGAGGGAAGGGTTTCAAGAGTCCATGCTCCTTCCATAGGACCCATAGGCCTCAGTCTCACAGATCCTCCTGTCCCGCAAAGTAGTCCCATGGTGCCCACATGGCCTGGAAACGGTCAACTGTGTCATGCAATAGTGCCGTGAGATGTTCCATGCGTCTAACGTCCAGTAATCTATACTTGAGGCTCTGGAGTGAGGGTGTCCCTGGCTGCCTCCAATTCTTTGCAATTAAGCATCTGGCCGCCGTAAGGATGTGGGACAAAAGCTTAGAGGCCGTTTTTTCCCAATCCCCCATTCCCAAGACCCAGAACATAGATCAGGGGATCAAGATCAACCTCTATATATAGTACTTTATGGATCAACCCTCTAACCCGCTCCCAGAAGGGGACTATCCCTGGACAGGACCAGAATATGTGCAGAATGGTGCCCCTGCCTCCCCCGCATCTCCAGCAACAAGCCGGTATAGAGGGGTCTATGCCATGAAGGAAATCTGGAGTGTGGTACCAAAATAGCAAAATTTTATAGATATTTTCCTTATATAGTGTGCATATTGACATCTTGGCGGCGTTTCCCCAGATTGCTGCCCATTCCTGAGGAAGTATCCGCCTTCCCAATAGAGACTCCCATTTCCGCATGTATGGAAAAGACCCCTCGGGCCCCTCCCGTGACTCAGAAAGCAAAATGTAAATTTCCGAAATCATCCCCTTAGGGGCACTTTGCACACTGCGACATCGCAGGTGCGATGTCGGTGGGGTCAAATTGAAAATGACGCACTTCCGGCATCGCATGCGACATCGCAGTGTGTAAAGACTGGATGATACGATTAACGAGCGCAAAAGCGTCGTAATCGTATCATCGGTGCAGCGTCGGCGTAATTCATAATTACGCTGACGCAATGGTCCGATGTTTTTCCTCGCTCCTGCGGCAGCACACATCGCTGTGTGTGAAGTCGCAGGAGCGAGGAACGTCTCCTACCGGCCTCACTGCGGCTTCCGTAGGATATGCGGAAGGAAGGAGGTGGGCAGGATGTTTACATCCTGCTCATCTCCGCCCCTCCGCTCTGATTGGCCGCCTGCCGTGTGACGTCGCAGTGACGCCGCACGACCCGCCCCCTTAACAAGGAGGCGGGTCGCCGGCCACAGGGACGTCGCACGGCAGGTGAGTGTGTGTGTGAAGCTGGCGTAGCGATAACTTTCGCTACGCCAGCTATCACCACATATCGCTGCTGCGACGGGGGCGGGCACTATCGCACTCGGCATCGCAGCATCGGCCTGCGATGTCGTAGTGTGCAAAGCCCGCCTTAGTATCAGTGCCCCTTCTGCAAATTTTCTCAAAATCTGTGGGAATCGAGGCCCCTGCCCTGCCAAACAAGGAGCCAGCCAAGTCTCTGATCTGCAGATATTGGAAAAACTCTCGATTAGAGAGAGAGAATTTATCTCTAAGGTACTCAAAGGAATGGATCTGCATTGTACTTCCATCCATAATGTCTGCAAATCTGAATAGACCTGCCTTGAGCCAGGGGTGCACCATGTCCGACTCCAGACTGCTTGGGAGCAAGGGTTGGTATATGAAGGACACCAGAGGGGAGCAGGGGGATGCCAAAGGAAATCTTCTAATGCAAAATGCCCAGAGGTCCCTAGTGAACTGCATCGGTCCAAGAAGAGGGGGGCGCGAATCACACCGGGCCGGGGGCCACAGGAGCGCGTTTGGATGTATAGGCGCCAGCCAAAGTTTTTCAATCTCAGTCCACCTGTTGTATGCCCAAAGGGACACCCAACAGGGGATCCTCCTAAGATGGGCCGCCCAATAGTATTTTAGGATGTCCGGGACAGAAAGCCCCCCCCTGTTTCTCCGAGCCATCAACACCTCCCTGGCCACCCTATGACGTTTGTTACACCAAATAAATCTAAGGATAGCCGCCTGAAGGGACTTCAGCTCCTTTATTGGTACCTTAACTGGGAGGGTTTCAAAGAAATATAATAATTTTGGGAGCAAGCTCATTTTAACCGCCGCAATGCGCACCATCCACGAAAGAGGGAGGGGCAACCACTTGCTCAAAAGAGTTCTCAGCTCTCGGAAAAGGGGGGGGAAGTTAAGGTTATAGAGGGAATCATAAGTAGATGTGAGGTTAACCCCCAGGTACTTGACCGCATCTGTCTTTCAATGAAACTTAAAATTCAAATGCAGGTAATCCAGGGCCACCGGGTCGAGATTCAAGGGCATTGCCTCCGTTTTGCTAGAGTTGATCTTATACCCCGAAAGGCTCCCGTACCTACCCAAGGTGCACATTAAAATTAGAAGGGACACATCGATGTTAGTAAGTGTAATGAGCACATCGTCGGCAAAAAGCGAGATTTTAAACGGTTTATTCCTGACCAGGACCCCCGAGATGTCTGGGTTGCTCCTGACCGAGGCCGCGAGGGGCTCTATGCATAGCGCAAAAAGGAGGGGGGACAGGGGGCACCCCTGCCTGGTGCCATTGGAGATGAGAAAAGGCTTAGAGATGTGGAGGGGGAGTTTGATAGAGGCCGTAGGAGCGCTATACAGGGACTTCAAGGCCCGCATAAAGCCACCCGAGATCCCAAAGACCTCCATTGTCTTGAAGAGAAAAGGCCACGCAAGGCTTTCAAAAGCCTTCTCTGCATCTAGACTCAACACCAACGCCTGTTGCTTCGTCCGATTTGCCACATCCACCAGGTCTATGACCTTCCTGGTGTTGTCCCCCCCCTGACGGCAAGGGACAAAACCCACCTGGTCTTTATACACGAGTTGGGGCAACCATCGATTAAGCCTGGCCGCCAAGAGCTTGGTGAACATCTTCAAATCGGAGTTCAAAAGGGCTATTGGTCTATAATTAGCACAGTCCAATGGGTCCCTGGGTGGCTTGGGCAGGAGGATTAAATGGGAGTGTAGCATGGATGGAGGGATAGGGTCACCCTGAAGGAAAGAGTTAAACAAGGCGGCCATGTGTGGGAGGAGCAAACACCTTGTAATAAAAATAAGTAAAGCCGTCCGGGCCCGGTGACTTCCCGTCAGGCAGGGCTTCCAGAACTTGCTCCAGTTCCTCTGTAATAATCTCTTCATTCAAAGCCGTGGCTGCTCCGCAAGGCAGTGAAGGGAGCTCAAGGGCTGAAAAATAGTCCCCAAGTGCCCCAGCCCTGCGCGAAGCCATGCCCGGGGGAACCGGAAGGTTATAAAGCTTGTTGTAGTAATTGAAAAAAATGTCAGCTATTGAAGCGGGGTGATAGTGGATAGTGCCCTTTTCGTCGCGCAGAGCCTGAGGGCATGAGGATGTAGCGCGCTCCTTAAGCTGCCTGGCGAGTAAGGTATGAGCCTTATTACTCCTTTCATAGTATCTTTGTTTGGAAAAGGTTAGCAATTTTTCTGCTCTGCCAATTGCCAAGTCTCTCAACTTTTCCCTAAGGCTGATGACTCTCCTAAGAAAAGTCAGTGATGGGGCAGCCGCCAGTCTCCCCTCCTGTAGCTTAAGATAGGCCATTATAGAGTCCCGATGGCTTGTGGCATTCTTTTTAGCCCTGGCGCCCTCTCTAATGCATAGTCCCCTCATCACTGCCTTGTGAGCTTCCCAGAGTGTTGCCGGCGACGTGACCGTGCCCGTGTTCAACTGAAAGAATTCGACCAGTTGCTTATTTAAAAAGGCCATAGTGTCGGGATTTTTGATCAGAGATTCATTAAGGCGCCAATGCTGAGGCCTAGGTCGAGGACCATCTTTCTTGAAGTCCATTATGAGTGGGGAATGGTCTGACCACGTAATGGATCCCATTTCCACCCTCTCAAGATGCCCCAGCAGCTGTGAGTCAATGAAAAAATAGTCTATTCTGGTGTGCATCTGATGCGGATGCGAGTAGAAGGAAAAGGCCTTCTCTCCCGGGTGGTCCACCCTCCAAGCGTCGTATAAAGCCCCTGATCTAATGAGCCTACGAAAGTCCCGGGACAAATTTTTCAAAGCACACGATGGAGGGTGTCCACCCACAGAGAGTCTGTCGGCCACCTCCGAAAAAGGGATGTTAAAGTCTCCCCCCAACACCGTAGAGGCCGGTGCCAGTCCGCCTATCAGATCGAGTATTTTCTTAAGAAAGCGTATCTGCCCTTCATTAGGTGCATAAATGTTGGCCAGTATGTGCGGGGATCCCCCCAGTTGGTCCTCCAGAATCACATATCTACCCTCTGGATCGCAGTGAGAACCCGTAATTTGTAGAGGACAACTGGAGGATATTAAAATAGCAACTCCCCCCCTCTTGGAGCCCGAGTAAGCCGAGTAATGGATGGGAAAGCGGTGGGACGCAAATTTGAAAGTGTTTGATTCCACAAAATGTGTTTCTTGGATAAAGGCTATGTCTGCACCTGATGTTTTCAGTTCCTGTAGCAGCAATTTCCTCTTACGGGGTGAATTCAGACCTTTTACGTTAAGAGAGATAATGCGGGTCATATCTAAAACTTAGAAGTAAGAAAAAGCTAATGGCACACCTATACCGTCGGGGGCATGACTTCCCCTGTGAAGCCGGCCAGAGGAGACGGTCCATATGACAAAGAGCCGCAGCTCCCAGGGACTCTAGAAGGGGTGGTACCTGAAAGGACACATAAGGAAAAAACATCGGGGAGGGGGGAAGACAAGGACAAACATAGAAATGAACATGAATTAAGAACATTAACCAAAATGCATAAACCTTAGGCATAGATTCCCGGGGGGTCAACCCGGAAGGGAGAGACCTAGAGGGAGGTTCCCCAACCCGTCTGGGCTAAGAGAGCCACCCACCTCACTCCCCAGTAGCCCTCCCACGGGGGTCAGTCCAGTGGGCACGGGCCCGTGCCAAAAGGAAACAAGGCGAAAAAAAAACAAAAAACCTCAACCACTAACTCCAAGTAAGGGGACCGGGCTCCCGCCAACCCCCCTACCCCCCATGGCATCATTGTGGCTACAGCCCCCCCCCTTATGCAGCTCAACAGACCAAGAGGGCCGCAGATGACACAATGGACAGTCAGAGGCTTGCTGTAGAGAGAGTCACAGTATCACAAAGCATGCTCAGCCACTGGAACTCAGAGGGTATAAGAAATAGGCACCAACCAGGTTAAAGAGTGTCCTCAATGGTGAGCCAGGGAGGGGAGCGACCCGCGGCCCCTACCTCCTCTCACCCCAAAGCCCCATGCCCTCCACCCCTCACCTTGGACCACACGGGAGGGGGCGGCCCTTCCAACCTTTGCAAGTCCCAATCTGGGATACAGACCGCTGGAATGGCCAGTGCTTCACAGAACAGAGTGGTATCTGCTGGAATGCGAAGGATCGCCGATTTACCCCCTCTGCGCGCTGTTAGTGCAAACGGGTAACCCCAGCGGTATGGAACCTGGTGCTCCTTCAGGCTCGTGAGGAGGGGTTTGAGGTGCCGCCTTTTCTGGAGTGTGATGCGAGAAAGATCCGGGAAAAGCTTGATTTCCTTGCCATTGAACACAGGTGCTGTGCGCCTCATTCTAGCCTTAGCCATGATCAGTTCTTTGGTGGAGAAGTCGTGAATGCAACAAATGATGTCCCGGGGTTGGGTGGATAAATTCTTCGGCTGTAAAGCCCTGTGTGCCCTGTCCAGCTTGATGATGTTAGAAGGGGGAGCGTCCAAAACTTCATTAAAGATGGATTGTAGTATGGAGTTTGTGTCCTCGGGCCCATCTGACTCTGGGACCCCCCTCACACGGACATTGCAACGGCGTTCTCTGTTGTTGAGATCCTCTATGTGAGACTGCATATCCTCCATAATTTTTTGTTACGATGTTGCCAGTTTGTGTAATTCTGATACATGGGATCTGGTGATGTCATGCTCTTCCTCCAGGGATTCAATTCTGCCAGACAATTGCTGCAAATCTCTCCTCACTTCAGCTATTTCTGACCTGCAAGTTGCTTTAACCTCACGTATGAGGCATTGAAAGTCCTCTTTAGAATGAAGTTTACTTATGAAATCATGCATGTCCTTATAGGAGGTGTCTGGCCCTTTAAGGTGAGCACCTGCAGTAATAGACGCTGGAGTTTTAGTCTGGTGCTGGGGAAGCTGGGAAGGTTGATCTCCACACCGAGGCCCAGAGGGGGGAAGCAGGCTGCTCTGTTCCCTGATATTACCAGCTGTGGCTGCAGTCCCTTCTTCTCCCGGCAGTGGGGAGGGCTGCCCCCCGACCTCCACCTTATCTCCCACCGCCACTATGTGCTCCTGGGCCTGCTGCTGCTGTGCCTGAGGATCCGATGCAGTGCAGGGCTGCTGAGCCAAGGCATCCCCTGTTGGAACTGCTGCAGGGACTGCTCCACTCCCCCCTGTGTCCCCGCTCACCCACTCCTCCTTCTCTTGCTGCTTAGCAGGCCGGGCCGGTGCCTCCATTTCCCCTCCATGCTCCTGGAAAGATGGCGTCCGGGCCTCCCCTGGACCCTGTTCCAGGCCCAAGAAAGTATCCAGCACCGTGGTGTGCAGCGAGGGGGCCACCGATGCCTGCTGCGACGGTTTAATCTTCCGTGGTCCCATCCTGAGAGCCGGTGAGTAGGTTTGTGCTTATGATAAGTGCTGATTTAGCTGAGGGTCAACAGGAGCTCCTCTTCCCCACGTCCACTCAGCTCAACATCCTGGACACGCCCCACAACCTCTTTTTTAAGGGGGAGGTTCGTGCGCCGTCACAGCGACGTCACACAGGGGCCCTCCAATAGTATCATAGTATCATAGTATCATAGTTTTAAGGTTGAAGGGAGACTCTAAGTCCATCTAGTTCAACCCGTAGCCTAACATGTTGATCCAGAGGAAGGCAAAAAAACCCCCAATGTGGCAAACAAGTTCCAATGGGGAAAAAATTTCCTTCCTGACTCCACATCCGGCAATCAGACTAGTTCCCTGGATCAATACCCTGTCATAAAATCTAATATACATAACTGGTAATATTAAATTTTTCAAGAAAGGCATCCAGGCTCTGCTTAAATGTTAGTAGTGAATCACTCATTACAACATCATGCGGCAGAGAGTTCCATAGTCTCACTGCTCGTACAGTAAAGAATCCTCGTCTGTGATTATGATTAAACCTTCTTTCCTCAAGACGTAGCGGATGCCCCCATGTTCCAGTCGCAGGCCTAGGTGTAAAAAGATCTTTGGAAAGGTCTCTGTACTGTCCCCTCATATATTTATACATTGTGATTAGATCCCCCCTAAGCCTTCATTTTTCCAAACTAAATAACCCCAAGTTTAATAACCTGTCTTCGTATTGCAGCCCACCCATTCCTCTAATAATCTTGGTCGCTCTTCTCTGCACCCTCTCCAGTTCAGCTATGTCCTTCTTATATATCGGTGACCAGAATTGTACACAGTATTCTAAGTGCGGTCGCACTAGTGACTTGTACAGAGGTAGAACTATATTTTTTTCATGAACACTTATACCTCTTTTAATACATCCCATTATTTTATTAGCCCTGGCAGCAGCTGCCTGACACTGTCCACTAAAGTGAAGTTTACCATCCACCCATACACCCAAGTCTTTTTCTGTGTCTGTTTTACCCAGTGTTCTACAATTAACCCCTTAACGACCGCGGGCCGTAAAATTACGTCCTAAATGACATAATCTTACTGCCCGCGGTCCTCCGGCGGCAGCATGCCGCGATCGGCACACATCTCAGCTGATTTTCACAGCTGAGATGTGTGCCTGCTAGGCACGAGCAGAATCGTTATCTGCTCGTGCCGATTAACCCCTTATATGGCGCTGTCAATACATGACAGCGCCATTATAAGCGCAGTCGCGGTAAAGTTTTACTTACCGCCGAAACCGGAAGTCACGTGACGCGATCACGTGACTCCCGATAGTTGTCATGGTAGTACAGGGTCATGTGATGACTCCTGTACTACACATGAATTGGTTTCACTTTCGCTGTGCCCGGGGCACAGCAAAAGAGAAAGACAGCGTATCTGCTGTTTACAGCCTTCCAGCTGTGATCAGCAGATACTGCAGAGCGATCGGAATGCTGATCGCAATAGCCCCCTAGGGGGACTAGTAAAATAAAAAAAAAAAGTAAAAAAATAAGTTTTAAAAAATTAAAAAAAAACAAAAAAACCTAAAAGTTCAAATCACCCCCCATTCGCCCCATTGAAAATTAAAGGGTTAAAAAAATAAAAAATATACACACATTTGGTATCGCCGCGTTCAGAAACGCCCGATCTATCAAAATATAAAATCAATTAATCTGATCAGTAAACGGCGTAGCGGCAAAAAAATTCCAAACGCCAAAACGACGTTTTTTTGTCGCCACAACTTTTGCGCAAAATGCAATAAGAGGCGATCAAAACGTAGCATCTGCGCAAAAATGGTACCGTTAAAAACGTCAGCTCGAGACGCAAAAAATAAGCCATCATTGAGCCTAAGATCCCGAAAAATGAGAACGCTACGGGTCACGGAATATGGCGTAAAACGTGCGCCACTTTTTTCGGACAAACTTCCGATTTTTTTTTAACCCCTTATATAAAAGTAAACCTATACATGTTTGGTGTCTACGAACTCGCACTGACCTGAGGCATCACACCCACACATCAGTTTTACCATATAGTGAACACAGTGAATAAAATATCTCAAAAACCATAGTGCTATCGCACTTTTTTTGCAATTTTTCAGCATTTGGAATTTTTTTGCCATTTTCTAGTACACAATATGGTAAAACTGATGGTTTCATTTAAAAGTACAGCTCGTTCCGCAAAAAATGAGCCCTCACATGACCATATTGACTGAAAAATAAAAAAGTTACGTCTCTCAGAAAAAGAATGGCGAAAAGAAAAAACGGAAAGCGAAAAATCGGCCGGTCGTGAAAGGGTTAAGTACATAATCATAAATGTTATTTCCTCTACCCAAGTGCATGACCTTACATTTATCTACATTAAACTTCAATAGCCACTTCTCAGCCCAATCCTCCAATTTACATAAATCTCCCTGTAATATAAAATTATCCTCCTCTGTAAAATAGAAGCGGAGGGTCGGAGACCAGCCGCATGAACGACACGCCCACCTCGTTGCCAGCAGGACGCAGGTACGTTGCTGTTCGTCGTTCCTGGGGTGTCACACGTAGCGATGTGTGCTGCCTCAGGAATGACGGACAGCCTGCGTCCAGCACCAGCAACGATATTTGGGAAATGAACGACGTTTTAACGATCAACGATTAGGTGAGTATTTTTGATCGTTAGCGGTTGCTCGTAGGTGTCACGTTGCTAACGAGACCGGATGTGTGTCACAAATTCCGTGACCCCAACGATATCTCGTCAGCGATGTCATTGCGTGTAAAGCGGCCTTAAAAGTTAAGGGGAGGAGTCTGATGTTGAGACCTGACCTACAAAGACCCACCCATGTTGCACACATCAATCAAAGTGCAGTGCTTTTCTGAAACTTTGAATAAAGATATTTAATAAACCAACTATCGGATCTTTCTATAACAAGTGTGTCTGCAATCAGCATCTTAGTGCCTGTATGGCACTGCCTTTACCTCATATATCAAAATCCAACTGGTTGGTCCTCTTTAAATCACGGCCCTTAGATTGTGCCCCAATGTTCTAGAAGCTTGTATGGATCTGTGATAAGGGCTTCTTCTGCACATATAAGGCTTGGTTGTCATTTCTGTACACTACAATGTTACAAGGTTATTCATATATTGAAGCATTGCTCTATAACTAGGTATCCTATGTCACACACATGATTTCTTTCAGTATAAAGTAGAAAAAAAAACGAATTTATTAAATTGAGGCCACAGAGAAGT
The DNA here is from genome assembly GCF_048569485.1 of Anomaloglossus baeobatrachus. Lineage (NCBI taxonomy): Eukaryota > Metazoa > Chordata > Amphibia > Anura > Aromobatidae > Anomaloglossus > Anomaloglossus baeobatrachus. Next base: position 584,641,115 of record NC_134355.1, read on the forward strand.
ATAGAAGAAGAGTGCGTGAGCCGTGGTATACCATCTTATAATTCAGAGGCTGTGTACGCCATTGGGGAAAGGGCCGGTAAAAGGTATGAGAGAGCTCATTGTTAAGCGGTGTTGGCTCTGACACTATATAAATAACTGAGACAATAAAGGGCCTTTATCATAAGTTTTTATATTAGCAAAGGCTCTATGTGTATATTCCTGGCTTCATCACTACATAAAGGAAAATTTAAATTACTTTCCATTTAAAAAAAGATCGATCGACAATGAAGTCCTTGTTGTAAATGATAAGAATATCACTAAATTACTAAGGACGTCTATGACCATCTAGAGGCCAGAAGCTGTAAGCCGAATGCTGAATTTCTATAGGTCAAAGGAATAATTGATGTAGTAATTTATACCAGTATAATCTCCATAATAATATACTAGTACTGGTACATTAATGCTTGTAATAAACAAGCTTCACCTAACACTGATGTAGTGAATTCAGGACTCATCGATTACAAGAAATCTTCTATCTTTATTGGACTGTTGTGTAAGAGAATTGATATACTGTGCATATAGTGATATTCCCATAATCTAATATCTATGGGATTGGACAAATGTAGAATTATCAAACACTGCAGAGTATCAGTGCTTGTCAGACCCAGTTAAAGACGACCTTTCACAAGTTTCAGCATGTTAAAGTGGCCACATCATGGAATAATGACTGCAGAGCTGAGTCAAACATAGTTTTTATTTTTTAACTTATCCGCTTAGTTGCAGAGATATTAACTTGTAAATTTAGGTTATAAATTAAGTGAAGTCCAAGAAGACATTATCAAAGAGGCGTGTACTTCTTCTCCTGCAAGACATTCACCAATCATGAGCAAGCAGCGTCAGGCAGAGGAGAAAAAAACAAAACGTTCTTCCCACTCAAAACTGCAGCTATTTTGTGGTTCCCAACCTTTCTTACCTTGAGAACCTCATTCAGGTTTGACAGATTTAGTTAAAAGTTCTGACATTTATTTACATCGTATGGTATCTCAGGTTGTAAACTACTCAGATAACCCCTTTTAAATCACCATGTTTGCCCCTTTTAAAATGTCCAAAACGCTCAGGCCCTGTGTTTTATCTTATGTTATAAATATTGAAATAAAAAAGAGTCTTTTACTTATACTGGTGCTGGATACGTACCTCCTTCCTAGCTGCTATTTGTGGCTGCCAGCCACATGGATGTGTGCATCAACATTGGATTCTGGAGGATTTTCGCTTGAATATGGACAATTTTGAGTGGTGAGATGATCATATTTCGTTGCCGTTAAAATATCCATACCTACTCACCACCAGTGCCGGCGCAATTCCAGCGGTGCTGGCACTCACTTTCCGGAGCTCACATGATGTTTTTAGGTCACACGAGCCCCACACCCAATCAGCGCTCACATCACTGTCCTCGCCTTTTAGATGTGTGAAACATTAAAAGGAATTGAGTGGCTGTCACGATCCAGGTTTGTATTGGTTGCTATAGTTTAATTATTTCACCCAGCTCCGGCCTGGTCATGTCAGATGTTAACTCTTCCCTGCCTCATTCTGGTTTCCGGGACACTATATCCTGGTGCGGCACCTCCGGTTCAGTGCCAGTAATTGTTTATGCTCTGCAGTGGGTGTTACTGGCTCTGGTGAATTACCTAATCTGTCCTGCCTCCCAGCTACCTTGTTCTGACCCGTCCTCTCCTCATTCGTCCATCTCTCCCAGTCCCTGACAACCCGCTACTGTCTACTGTGTACCCTTCCCTGTTTGTCTTATCCCGTCCCCGACCAGTTTATCCTCCTCCCTTGTTTGTACTTGGACTTCCCGGCATCTGACCTGTATCCTCGTTCCTAACTTTGGCTTCATCTCTCCCCTCTGTTGCATGCGTGACTTCCTGGCTTCCGGCCCTCGGCTATCACCTGACCACAATTTGATTATCCCTGTGCTATTGATGAGACATCCTGCTGCTGATCTGATTTACTGACTACTCTACTGATCTCTGGTGGTTTTCCTGTTAACTGCACTCTGAAGCTACACTGTTTGTAGCTTCAGCATCTCCCTTAGTACAGTGTGACAGCGTCCCTTACTTCCGCTTGATGTTCGATTTGTCAAAAGGCGGAGATAGGGAAACCAGTGCTGATTGGGCTCAGGGCTCGTGTGATATAAAAACGTCCTGTGACCCCAGAAGAGTGAGTGCCAACACTGCTGAAATGATGCCGTCACTGTAGGCGAGTATAAGGGTTGTTATTTTAACGGGTGCAAACATGGTGATTGAGAAGGGGTTATCCGAATAATGGACAACCTCTTTAGGCATAGAGAAAAAAAAAAATCCAACAACTCACCTAGACTTTGCAATTCATGTGGTGAAAAGATTAGATGCCCGGTTCAAAGACAGGCCGGATCCTGCCTAAAAGCATGCACAAGGAGTAGAGGAAAAAACAGCACCTACTCAGGAGATCCAAAAAAACCCTTCTTTATTGCAAATAACATGCATATAAAAACATAATGCAATGTTAAAAGTAGACCACGTCTATGTGTTTCAGGCCCCAAAAACTTGGCCCTTAATCATGACCATGATTAAGGGCCAACTTTTTGGGGCCTGAAACGCGTAGACGGGGTCTACTATTAAGATTGCATTATGTTTTTATGTGCATGGTTTTTGCAATAAAGAAGGTTTTTTTGGATCTCCTGAGTAGGTGCTATTTTTTCCTCTGTTCCTTGTGCAACCTCTTTAAGCACCAGGCGGTACCATACTATGTAAATAAATGTCAGAACTTTTAACTCAATCTTTTTTTAGCGGGTCTCTTTACAGCAAATCAGGAATTGTTTGGAAGGGGCAGGTAGTTTGGCTTTGGGAGTAGTTTATGGTGGTATATTATATTCATTTGAAATTGTTGTGCCTTTCTGAAATTATAAAACAAACCATGGCGGTAATTATGAAAGCATCTGATTCATTCCGGGATGTGCTACGAGGCCGAGTGCTTAATTTTGGTAATTGTTTAATGTAGATTATTATTATTATTATTGACAGTTGGATTTGCTGTGATTGTCAGGACTAATGTTAGTGGGAATGAAGACTTCCGCCACTGCCGCTCTACACGCACCTTATCCTCCTACATCTCCTGTTTATTTCATTATCAGAACAATAACATTGCTTTTTAAGATGAGGTTTTAATTAGTTGCTGCGGTGACTTCCTCCCCGGAGCTTGCAGAGCGCAAATTTCTAAAGTACCATGAAGTGCTATCCAGCCAAATTAATCTTTGTGATTAATATCACTTACCTTTGTGATGAAAGTGTAGCAGAAACGTAGATAATGAGCCGGGAGTAGACAAGAAGATGCTTAGTGGGGGATCTGCTTTATGCAAAAGATAAAAATGTATAGTTCTCAGAAGGCGAGTTATGCTGGCGAGGAGCGGAGTGCTGCAGAAGGAGAATTCTCCATAGAGATAAAATGCAGAGCTCTTACCAGACAAGCACAGACAAAAGGTAATTTTACATGCAAATTGTAACGGCTCGTGCCTCCCTGGCTGCTGTTCTACTTGACGCTTTAAAAGCCTCAGACTCCATTTTAATACGACATACTGTTGTATTCAGAAAAACCATCTGTCTGACATGGCATCACTGATTTACATGGCGGTAGCATTTCACACTTTGGAGTTACATCCTATTACATAAAGTAATTCTCCATCATGTCACTTCTGAGCCAACATCCATCATATTTACAATGTGCAGTACTTGGCTGGGCACTGGAGTGTGATTCCATCATTCCCTGGACCACTTGGTGTTTTCAGGGTACTGTTAAGGCCACTTTACACTCTGCGATATCGCTATCGATATCGCTAGCAAGCGTACCCGCCCCCGTCAGTTGTGCGTCACAGGCAAATCGCTGCCCGTGGTGCACAACATCGCTTACACCCGTCACACGGACTTACCTTCCCTGCGACGTCGCTATGACCGGCAAACCGCCTCTTTTCTAAGGGGGCGGTTCGTGCGGTGTCACAGCGATGTCACTTGGCAGCTGTCCAATAGAAGTGGAGGGGCGGAGATGAGCGGGCGGAATATCCCGCCCACCTCCTTCCTTCCTCATTGACGATGAACAACCAGCGGCATGCACCACCAACGATATTATGAAAAAGAGCGACGTGTCAATGATCAACGATTTTTGACGCTTTTGCGATCGTTGATGGTTACTCCTAGGTGTCACATGCTGCGATGTCGCTAACGACGCTGGATGTGCGTCACTAACGACGTGACCCCGACGATATATCGTTAGCGATGTCGCAGCGTGTAAAGCACCCTTTACTTTAAGATATGAGAAAACAAGCTGCTGCTGATGTGGTTAGAAGACAGAACAGCAGGGAAAAGGCCTGAGCCAGATTTGTTGGGGGATCTATTGGTGAGGTCCCCCTGCCCGCACTTTCCAAAATTAAATAGTAAATTTTTTTTTTAGAAATAAATAAGACAAGTGAAGATAAGAAGTGTTCTAATACAGCTGGTCAGAAAAAAAGCCTGTTTTGCCATTTGTCAGTAATTTTTTTGCCTTCTGTACTGATCATTCACTCTCAAAAACTGCTAAGAACCTGTCTACAAATCTGTCTGCAGTGACTATAAAATCTATGTAGAGGTGAGGGAGAAAAACTGCTAAAAACATATGGTGCAAGTCAAATACAATGGGCAGAAATGGAAGAATTCCTCATGCACACACAAGACAGCTTATTCGGAAACCGTTAAATTTCTTTCACTTTCCAGATGACTTTAAAGAGAACCTATCAAAACGATAATGTAATGTAAAGTAAAGGCATGGCTGGAAAGGGGATTTAATAATGATTACATTGATACATTTGGTGCAGAAATTCTCTTTTTAGTTATGCTTTTATCAAATCAGCATTTGTAGTTTTCTGCTAATTATATTTTGCACGGAATTTCTCCTCCCTGTCTGTGATTCCCCCCACTCCGCCTGCCTTCGGTCTTGTGAATTACCAACCTCCTCTATTTGAAATCTCAGCAAATGACCGGCCTCCTCTGTTAGAAACCTCAGCAGTGATCTGTCATTCACAGACCGGGGCAAGAGGAGGGGCCGGGGGAATCACTGACAGGGAGGAGTCCTAATTAGTAGAAAACTTCAAATGCTGATTACAGAAGATCCACAAAGCAGATTTCTTCACCAAAGATATCAATGTAATCAGTATTCCAGCAACATTACAGCCATGTCTTTACTTTACATTGCAAAATCATGCAGAAAGATTCTCTTTAATGTGCAACTTCATGGGAGATTCACTCATGGACACTACACGATAGATGGAGCTCCAGTACTTCCAGTACTCCACAACTGTTTCAATCAATTGGACCTCACTGATCTGATCTGAAGTCCTGGAATACACATTTAGGATTTACATGCTGCAATAAAAATGCAATATTTTATAAAAAAAAAGAGCAATAGTAATCAAAAAGTAAAGTATATTTAGTAAATACCACTGGGATCCCTATTGGTGGCAAAGGACTTTTTCGTGTTCACTTTCTTAACCCTCAGCTGGTGAGGTGGGATTTTTGTCACACAACTGGTGATGTGGGTCTTCCTATACCCAGTGTTTAGAAATCTCTAATTTTTACAGAAAATGCAAAGATCACGTTTGTTTTAATTGTTTTCTTATTGTCGATAACAAATTTTTGACACCCACAAGTATCGGAAAATGTAATACATTGATGATTCATACCAGCATTTTCCAATAAATGCCTCCTGAACAAAATTTACCTGGGGTGTGGCAAACCCCACTTCACCAGTTGAGGGTTAATACTGTATTGTATTCATTAATAATAGGTTAATTGAAATGAAAGGTTTGTTTTATTTTTTTTTTTTTACCTAGTCTTTGGTTGTGAAGGTCAATAACAAAATGCCTGATGAAGGATTCAGTTCAGAGGCGAAAACTGATTTGTTGTGTTTTATTATTGCTTCAAATATTATAGTGTTAGGTTGACCATGGGTCACAACTGTTGCCAGCGATGACCAAATGCGGAGAGGGTCACCCCCTCTGCTTCCCTTAATCTTAATGAGATACAGACAAAGACTGGTATCTGCACATAAGGCAAGAGTGTGCGCTCTGAACTGAACTGAGGTTTATTACACATACAGGTTTTTATCAAGCTAATAGGGGCGTAGCTGTGTCGTGTACAAAAGCATAAGTTTCGTTTCTCAGCAAAGCATAAGTAAGTTTCATTTCTCAGCAAAGCATATGTAAGGCTATGTGCGCACGTTGCGTAAATACATGCAGTTACGCTGCGCTTTGTAGCGCAGCGTAACTGCATGCGTCCTGCATCCCCTGCATAATCTATGGAGATTATGCAGGAGCCGTGCGCACGTGGCGTCTTAGAGCGCAGCGCTTCGGCTGCTGCCCGAAGTGCTGCGTTCTAAGAAGTGACATGTCACTTCTTCCGTGCGCTTTGCCGGCAGCTCCTGCTCTGTCTATGGCAGGGGCTGCAGGCAGAGCACATGGAATCGGCTTTTTTTTTTCTCTACGGACATTTTCTGCAGCGATTTGAAGTGCATGTGTGCTCTTCAGATCGCTGCAGAAATTTCTGCAGGGCTAGTACGCAACGTGCGCACATAGCCTAAGTTTCATTTCTCAACAAAGCATAAGTTTATCTGTCCTTGGCGGAACATAAGTTTATCTGTCCTTGGCTCTTCTCAGCGTCCAGAGCGTAGATGGGTCGGTTTGTGCTCTTTGCAAGCGGCGTGGGTGTCTATCTATTCAATTTTAGAAAGCCATGGACCCCATAGGGGGGAGGGGCGACATGACCAAAGGGAAGGGAGGGAGTGAGGGGGTTAATAAAGTGAAATAAGGGGATTATGGGACATCGTAGGGGATTGGTGGAAAAGGGTCCCTATAGGGGAGGGGGGGAGCATATAAGCTATAGGGGAGGGGTCTTACCTTCCCTTGTGATTCCGGACGGCGAAGGATTCCCGCCCACCCTCCCTTGTGTTTTGTGTGTGTTTTCCGGCTATGTCATTTTAACAATAAAACATTAATTCAATGGATAAACTGTTTGAAGAAAGTTAAAAAAAAAAAAAACAGAAAACAAAAGGAAGACTAAGTTGGTGGGGTCATATGTTCAGTCGCAGCAGCGGGGGTAGGTCTGGTCCAGAGGCGGTTGTAAGGGATTGGTGGCTGGACCGAGAGGCACTGTCTTGGTATGGTGTCTCCGGGTTCCGGTAAATTGCAGGCACGGGGTTCTGCAAAGTTTGGGGGGTATTAATCCGTGGGGTGATTAATACCTCATCTCTGGGTCGGAGTGTTGCGGCCAGGGATTTGGTGTAGGAAGTGGTTTCTGGACCGGGCCTACATGGGGTTACATATACCGTTTATTATTTATGTGTTACCTGTTATTATTTGTTTGGGGTCACCTGTTGGACGGCGCCCCCTGGTGTTAGAATGTTAATAATAGGTAATAAAGGCTGCTGTGGCCAATTTGTTTAACCAAAGTCGCATGCAGTCGGTGTGTTATTTATTAGGTTAAGTTGGGGGTACTAACCATCACGACCGGAGAATCCTTCCTCAGTGGTCAAGTTAACTCCTTGCTCACAATAGTTACAATTACCACTTCTACCCCGGAATACTGTTTCATCATAAGGTCGACAGCGTACTCCAATACCATCTTTTCTTCCATTGTAATCTGACGACAGCAAAGCTGAAAACTACATGACATCCCTGTAATGAGATGCAAGAAAACTTGGCACACCAAAAATGAATATAAGGACTTATTATACAGGCAATCCAAAAAAATGTAACGTTTCGACCCCTATATCTAGGTCTTTATCAGTCACAATAAGTTCTTGTGTTGTGCCTTTAAGATGGTGACACTGTTAAAATCACCGTGAGATCTATAGATAAATCAGATTGCTGTTCTGCATAGATATAAAGCACAGTATAGCAGAGCATCTTACATGTGGGGAGGAAGGCTCCCTCCTCCCTGCATGTAAGATGCTCTGCTATACTGCGTAATTATATCTATGCAAAACAGCAATCTGATTTATCTATAGATTTTGACAGTGTCACCATCTTAAAGGCACATTCCTACACAAGAACCTATTGTGTCTGATGAAAACCTAAATACAGGGGTCGAAACGTTACATTTTTTGGATTGCCTGTAAAATAAAGTTCTTGTATCCATTTTTCATGTGCCAAGTTTTCTTGTATCTAATGCCATGTTCGGTCCCTATTTGAGTACCCATAATTCTAAGTGTGCCGTAAACCTTATTCTACCTATCTCTGTAAAGAGGGTGCAGTATGGCTCACTCTCTGTCTACATCTCACTGTATGGAATGCTTGGGTTTGACTGCTGCAGAACTTGTGAATGGGGTCTAAAGGGAACCTGTCACCTAGCAGTCCCATTTTGGGAAGTATGGCTAGAGCAGGTGGAGAGTAGCCTTTTCCTTTCTATGCTTCGCAGTCTATTATGCAGCCCTACTGGTGGTTGACAGTTAACTGTACATAGTCATACAGGGAAAGTTGTCAATCACTGAATAACACCGCCCATTGAACTCCTAAGCATAGCAATAATGGGGTTTTAATGAATAAAACATACATTATTCTGATTCTTTTTTCACCAAAAATAAATATCAATCTACTCAGGTTCTACTAATACAAAGATAAGCATAAGATCACTGTTTGTGTTGCAATATGACACTGTATTACATGTTGAAAAACCTTTACTACATAAGTGTCCATATAATTTTTATCTACTTTTCTTGCAGTGGGAAGAAGTAAGTGGCTACGATGAAAACCTCAACACTATCCGCACATACCAAGTGTGTAATGTTTTTGGGCCTAACCAAAACAACTGGCTCCGCACCACCTTTATTCCAAGGAGGAACGCCCAACGCGTCTATGTGGAAATGCGTTTTACTGTGCGGGACTGTAGTAGTCTCCCTAATGTGCCAGGCTCATGTAAAGAGACATTTAACCTTTATTATTACGAGACAGACTCTCATGTTGCAAATAAAGACTCTGCTTTTTGGAACGATGCCCCTTATCTTAAAGTGGACACCATAGCTGCCGACGAGAGTTTCTCACAAGTAGACTTTGGTGGTAGGCTGATGAAGGTGAACACAGAGGTTCGCAGTTTTGGCCCATTGACTCGCAGTGGCTTTTATTTAGCCTTCCAGGACTATGGAGCATGCATGTCGCTCCTCTCCGTCCGTGTCTTCTTCAAAAAGTGCCCTAGTGTGGTTCAAAATTTTGCAGTCTTCCCTGAAACCATGACTGGGGCAGAAAGCACATCATTGGTGATATCAAGAGGGACCTGTATCCCTAATGCAGAAGAAGTGGATGTTCATATTAAACTGTACTGCAATGGAGATGGGGAATGGATGGTTCCTATTGGAAGATGCACTTGCAAAGCTGGATATGAGCCTGAGAACCACACTGTCTGTAAAGGTAAGAACTTGTCCAGACTCCAGTCAAGAACGTCTAATGATATCATGTCTACAATACATAGAGTTGATGTTATATCCTGAAATTTTTGGGTCCAGATTTAAGGTGTGTTCTTATGTCTGATATTTAGACATTCTGTACATACATTATGTCTGAGGTACAACAAATACACATCCCCACACACCTATCTACTGTCCCTCTTTGTGGCAAGGAGGCCACGCACGCACATCTCGTTCTGGTGACGTCTATGGATGTTCATAAAGCTGAGCCAGTGAGCTTGGCTCTTTTTAGAGCTTCCATGGAAGTCAATCGAGACATGGAAACAGTCTACCTATCCACTCATTTGAAATGAAGGATAGAGACATCCATTCTCTAGAGAAGTCTGGGTCCAAAAAGTGAAACCTGCATCTAAGAATGATTTAGGCATGCACACATCGTCCTAATTGTCCATATTCCAATTATGAGTCTGATATATGTATGCATACATTAACCACACCATGATCAATAATCAATGTGCTATGATCAGAGCTGGAAATAGACTGTTTATTTTACGGACGTTGAAAGCATTTATAACAATCGTTGGGATAGACTTTTGGAATCTTTCCAAGCAATTCTTATGCAGCAGACAAAAGTAATATTAAGACATAGGATATACCAGAGAGTCATATGTCCCAACATTTCCTGATACTATACTTTTCTAAAATACGAGAGAAAGCAGATACATGTTACTTCATTCAGTAAATTCCAAACTCAATTGACAGGAAAAAAATGCCCTAAGTGTCTCTGAATGCAAAATGGGTGCAAGGGCCATCTTTTCCTGTATTTTGGGTATCTTTCTTTATATAATCATGTCCATAACAAGAACTCTACAGACTAATGTCACAATCAGTAGATGCAAAACATATGACGTAAGGAGATTCAGGACTTCTCTCATCCATAAATGTTAGAATTAGACATAAAGTGCAGATGATATACACTGTAAGCCACAACCATCTGGTGGAGGGCTGTAAGGAATCACGCAGAGCGATGCTATGTGGACGCATAACTTCATCTGTGTGACAGTTGCCATGAGGGCTGCTTTGGATTCTATGTCATTTATTCAAAGAACAAGCATTAAAGGTCTCCAGTTCACCCCCACCTTCTGCCACCAATTATGCTGACCCCTCTAATACGGTTTTATATGTTTGTAAGCACTATAAGGTGACATGTTGGTTGTCTACATTACGCTGAAGTCTTGTTTCGTCTAGGAAATTTTCATTTTTTCAGGTAAAGCATTTAAGATACATCTGAACCTATACGAGACCATTGACCAACATTCACTTATAATACAAATAATACTAGATGTTCCCTAATAGAGGCAGCACTGGACATTTATTCTTCCAAATCTGCCAGAATTTTGCCATTTTTGGCACTTTATTTTCAAAGTGTCAAGAAAGTACTTGAAAAGTTGAAAAATATCATTAATGGCATAAAATATTGGTCTAAAATCATCAAATTAAGAGGTGACATAAGTGATAAGCACCTAATATGCACCAAAATGTGCCAGATCTGTCACAAAACTCGGAGCCGATATTGTCATTTTGGCTCTTTGTCTAATGTTATGACTTCTAAATATGAGACAGGATTAATACAGCTGCCGAATTGTGTCTTATCTGTTTCTAGACTTATAAATAAAACGGTTTGACTGATAGATACAGGGGAGTAACTAGAACAATCCCCGACCCACAGAAAACTTTTGATTGGTGCCCTCCTCTGTTTATCACCGCATTGCCACGCACTGTGACAGCCCCAGTATGCTCATCACCACTGCGCCCTACTGCAGTGCCCGCTGTGACGGTAGTTGTGTGCGCAAGAGCTGGCGGTACTGCAGGATGGCCCATCTTCCTGACTGCCCCGTGCACTATGCCCTTCCTGCAGTCACAGACCCCAAAGATAGATAGATAATGATAGAGGGATAGATAGAGGGATATAGATAGATAGAAAGATAGAAGATAGATAGATAGATGAATAATGATAGATGGATGATAGATGGATAGATAGATAGATGGATAATGATAGATCGATGATAGATGGATAGTTAGATAGATGGATAGATAGATAGATAGAGGGATAGATAGATAGATAGATGGATAATGATAGATAGATGGATAATGATAGATAGATGGATAATGATAGATAGATAGAGGGATAGATAGATAGATAGATGGATAGATAGATAGATAGAGGGATAGATAGATAGATAGATGGATAATGATAGATAGATGGATAATGATAGATAGATGGATAATGATAGATAGATAGAGGGATAGATAGATAGAGGGATAGATGGATAATGATAGATAGATTTGTAGCTAGATAATGGTAGATAGATGATAGACAATGATAGATAGTCAATGATAGATAGATAGATAATGGTAGATAGATAGACAATGGAAGATAGATGATAATAATAGATTGATATATAGATAATGATAGATTGGTAGATAGATAGATGATAGACAACGATAGATAGACAATGGTAGATAGACAATGATAGATAGATATTGATAGATAGATAGATAAACAATGGAAGATAGATAGATAATCATAGGTAGATAGGGTGGATAGATAATGGTAGATAGATAATGATAGCCAGAAACATAATAGATGGATACTTTACATAGAGACTATAGAGAAATACTGTGGATAGATACATATTTGATGCTATCAATATTTAATATATGTTAGAGACTGTACATATTAGATAAAAATAGAAACAGTATTAGATATAAATCCATATTAAACAGTTAGTAAATAGACAATTACTGTAGATGACAGACAAAAAATAGATTGATAGATTTTATTATTTATGGAATGACATTTACTGTAGATAATTGATAGAAGTTTTATATTGTAGATATATTAAAAATATCTAGTAAACAATTTATACATACTATACATATTAAATAATTGCTACTGTGGACAGATACATAGAAGATAGATACTGTAGATAGATACCACCGTATTGATACAGATACTTGGATACTGTAGATAGGAGCTTTAGATACATAGGAATAAATATGATATGGACTGACGGTCTAATAGCAGATAATGGCAGGGATCGGCTACGTTGGCATACAGTAAAATGACGTGCCGCTATCTCAGAACTGGCCGGTTTGGCTTTCAGTATTTATTTATGTGCTCGGTGGCGATTATATACAAATACTTATTATTTAGAAGGGTTCTGCACTCAAACCTTAATCAAGCCAAGGTCTCACCTCATTCTTAACCTCTCGGGACAAGAGGAAAAAAGTGCTTTTCCATCTATAATCCTGTCCGCTGCAGTGTGAGTTCAGCATAATGCAAAGTGGTTCTTTATTTTCGTGTTAAATGCACCCTGGCCTTTTGGGAAAAAACAGCCAATTACTCATTCAGAGGATTAAAGAGTAGCATAAAATGGTGAGAAAGCATTTAGACAAGGTCAATACAACAGCTTCCAAGTTGCTGATGAAAGACAGGCTGGCCCATGTTTACTAAGTAGTGCAATTATGTGAAACATGATGGCATGGACTGAGTCATCGAGTACATGATGGGTGACTTCGTGGCCATTTACACATTGCTTAATGTGGCTGACGTGTTAAAATGAGTGGAAATTCCTCCAATATAAGATTTATACTTCTCTTTTGTGACACTTGCTATATCAATTTGTCAGGGTCTGCTGACGATTATCGATAGTGGTTGTCAGTCTCCTGACTCTTCTAGTCTATTGGAAGTGGAATTTATCTGCTTAATATTATTTGTTCATAAAGAGTTGCTTTATGCAGAAAAGCCATTTTTAGGTAGTGTATAAGAAAATTCTGACTTAATAGATGGGAATCACCATTCAGGACCTCATGTGTTAGGCCAGAGTCACACTTACGAGAGACTCGTGTGAGTTGGGCATCGTTATCACCTGGCACGGCCCGCCACTCTCCAGACAGGAGCGTCTCAGCTACATAGAAATACATGCAGCCGACCCGCTCCGGTCAGGAGAGTGTGCGGCCGTGCTGGGTAATGCCGATGTGAGACTCGCGAGGCTCTTGCATGTGTGACTCCGGCCTTAACCAGATAAAGTGGCTACATATAGATTCTCTCTCCGGAGCATCTAACATGTCCATGTACTAGGTCGCGTGCACACAATGAGTGAGTTGGTGAGTTTTTTACCACAGTATTTGGAAACCGAAACCAGGAGTGTGTAAAAAATACAGAAGTTGTGATGTGTTTGTATTAGACTTTTCCACTCCTCATTTTGTACAAATAGTGAGGTAAAAAACTTGCCAGCACAAGGCCTTAAAATAACACTCTGGTTTCAGCTAATAGGGCCACATGCACGCGATGAGTATTTGGGGAGTTTTATACCTCAGTATTTGGAGTGGGTAAAAAATGCAGAAGTGGTGAGGTGTTTCTATTATAATTTTCCTCTGATGGTTCCATTCCTGGTTTTGTCTTACAAAAACTGAGGTAAAAAAACTCACCAAATACTCAATGTGTGCATGAGGCCTTAAAATAACACTCTGGTTTCAGCTAATAAGGCTGTGTCCGCACTTTGCTTTTTTACCTGCTTTTCCACTGCTTTTTCAACTGCAGCGTTTTCATGCCAAAATGCTTGCGTTATGCTTTTCAAGCAAAGTCAATGGGACGTTGAGCTTTCTTGTGCGCACTTTGCTGTTCAAAACACTGCGTCTAATTTGCATAAATTTGGGCTAAAACTCAGCGTTTAAAGAAGCAACATGTCAATTGTTTTTGCCATTTTGGCTGCGTTTCCCATCCATTCAATTTAATACAAAACTGCAGCATTTCTAAAAGCACCGGAAAAGCACTAAAAACTCATGAAAACCGCAAGGTGCGCATACTCTACTTTCTTTGCGTTTTACATGCATATTTAAAGCCAAAAGCATTGTCCTTTCTGCCAGAGGATGCTTTTTGAACTGCAACTACCTCGACGCAAAGTGCAGACACAGCCTAAGGCCACCTGCCCGCGTTGAGTATTTGGTGAGTTTTTCACCTCAGTTTTTGTAAGACAAAACCAGGAGTGGAACAATTAGTAGAAAAGTGATTTTGGCTAAAAATACTGAGGTAAAAAACTCCCCATATACTCAACATGTAGTCATGGCTTTAAAGGGAACCTGTCAGCAGAAATTTCGCCTTAAACCTAACAGATTCCCCCTCTGCAGCTCCTGGGCTGCATTCTAGAAAGGTCCCTGTTATTATAGTGCCCCCTTTCTGACCCAAAAAAAGAGTTTATATCGAGGTACCTTTTTGGCTTCTGATTCTCTAAATGTGTCACGGGGGCGGGCTGCCTGATGGCCGTTATTCTGCCCCCTGTTCCTGTATGCCGCCCCCATCGCCGATTTCTATACTTCTGGACGCCGCCCACTGCTCCAGCCATCCCCGCGCATGCCCAGTGCTCATCTCTCGTGGATGAGCACTGTGCCCAGTGTCACCGGTGGTGACGTGCGCGCAGGTTTTAGATTATGGGCGGTGCTGTGATGTTAATTACCAAGCAACCGCCCATAATCGCGGGACCGCGCATTCCCCCTCGGCCTGCTTCTTTCTGCGCAAGCACGCTGCAGCTGAACTCCTGATCGGTGTAGTCACTGCTCCGCGCTCCTCCCATCTATTTCCTGCCTCAGGGCAAGATGGGAAGGAGGTGACGTGAGTTCAGCTGCAGCGCGCTTGCGCAGAAAGAAGCAGGCCGAGGGGGAATGCGCGGTCCCGCGATTATGGGCGGTTGCTTGGTAATTAACATCACAGCACCGCCCATAATCTAAACCCTGCGCGCACGTCACCACCGGTGACACTGGGCACAGTGCTCATCCACGAGAGATGAGCACTGGGCATGCGCGGGGATGGCTGGAGCAGTGGGCGGCGTCCAGAAGTATAGAAATCGGCGATGGGGGCGGCATACAGGAACAGGGGGCAGAATAACGGCCATCAGGCAGCCCGCCCCCGTGACACATTTAGAGAATCAGAAGCCAAAAAGGTACCTCGATATAAACTCTTTTTTTGGGTCAGAAAGGGGGCACTATAATAACAGGGACCTTTCTAGAATGCAGCCCAGGAGCTGCAGAGGGGGAATCTGTTAGGTTTAAGGCGAAATTTCTGCTGACAGGTTCCCTTTAAAGTAGCAGTCTGGGTTGAGCCAATAAGGCCACGTGCACTCACTGAGTATTTTGTGAGGTTTTTTACTTCAGTATTTGTAGCCAAACCCAGAAGTGGGTAAAAAATACAAAAGTGGTGACGTGTTTCTATTATACTTTTCCTCTGATTGTTCCACTCCTAGTTTTGGCTACAAATACTGAAATAAATAACCTCACCAAACACTGAATGTGAAATCATCGTGGCCTTACACAGACAATCCTTTGATTTCAGAGGGAACTCTGTAATTTGTGGCTTCCCCTATAGCGACCTGTAGGGAATGTAAACCCTTGCTGTCACATTTGCACACAGGATCAAGGTGATTACTGAAACACTGAGATACATTTCAAGTCCACAATGTATTTAACCCCTTTTCAATGTGGGATTTCCAGGGGCATCATATATTGGTTGTGGGTATGTGAATCTCCTATTTACGGGGCAGGTGCTGGCTGTGTAAGGCCCTGTGCACACACTGCGGATTTACCATGGATTTTGCCGCTGATTTACAGGGGAATTGCTGCAGAAAATGTGTCTAACATTGCTGCAGTCATTCCCCAGCAAATCCTATGGGTTTAAAAAAATGCTGTGCGCACACTGCGTTTTTTTTATACCCGTGGATTTACCCGTGGATTTTCTGCTGCGGAATTATTGAGCATGTTACTTCTTTTCCGCAGGTACCTGCGGTTTTTGACATAGATACTGGTAAAAATCCGCAGGGACCAACCTGCGGAAAATCCGCGGTAAATCCGCGGCAAACCACGGTAAAACTGTATGCGGATTTCGCTGCGGTTTTGATGCGTTTTTTTGCCGCGGGTGTGGGATTCTTTAAGAGGGTCCGGATTTTCCTAAAGAACAAGGCACTTTCTAGTTCTCACATAGCCTAAGGCTGAGTTCACATGTCCAGTAATCATTCGTTAGAACGGATCCTAGAAAGATCCATTGGGAAAAAATTTGTGCAAGCACAATTTTTTTTATCCATTGTAACATAACTGATATCTGCTGGTTTGTTTTTTTTTAACATGGGAGTCTATGGAGAACGAATCCATTAACGGATTGCTATTTAGTCATCAGTTTTTCTTGCATTTGTAATGGATCCGTTTTTTTCTTAAAAAGATCCATTTCAAGTGGAAGATAAATAGCAATGTGTTAACGGATCCAATCTCCATAGACAAAAAAATTCAAATTATTGTACTGCCATTAAAAACTAAACAAGTGTAATACTAGTGCGATCATGCTGATTCTATACAACCTTTACTTGCTTGGATTTTAAAACCTATACATCCTAGCTACATCTAAAGGTATGTGTGGAATCAGCCTGATAGTGCCAGAATAGCATTAACTTTAGCTTATATAGGAGAATCCTAGTGATTGGTGCACTTTAAGCCTGCAGCAAGAGACATGAAGTGTCCAGCAGTGACCAAGGAAATGCTGGGAAGCAGAGAGAGTGGATCTGCTTCTGCAAAAGGAAAGACGTTTCTGTTTGTCTCCCTGCAAAGAAGTGTAGTGTGTGTATCCTGAGGAAAGTCAAACTACAGAAATCTGCCAGTTCAGGACAGAGACTGCCAGGAGAGGAGAACAGCTCATGACCATTGAGGAAGGATTCTCCAGTCGTGCTGTATGTGTGTTACCCACCAATACCATCTGTAAATAATACACGAACTGCATGTGACTTGGTTTAAAATTGGCCACAGCAGCCTTTATTACCTATTATTTACATACTAACACAAGGGGGCGCCGTCCAACGGGCGACCCCAACAAATAACAATAGGTAACACAGTAACCAATACAGTAAATATACAACCCTGAGTAGGCCCAGTCCAGGAACCACTTCTCACCCCAGTATCCCTGGCCGCAACACACCGACCCAGAGATGAGGTATTAATCACCTACGGATTAACCCTCCAACTTTGCAGAACCCCGTGCCTGCAACATCCCGGAACCTGGAGCCACCATACCAAGATGGTGTCTCTCTGTCCAGTTACCATTGCCTTCAACCGCCTCTGGACCAGACCTACCCCCCGCTGCTGTGACAAAGAAACAACCCAGACAAAATTCCCCTCGGTATTAAACACAAGGGAGGGTGGGCGGGGATCGTTCCATATCCGGAAGTCAAGAGAGAGGGGGTAAGTCAAAGTCCTTTACTTACACCCCTCAACTGTCCCACCTCTTCCTCCAGGGAACTCCTCCTACCCACCAATCCCTTTTATTCTGCCTTATAAACAAACCATTCCTGTTTCCATTAACCCCATCACTCCTTCCCTTCCCTCTAGTCATGTCGCCCCTCCACCCTATGGGTTCCATGGCTTTCTGGATAGTTAAAAAGCAAACTGTTGTGCAGCATATGTATAGAGGAGAGGAGTGAACACAGGACTCCCCCCTTCCCCCCACCTCACTGCATGATAAGGTACAATATTCTGCTCTGTGCACATCTACATTGTAAGGCTACATGCGCACGGTGCAGTTTTTTCTGCAACACACACTTCAACCAAAATGGCAACTAAAACTGCACCTTGCCAGAGAGAGCCTGGAAATTTCCGCTTGTAATGTAGGTGAATTTTTATTGTGTTTTTTGGTGTGTTTTTGGTGCTTTTTTGTTGCGTTTTTGATGCAATTTTGTGATAAAAATGCACCAAAAATGCACCAAAAACGCATCAAAAATGCATCAAATACGCAACAGCATGCGTTATTGATGCGTTTTTTTTTATGAAAAATATCGACAAAAATGCTAGAAGAATGGACATGCTTCATCTTTTTTTTATCACAAACTTTTGACAACAAAAATGCTGACAAACTGCAAGGTGCACATAGCAAATCAGACTTCTCATAGACTTTGCTGGGAAGTCGAATGTCAGAAAGTTCTGACAACAAAACTGCACCAAAAAACGCGACAAAAACGCGACAAAAAAACTCAGCGTGCGCATATAGCCTAAGGCTATGTGCCTACGGGGGAAAGTGTCCTGCGGTTATATCCGCAGGACATTCCGCAGGATCTCCCAGAAAACCACAGCACAACTTTGTCTGTTTCCATGCTTCGGTTTATTTGTGGAATGTCGTGCGGATATGGTGCGGGCACTCTGCATTGAGGATACAGTACCAGGTACAGGCTTCGGCACTGCATCCTCAATGCAGAACAAGTGCTGGAGTGATCGGGTTGTTCATACCTCCATCACGCAGCACTTCACTCCCGTCTCTGGCCGTGTTTACACTGTGCAGGAGAAGGTGGGCAGGCCTGAACTAGCTCCGGCTGTCACATGACCGGAGCTCGTGCAGGCCCCGCCCACCTCCTCCTTCCTGCTCCTGTGCACCAAGGGAAAATGACCGGGTGTCTGCTATCAAGGCAGGTAAGTATGGGACCAAGGCAGGGGATTTCCGCAGGTAATGCCGCAGGAATAATTGACATGTAGTTATGTGCGGCTGCGGGATATACGCAGCATATTCCTCAGTCGCACATTCCGCAGCGTGGACACAGACACTCCCCATGTCCCATAGGATAACATGGGGAGTGTCTGCACATGCTGAAACCTGCGGATTTATCTGGAAAATCCAGATAAATCTGCAGGTTTTCCTCAGCAAAATCCGCAGAAGCAAGCTCCCGTGGGCACATGGCCTAAGGTGGAAGACTCTGTGTAAGGAGAGAAGATAATCTGTGAACATGAAGATTATTAAAGCCTTCTACTACTTCTACTTCTACTGCTACTTCTACTACTGCCTGGAACAAGTATTATGTATCTGTGTGCTTGCTGGGAACTGGTACATCACCTCATGTACAGAAGATGCTGGTTAAGTGTGCCCTGATAAAATCCTCCAAATCTCCAAAGAACTCATGTTTACTTTGCCCAGCCTCCTTATACAGAGTGGCGGACATAGAACAAGTATAATAGATTGAATTTTTACATATTTTCCTGCCTGCGGTTCTTCGCTGGAGTTCAGTTGCTTTTTGTTCAAAACTAAACATAGACTTGTAAATGGGGCTGTTAGCTGCTGGACGATTCGTGATTAGACTAGCGGCTTTCAGTAGTGTCCCTCTGTGGCGATCCACAATGTTTGGAAGTATTCAGTGTGACATTGGCACCCACTGTGTACATTGCATGCACCCACAGGGCACCGTCGCTTGTAGCCGTAGGCACACTGGCCATTCTTCTCTAATTGGCAATCTCCTATAGTGTCCTACCGCTGTGTTACAAAACCTGATGATGATGTGACAGCGAGCAGCCAACTTCACCTCTCTGTGTGCGCCTTCCGTTCTGTCAGCCAGCACCGCTATGTATACACCTATGTCCGTACGTACTATTTTCAGCATAATTTACCTTCAGTCCTTCCTGAATGTGCATACTTGTATCTAGTAATGATGCATACGGAAATACCGGAATATGGATGTGAATAAATACAGGACGAGGAAACGTGAGCAAATCAGGAAAACACTTCAAATGGCAGATATTAGAGGAAATACAGAAATATTCAGATTGCGTATACATGTTTGCAGGGCTTACAAAAGAATTTACCATTACTTTTAGCTGATCTACATCAGGAGAGGGTTGAATACTTTTGATTGCACAATTACGAGCATTTTTCACGTTTTAATATCTGTGCCAGGTCTGAACAAACCAATCTGAGTGCTATTAATGCACACCAGTAATTGGCAGTGGGAAAATATGTTAAGCAGTGAATATATTTGGCTAAATCCAGGATTATCTTTCTTATAGCCTACTCAGGGATAAAGGGCTTGGTTTAGGAAATCTACAGTGAAGAAACTTTTTCAATCTATAAAAATAATTGTACGGATTATAAAGGACCAAGCATGAGTGCGTTTGTGTGCCGACATCATATAATAATGCTGTGCACTGTTACAGCAGGGCTGCCAGACTGAATTTGTCTATTTTCCGGACACCTTATCTGTGAATCACAGACAGACAATACTTTTTAGAAGCAAATTGGAAAACGCTAATAATATTAAAGATTATACACTGTGTTCCAAATTATTATGCAAAAAATATTTTTTCATATTTTCCTAAATTAACTTTATGAATTGCAGTCATTGTTATTTTCCAGTCATCTACTATTCGAGTATAATTGAAATGTTTTAGATCAATCTGCCTATGAAAACAGTATATTTTTAAAAATAATAATAAACACTCAAAATGCATGTTCCAATTTATTATGCACAGCAGAGCTTTCAACCTTTTTAATTTTATTTTGAAAAACAAAATGGTCAATTGTGAAATTCTAAGCATTATCAGCTTATTACAAAATGAAATCAAACAGTTTTCAAGTCAAAACTTAATTCTAGGTGATGTTACATTTGCACATAGGACCCCTTGTTTGAAAGAAGCTTCTGAACTCTCTCGTCCATTGAATTTGTCAGTTTTTGGATGGTTTGTGCTTCAATTGTTTTGCATGTGAACGGAATACCCTCCCAGAGCTGTTGTTTAGATGTGAACTGCCTCCCGCCATCATAGACACTCCTTTTGATGATGCTCCAGAGGTTCTCAATGGGGTTGAGGTCAGGGGAACATGGTGGCCACACCATAAGATTGTCCTCTTTTATGCCCATAGCAGCCAGAGATGCAGATGTGTTATTTGCAGCATGAGACAGTGCATTATCATGAATGAAAATGATCTTGCTGCGGAATGCACGGTTCTTCCTCCTGAACCATGGCAGGAAGTGCTGTTTTAGAAACTCCAGATAGATTATAGAGTTCATCTTTACCCCTTCAGGGATCCTAAAGGGGCCAACAATCTCTCTCCCCATGATTTCAGCCCAAAACATTACTCCACCTCCTCCTTGTTGGGTCCTCAGCCGTGTTTTCATGGTGTGTCCATCAACCAGCCATTCTCTACTCCATCCATCTGGACCATCGAGCGTTGCTCGGCACTCATCGGTGAACAAAACAGTTTGGAAGTCAGTCTTCATGTATCGTTTGGCCCACTGGAGCCGTTTCTGCTTGTGTGCTGTAGATAGAGGTGGTCGCCAGGATGGCTTATGCACAGCTGCAAACCTCTGAAGGACCCTGCATCTTGTTGTTCGGGGGACGTTGGAGACACCAGCAGCTTCAAAAACCTGTCTGCTGCTATGACAAGGCATTTTTGCAGCTGCTCTTTTAACCTGACGCAATTGCCTGTTGGAAACAGTCCTCAATTTTTCCTTATCAGCATGCACACGCGTGTGCTGTGAATCGGCTACATACTTCTTGATTGTGCGATGATCATGATGAATGTTGATTGTAGTCATGCCTTGACCTAAATACTCCACAATTTGTTGCTTCTCAGCAGCCGACACATCCTTTTTCTTTCCCATTTTGGCAAAAAATGTAGGCTGCTTAATAATGTGGAACAGCCTTCTTAAGTAGTCTTGCCTTTATTTGGACACACGTTCCAAACTAATGTGCACAGGTATCTACAATTGCTTTCAGTGATATAAAGAGCCCTGACACACATCACCATCAGTGAGTTTAAATGACAGACAAAAAATTTCTAACCTTATCACTCCAAAACTCTTTTTGCATAATAATTTGGAACACAGTGTATATAATTTATGTCTATAGATTAAAGCGTACCAGTCGATTGGGGATAACTTTTCAAATATGCTGTCATATATATGTACTATCTAATACTATTTCTGGCCATTTTGTGACAGGTTTCCCGCACCTTTGAATAATTTTGGTATATTTTCAAATAAATGATTTTTTCGGTGTTTGTGTTTATTTCTTTTCACTTACAGATTAGTAATGGAGGGTCTCATAGAAGCCTCCCATTACTAACCTCTCTTCAGATGTAGCACAGCTTGAATCATCATGGGACTTTGTGTGGATTACGTCTGACCTGGGTGTTTTTGTGGTTAATAAAGAGGTAAAAGAGGGTGGGTTTTTTTTTTATTTCATATAAAAGATTTTTTTTGGTGTTTGTGTTGATTTCTTTTCACTTACAGATTAGTAATGGGAGTGTTTCATAGATAAATCAGGGCAATCAGGATCAGCAGGGTAATGTGCCAGGATTGTCGCATCAAATCGATGTGACAATTCTGTGTAGAGGAAAAAGAGGGCGATCCGGCACAAATCCTCCTTATGTTAAAACATTCAAGGCTTTATTTGGACATCATTAAAAACATTGTGAAGACCGAAATCCACTTAGATGGTACAGGTAAGGGTCATGATAGCTTAACGCGTTTCGGACTATTAATAAAAACAAACAAGTCCTTAATCATAAGTAACAATTCTGTGTGGCTGCAATTTTTAGGCTGGGGGGCCCAATAGTTATGGGTCTTCGCAGTCTGAGAGTACCAGCCCCCAGATGTCTGGTTTGGCATGGCTGGAAATCAAAATTGATGGGGAACCGCACACCATTTTTTAAAATTATTTATTTAAATAATTTTAAAAAAAGCCGCAAGGGGTCCCTCTTATATTGATACACAGCCAAGTTAAGCACATGGCTGGGGGATGCAGCCTGTAGCCATATGCTTTATCTGTGTTGGGTATCATAATATGGGGGAACCCTAAGCTAATTTTTTATTTATTTGTTTATTTTACACCACTATAGAGACGCAGACAGCGTGTGTGATCCCATACAGTCAGATACGCTGTCACACAGGGTGGGCCGTGGTGTGACTGCAACCAGTCACAGACACCGGGACTGTTGGTGGCTGGAGGAAGCTGTGAATATGTATGAGTGCAATGAGCAGCCACAGAAGTAGTGTTACAGCCATGCAGGAGACTCGGTAAGAATAAGACTTCTCCCTATTTTTTTCTTTTTGCTTTATTTTTTTCAATCATCTGGATGGCCGGATCTTCATCATTACACGGAGTTCCCTGACAACTCCGTGCCCGGGATCGGTGCACGGATACTAGTTATCCCGCGCAGATCAATGAATTTTACAGTCTGGGTTCAGCCATCACTAGTTGTGATTAAAAAATAAAAAAAATAAAAAATTACAAAAAAATAAATAAAAAATACATGTAACACCTGATTTGAACAGTAGGTCATTTTTTGATGATGCCTT